>NC_090931.1:560690566-561005071 GCF_040938575.1 Ambystoma mexicanum
TTCTCTATGGCCATCCGGTCAGAGGTCCATTGGCCCTGATTAAGGAGGGGTTGGAAGGCGCTCCTCCCCTCAAGCCAGTCAGAGTGACTGACTATGTGATAGGTCTCCGAAGGAGAATGTCACACATGATGGCAGAAGCTAGTGATAACCTGAAAGCTGGACAAGCTTTGGTCAAGCATTGGCATGATCAAAAGGCTAACATGGTTGAGTTCACTCAAGACCAGCTAGTTCTCGTTATGCTCCCCACAAGGCGGAGGGCCTTGCAGGACAAATGGATGGGACCCTTCAAAGTTGTGGGAAAACTTGGAGAGGTCAACTATCTGGTGGATCTGGGCAGACCCAGGGAAGCTCCTAGAGTCTTCCACACCAACCGACTGAAGGCGTACATCTCCAGACCTGAAGTAGGAGCCTTGCTTCTAGCTTCAGCAGCAGAGGAAGAAGAGAGTGAGTCTCTCCCTGATCTCCTCAGAGGTGTACCTTTGGATGAAAAAATTGAAGGAGTCAATCTCTCTTCAGATCTGACACCTGAGCAACAAGAGGAGTGCAAATCTATGTTAAATCAGTTTGCCTCCCTGTTCTCACTCTCACCAGGCTTGACCCCTTGGGGACAGCACGAGATACTCACTGGTGACTGTCTGTCAGTCAAAAGCAGAGGATACCGAATGTCAGAAAATGTGAGAACCCATATCAAAGGGGAGGTCAAGAAGATGCTTGATCCCGGGGTAATAGAACCCTCTACTAGTCCATGGTCTAGCCCAGTTGTGTTAGTACCAAAGGCAGGGTCCAAAGACTTGAGATTCTGTGTGGACTATAGAGCTCTTAATGCAGTCACCAAGACTGATGCCCACCCTTTACCAAGGACAGATGAGTTGGTGGATAAACTTGGTGCAGCCAAGTACCTCAGCACATTTTACCTTACGTCCGGCTATTGGCAAATAGCCTTGACAGACCATGCCAAGGCGAAAACTGCATTTTCCACCCCAGTTGGCTTGTACCAGTTTAAGGTCATGCCTTTTGGATTAAAAAATGCACCTGCTACATTCCAAAGGATGGTAAACCAAGTTCTAGCTGGGATGGAGGACTTCTGCATGGCATACTTGGATGACATTGCAGTCTTCAGCCACTCCTGGGAGGATCATGTGAACCACCTAGGACATGTTTTGCAGGCTCTTGGACAGGCCAATTTGACTATCAAAGCAAGTAAATGCCAGATAGGTCAAAGTAAGGTGGTCTACCTTGGACATGAGGTAGGAGGTGGAGAAATAAGGCCTTTGCTCAGCAAGATTGAAGCTGTGCAAAATTGGACAACACCTACTACTCAAACCCAAGTGAGAGCCTTCCTAGGCCTCACTGGGTACTACAGGAATTTCATTGAGAACTATGGGACCATAGCTTCTCCACTGAATGTAATCTCCTCTCCAAAATTCCCTAAGAAGGTCAAATGGAATGAGGAATGCAATCAGGCCTTTGAAAAACTGAAGAAAGCTCTTTGCCAAGCTCCAGTATTGTGAGCTCCTGACTACCACAAAACTTTCATTGTACAATCTGATGCTTCCAATGTAGGTATAGGTGCAGTCCTCAGCCAACTGGATGAGAAGGGTAGGGAGCACCCCATTTGCTTCATCAGCCGTAAGCTGAAGGATCCTGAGACAAGGTGGGCAACAATAGAAAGAGAATGCTTTGCTATTGTGTGGGCACTGAAGAAGTTTAGGCCATACTTGTATGGTTCTACTTTTGTCATTCAGACTGACCACCAACCCTTGAGATGGTTAATGCAAATGAAGGGAGAAAATCCAAAACTATTGAGATGGTCCATCTGCCTGCAAGGGTTTGATTTCACCATTGAGCACAGGTCAGGGTGTCACCATCAAAATGCTGATGGACTCTCTAGGATGTATGTCATCGACTAGAGGTATGAGGTTCATCCAGGAGTGGATTAAATCCTCCTGTCCCTTAGTCTGGGGGGGGGGGGGCGAGTGTTAGGGAGAATTCTCTGTTTAGGCTGAATTTCCTAACCTAGTGAGTCCCCCAGCAGCTTTGCTGGATTTTTGGGGTTTAATTTATTCTCCTGCCAAGAGTGAGACTCTTTTACCCTCACTCTTGGACATGATTTGAGTGTGTTTCTTTGAATCTAGATGTGTTTAATGGGCTATGGGGTCTTTTACTCCATAGGGTTTCATGTGTTTTTGTGATGTGTTTTACACAGCACCCTCCGTGCAGTAACACAGGGGTGTCATAGTGACCCCCCAGTATAGACTCCATACCCTGGGACTGACAACTGTCTCCCAGGGCATGTAAAGTCACCATTGACTTTACTAGTCTTAAATTCTGAACAGAACCAGTACAAACCATCATATTGTGGACGTACTGGCTGGGGCAATTCGATTGCCCCAGGGTCTGTTAGTCGAGGGGGCACGTCTCCGCCCCCCCTGATCGAGTTTTGGCTGGTGGCAGTGGATACTACTTTTTATATTCAACCGCGAATATTTTCCTATGGGATTTCCCATTGTTTTAGGCTACTATCTTTATTTAATTATTTAAGGTAGCCTTGAACATACCGCCGGTTTATTTAATTAATATTAATTCTCTGGTTGGTATTTTTTGCCAAAACTTGATTCTAAAAATGGCGTTTGTGTTCTCTTCTGTGACTCCAACCCAAGTCGAGCCCTTTGTTCCACTTTTTGGCGGGCTTCTCCACAGAAGCCCTCCAAAGTGGTGCCACTATGTCTGGGGTACTTAGGAGGGGTGGAGGGGAATTTAGGCACCCTGGACTGAGTTGTCTAGGCAACTCAAGTCGCACTCCGTCCTGATTGGCCCAAGTGGTGAGCCGGCCGGCTCACCACTTAGCATGTTTGAGTGACAGCTAGGCTGAGTGAATGGGGGTTTGTTGCATAAAAGCAGGGCTTTGGGGACTGGAACTTCAGAAGTCGCCACAGGACCTAAGAATCCGACGAGGGAGAAGCCGACCTGCCACGACACCACGACCGGTGGAGCCCTGCTGGACCATCTCACCACTTTTCCCAACGACAGAGGAGATCTCCCGCCGGAGAGTCTTCTTCCTTTGACTGGTGGGGATAACCAGTTTCACCGTCTTTTCGCTTTCCCGACGTATCTCGTGGCCGCCTTGCCCGTACTAAGCACCCCGGCAACTGGGATACTCCGCGGCTGGTTTCTGCCCTGGTAGTGCAACGACCTGCATCTTTCCTCCACGTCGAGATCTTCTCTTCCCCTGGACAACGACGCAACTTGCAACCACTACCAGGAATAACTGCCACCGCTGGAGGATCCTTCCCACTTAAGGTACCGTGTCCCACCTGGCTTCCCTTGCAACCGACTGTACGGGGTAGATTTAGCCCCCGGCTTTCGAACCTGGGTTAGCCTGGGACACCTTGGCTAAACTTTTCTAAGCCTCTCTAAACTCTTTTCTGAACCCTCTGCAAGACTTTCTAAGCCTAGTGTAACTGTGATCTTGGGCGCATTTGTGCTCTGCTCTCTCTAGGAGTGGGCCCAGCCTTTGGACTTTGGCTCACCAGTGACTTTTTTGCTCTCTGCCTTGCTAATGGTGTTCCTGAATCGTAGAGTGGTGTAACCCTGCATATTCTGTCTTTTTCCCCTCCCTTTTTCACAACCTTAGTAGAGTACAGTCTAGTTAAGCGCTCACTTCTGTATGAAAATAAGTGGTGTCTTACTGTGATTTTCTAATAAGGGAAAAAGGGGTGTATATATCATAATAGTAACTGTGTTTAGAATATTTTACAATAAGAGTGCTGGAGTGTTTCAACTGTGTGTTTATAAATAAATAATTATATACTTTGATACCAAAGCTCTGGTAAGTGTTTGCTTGTATTATTGTATCTGAGTGCCTATTGAGTATACTTAGCATACTGCCTAACTCTTCTTGAGGGAAGTCTGACTGCTCAGCCACAGCTACCAGGTAAATCTGGGTGGTACAGACTGCTACCAAGTGGGTTTACTGCTAACACCTGTAGTCTTAAATCTTTTGCAGTGGTCCCTAAGGGAACTGCACAGGTTTCTGCCTAACAGCAGGGTCCATCTGGCAAAGTCATTGTGGTCCGTAGGAGATCAGCATATCATGGTAATCCCCATTTGGAGGCATTGGAGGAGGCGGCGGCGGGGGCGGTGGATTGCCAGGGGGAATGATGAAATCATTTCTGGGAGCAGTGTGGCCATATTGCCGTTCTCTGGGATGGGGGGAGGTTGGTAGGGCATTACTGGAGGAGGAGGCCGGTCTGCTTACAATATCTGCAAAACGGTTGCCCAGGTTGAGGTTGCTGGGTGGGCAAAAATAGATGTGCGCAAATCTGTGGATGCAGCTGGGCCTGGGCAAAAGGAGGGGTTGGTTGAATACATTGCTGGCACGAGAAACTCGGGCGTCCCTGGTTGCCTGAAGCAGTTTGTTGAGCATTCTGTATTTGTAATGCCATTAGGTGAGTGACAGCATCTTGCTCTTGCCTTTTCATTTTGTCATAAAAGTGTTGTGCAGCTTGGAGTGCTTTTTTGACAGATTCAGCTTGCCCGCCTATCTGAACATTCTGAATATTATTAGAAATTTCGGGGAGGAGACCATTCACAAAATGTGATACCAGAGCCAGTGGGCTTATTCCCCAGTGTTGGCGATGCCAGAATATTTAGTGAAACAGTCTATTAGCCTAGATTAGCCTAGATAGGTAGTCGGAAGGTGATTCTGACTGGTTTTATTTGCAGGCTTCAACAAACAAAAACGGATTATGGAGTAAGTATTTTCACCTAGGTAAAGACTATCACCTGTATTGCTCTTCATAAACACACACAGACCATCCCTTGCAGGAAGCACACCCTGACCCTGTCAAGGCAAACTCTCCCTAGGTGGCCAGTGGTGTGCTGCCTATCTAATAGGGTCTCCCACCTTGTACAATATCTTTACAAAGCCACTATTTGACCACTTAGACAGCCTGGGTATCACCTACACTAATTATGCAGATGATACCCAAATACTCATCCCACTCACATGCTCTTATAATGCAGACTCCATACTACTGAACAAAATGTACCTAATCATTCAAGCATGGATGGCCATTCATGGTCTATGCTTCAACGATGACAAAACAGAACTACTTCTGATTGGCTCACAAAACCGACTCAACAATCTGTCCACCCAGTTCCAATCCTTCATCATGGATAATAATACTATCCCAGTTGCAAAATCAGTCAAAACACTAGGGATATACCGATCCTCCAACCTCAGCCTTACGAAACAAATGAATGCCACGGCCTCTTCAATAGTCTACACAGTTAAAATTATAAGCGCCTCTAGACCATTCCTGTCACCCGACAGCTGCATCTTCTTAGCCAGAGCACTGATCTTATCTAAACTGGATTATTGCAATGCTTTATACAAATGAACTAGTCTTCGCAACATGAACAAATTGCCACAAGTACCACACAATAATGCATTAAGAGCCACCCTCAATATACCCAAAGCCAACCACATTTCAGTCACTAGACAAAATGTCCAATGGCTTCCAGTGAAAAATACAATCATCTGCAAAACACTTTCCTTGACCCACAAAGGCTTAGCCTACTCTGTCCCGAAATACCTTAACTGCAATTTCTCAAAAACCCTTTCTGACAGGCTCACCCAGATGAACCAACTTGTGATTCCAAGATGTAAACTGGAAAATTCGGGGGGTAAGAGCTTCTCTGTCCTAGCCGCCAAATTGTGGAATGCTCTGCCCTCTGACATCAGAGCTGAAACAGCATACGGGCCGTTTCGGAATAAACTAAAAAAACTGGCTAGTCGCTCAAGAACTTTCTCTATCTTAGAGTCAGATCCCACCCTGACACTTCCACACAACATTTGTAACGTGATTTTTCCGATTTCCTTCACCTTCCCATTTACTGTGACTGAAGACTACTTGCATATCTACTGGAACTTGCAGAACTGAGTTTGTTCAGCCGCAACTTGCAAATCATAAGTAAATAACATGTAACTGTAATTTAACTGTAACCTGCTTTACACTGTATTCTGAACTGTCCTAATGGCAACTGAAAACTACCTGCTTAACCACTGTACATTGTTGAATTGTGAATTTTCAGATGCAACTTGCAAAGCATAATTTAAACTTATCTGTAACTGTAATTTAATTGCAACCTACTATATATTGTATTCTTACTGTAACTTGTAAACCTGCGTCCGGATACCTTCAGGGTTGGAGCGCTATATAAATAAACAAACAAGCAACAACAACAAAAAAGGGTACAGCAGCCAAGGGCATATTCAACCCAATGAAGTTTTTTGATATAAATAAACAAACAAACAACAACAACAACAAAAAAGGGTACAGCAGCCAAGGGCATATTCAACCTAATGAAGTTTTTTGGGGGATACATGGATTTCTTTCAGCTCTCATTCCCCTTAGCATGTGAACACACAGTTGCATTTCCTGTCTTAAAAAGTGCATTTGTACTGTTTAGGCTAAGTGGGTTATTAGTGCTTGACACTAGAACCACCTCTTTTCTAGGCACAGAGAATCACACTTATCAGCGCACTCCAAAGTGTCCTTTCGATATCCGATCTCAACTGGCTCTCTATTAGCCACTTGCAAATCAGTAAAGAGTATTTTTTCCTTTCCAGTAGATGTTCTGGCTCTGCTATTACTGTTTCACGTTCTGGAAAGAAACCTTGGAGCCAAAGTGAGAATCATTCTGCTTAATTACTGGCTCAAGTTTACCGATTCTTTCTTATAAAGATATTAGCAATGAGACTTCAAGGTCTAGACACTTGGCTGTTGTACATTCCATCATTTTGCCTTCGGTTATCATGTTCATTGCTGTAACTGGTAAGTTATTCACTTGGGTCTATAGGCTTGAACCTCTGTAGGTGTCATCCCTTCGGTTTTACTAAAGGGTTAACTTCAGTCCTCGGGGTACTGTCGTTTTTCTCCTTCGGAGTACTACCTTTAAGGAGCTTCATCTTCGATTATATCAACCTTTATTTTTGGAGCTTGCATAGGGGCCTTACCAGGGGCTACAGTCAGGGTTACTGTTGCTAGCTTATCTGTATACTGAATCAGTAAAGATCTGTCTTGTCCTTAAGAGCTGCATTATTGTTTTCAATAGATTCATTAACAATAATTACATTTGACAAACCAGAATGAGCTAGATATATCAACATGCACGGTTATCATGCATTTCTAGGCATTGGTCACAAAACTTGGAGGCTCAATGTGGAGGTTTTGGGCTATGCGAGGTTCTTTGTAAACTTCTTAGTATTGACATAGCAGAAATAATAATAATTTGCCGGAGACCAGGAGAGGGAGAGACCCAGCAACAAAGCAACTGTGTTGTAGTAACTGAAGCTGTAGCACACTTCGCAACAGAAGCAGCACCTCCCTGCGGCAATTGACAGAGTCCCTAGACCACCAGGGAATCTTGTGGTAACCGGGTCCTAGGCCTCCTAACATGAACTTTCATGCTCACTGGGCCGCCATACCCATTCCATGGAGGGCCTGCACAGAGAACGTGGGTGGTGCTTATCCTGTTATATGTGAACGTTGATACTTCTGACACCTCCTGGGTGGGGAAGACAGGGACAGATTGGCCAGTATCAGTGGTCCTATGGACGGAGGAGGGGAGCATAAAAAGAATGCCAGGAAACAGGAAGTTGTTGGTAGTTCGGCTGCGGTCAAAGGAGGATGAAGTGGCAGGCCAAGAGACCAGCAGGAGAAAGGAAGGAGCAGTGGAGTGTGGAGGTGATTTCTTGAGAAGATGGGGTGTTGGTTAGTGAGTGCAAGTTGTACTGCATTGTGACTGTGCAAGAGAGAGTAACAAGTGTCGCTACAAGGGAATTTGTAGGAATATGTGTTTCTGTGAGTGAAATTAGGGGTTTTGAGTAGAAAGGTGGATGTAGTGGTAGTTGTGTGGAGGAAGAAGTTGTAGTGAGGAGGAGGGAGTTATGTAGAGGATAGAGTTGTAGTGCAGTGAAGGGAGTAGTAACATCAAATGGTGGAGGCGCGGCTTCGAAGGAGTGATTGATATTGGAGTTACAGTGGAGGTAGTCAAAGGGAGTAGTCGGAATAAGGAGGGTGGAGTTGGAAGGAGGAGAGTAGTGAGGAAAGATCAGAGGAAGTGAGAGGGAAAGTAGTAAGTGGGCATATGGCACATCCCAGTAACCCCTTTAGAACACTACCCACTGGATAGTGCATGGATAGTTAGGAAGATCCTGAGGAACTTCAGCTAGAGAAGACAAACCTTTAGGTCTCCACACCTAGTATAAGTAAGAACTTAAGACAGCAGGGTGAAATCTGTTAGATATACTAACCTGGGGTGTAGGGGTGCTGGGTTAGGAAGGACGGTGCTTTTTAGACGAGTGTAAAGCTCACCTGGTATCCACGGGGATGTCACTCAGCCTGTTCTGACCTCTTACGACCTCAAACCATTCCTTGGGGTCTACTCGACTGGAGACTGGGCCTGAAACAAAGGATTGGTAGAGTTTAACTCCCTATTGTCTCTGTGTGCTTGAGCCCCTTCTTCCCCGGAGTCCAACCCTTCCCTTTGATCCACAGCTCACCTTGTTTTCTTGGAAAGTGTGCTCTCCGACCTGCTTTCAGCGCAGGGGTGCGTTGATTGATGCGGGCTCGTTGCTGCCTAGTTACTTCACTGGCAAGAGTCCGACAGGTAAGTATAATGAGTCTTTTGAACAGTTCTCTAACTTTGTTCCTTTCCTTCCTTAGATGAATGCCGGCATCCGGGATTGCGACATGCTGCTGAGATGAGTAGCGCTGAAGGTGAGTGAGAGCGTGATGCGCGATGCAATCCTTTCGTATTTGTATTGAACTGAGTTCTTTTTCTGTGTCTTTTAGGTGCCGCAACGTTTTCAGCGTGGTTGCCGGTTATGGAGAAGAAATGCGGTGAATAAGCGCGGTATGCAGCGCCTCTAGATGTTTCCACGCTAACCTGGAGTGTCTTTTCCCTCTTGCAGATGGATGAGAAGTTCCGCAGACCGAGTTCACCCAGAGCGGCTGGGATTCAGGTAAGCGCTTGAAGCTCGTACAGCCTTTAAAAATAAGCGAAGATTTGCTGAATGCTTGCTAATGCCTTTTTTCTGTTCTTTTCCCTTTTCCTTAGGAAGCGGCGTGCCGGAATGGGAATGACACCGCCGAAGATGCCCGCAGAACAGAAGGAGCGATGAATGATGGGCAGAAGCGCCGCAAGGTAAGGCTGTTCCCAACGGTGTCCTTGTTCTTGCAGGAGCTGAGCGCAGAAGAAAGATGCAGGCCTACTGGAGACTGATTTCGAACACAGTGAGTGTCACGCTGCAGGTGCAGAAAACACAAAGCATGTTTCTCAGCCTGGGCGTGGCTTAAATAG
Source organism: Ambystoma mexicanum (assembly GCF_040938575.1). Classification (NCBI taxonomy): domain Eukaryota; kingdom Metazoa; phylum Chordata; class Amphibia; order Caudata; family Ambystomatidae; genus Ambystoma; species Ambystoma mexicanum. Next base: position 560,699,936 of record NC_090931.1, read on the forward strand.
TATCTGGGTATCCCAGGTGTCTCTGGGCTGAACCACACCCAAAAGACTAGATTGCACATGCAGTTCTGGGAACCAAAATATGTGGGGGCATCCATCTTGTCCCCATCAATGCACTACAAGTCCAATCCCCAATGTTATCCTATGGAAGTGAGTGAGTCTGGTGCCACAAGCGCCAAGTCTGACTCCAAGTAGGTCTTTGGAGGGATGGAGAGGCCATGTAGGTGATCGTGGCCTGGCTCCAGCCTGACATCTTGGAGGGCTGGGGACATGAGGGGCAGGAATCATGACAACAAGAGAGAGATGGACGGCCATACGTCCCTTCAAGAAGTTAATAAAAACCCTTGAAGGGTCTAAGATCGTTGGGGTATTTTTGAGCCATCTGTGACATTCTCAAAAATATTAAGTCCTAACAAAGAATATGTCCACACTTGTCATGCATGAGGAACTGTGACTGAATATCTGCATGACAAATCAGAGAGTGGACCATTAATATTATGGGTGTCCATCGGTAGAAATGTTCCCATGCCCTTTATGAAAGAGCTGATCTTAGAACCGATGTCTGGGCCTTTATCACACAAGATCAAATGGCTACAACATATAAAGTCTGAGTCAACTAAATTGGTTTTGTGTGCTTTGTACACTAATGTGTATAAAGTCCGTAAGCGGACCATGAGTGATTTGAAGAAAAAGTGTAATGTTATATCTCAGAGCTCAATAAAGCTATTCTGAAGCTCTCTCCAATTGAAAACATCACTTGGCATAGAAGACTATGGGCCTCATTCCGGGTTTGGAGCTAACCATGGAGTAATTAGCTCCATGGTTGCCTCTGAAACCGTCCCAAATCTGGCATGGTGAATGGAGTAATTACCGGTCCATTCCATGCTTGGAGGGACCGGTAATTCCCCATTCACCTTTTGCGCTTCCCCATTCCCATTCCCATTTCTGCCCCATAGGGCTCAATGGGAATGGGAATGGGGAAGGAGGTAATTATGGCACCGTAAATTAGTCACGTGAGGTCATGGGCATATTATCCAAACTGCGCCAAAATAAAGAAAATGATCGCTTCAAAACACAACAGTCGTCTTTGCCGGTGTCATGATTGTTCTGTGTGAAGTGGCCTGTCATGCATTCTCTGCTGTTTTTGCATTATATTATATAATATGGCAAAACAAGTTTTCTGCTGCTCATTTTGAAAGAAAGGGACTATAAAAAAGTTGCCCATCTTCCTTTATTTACTCATGATACCTGGCAAAATAGTGGAAATTACCTTGAAGAATTTTACCAGGGAAGCCCGATGGATTAAGAGAGAAAATGTCACACCCCATCCTGAGGGTGTATTTACCACAGTTAGTGGGTGGGAGGCTTTGCTGTTATGTGTAAATTCATAGCATTAAATCTGATGCCTTTTACTCGCATATTCCTACCTGCATTTATTCAGAGGTTTCTGTAATGCAGTAAGTGTTCGCACAATCAGAAGTACATCATCGGTTTAAAACAAAGCAGGGATATCTTTTGTTCCTTCTCTGGATACAGCAGGGTGGCCTATTCCATTTCTGTCAGGACCACGTGCTATTTTTGGCTCAAAGTGAAAGTATTGCTCCTGCCACATGACTCGCCTGAAATGGCCTAACTCTCTTACTAGTGCTGCCTGCAGTGTTTCCAATAGCGACTGAACAAAGCATGATGTGCCATATCATAGCAGACCTGAATTAGGAACCTCCAACATTGATGCAGTGCTGTTGAACAGACTCTGCAAGGGTCATTGGCACCTACTGAATAGCCTATTTGCACATTAAGTCTTAAGGAATATATGTTTTTCATTATGTCTTGTGCTTTTTAACAATACCTGATGTTGAGTTTTTTAACAATGCCTGATGTTTCAGATGAATTATTGTAATGAACATTTGGATATTTTTGTATGTCTATCATATTAATAAAATTTGAATATATGTTAGCCTTTTTATTTTCCTGACCTGGTTCGTCGTCCTATTCACCAGTAGAAGTCGACTACTTTCATTGTTCCGTGAGACATAATCCCCCTTGTGTTTTGGTTTATTATCTTCCTCCATGTCCACGATGAACGGGACACCCATCTCTTTGGTACACTTATGCGGATGAAGACATTGGGGGTCATTACGAGTTTGGAGGCAGCCATGGCGCTATTAGCGCCATGGCTGCCTCCAAACCCGGGTCCGGTCTCACTGAATGGGGACTTACCGGGTCATTCCAACCTTGGAGGACCCCGTAAGTCCCCATTCAGTAAACCATTCCCATTTGAGCCCCCATAGGGCTCAATGGGAATGGGGAAGTTGCAAATAACGGGCCCGCTAATAGTCGCCCCGTTATTTGCTCCAAGGTCCCTTAACGGGTCCCGCTAAGGGACCTCGGAATAGGGCGGTAAGGGTTTACCGGCACCGGCATCCTTAACGGTGCCGGTAAACCCTTACCGCCCAACTCGGAATGACCATCATTATCATATTGTGGCCCAGTGTGAAGATCAAATCTGTATTGTCAAAATGTCTGTATCATGCTTTTAGCAGGCACAGGGCCAAAACCCTTAATTGTGAGGGGCGATGTGCAAAGATCTAACCCCCAAACCAGACCTACACCAAATGCTGTGTAGTGTTTGAGGAATTTGTGACTGCATCATAGACACTTCCCTCATTTGAACCTAGTTTTCAATACCCTGAATATACACTTCAACTGTTTACTGTGTCGGTCCATGGTGGGAATGAACTCTGAAAATAATGAGATTTCTTGTCTCAGATTCCTGCCTCATTGGCGGTGTGAGTGTGAACCCACAGCTATGAAGTTGCATTTGGAGTTCTTTATCTTCATACTATAGTTCTGTCACCTAAAATGTGCGTTTGTCTTCCATTCTCTGATCACAGAATAGCAACCTTCATTAAAATGAGTACTAGTGGGGGCGTGGCCTGGAGTGTCCCCGATGTGGCAGCTCCCCTAATGGCCTCCATATGAGACCCGCAGCGTTCTTTAATTAAAAGGTGCTCTCGCTGTTTCTTCACATCACAAATGCCGGTAGCTGCAAGCAGAGGTTCTAGGCGATGGATAGCGGCGAAATGAACTCATAATGCCTGTTGAGGCTTTGGAACGGAGCAGGGGAAGGTTGTGGTGCTGGCCACCGGGATGGCCCAAAATAGTGGGCGGACTGCGGAGGCTACACTGCTCCGCTGAACTTCGACTGAGGCAGCCCTCGGAGTGAGGGGCTTTACCCCTTGATGCGCCCTATACTGTGCTTTCGCCCTTGATAGGCTGCCGCGGTCCACCGGCATCCACATCGGGACATAAGCCCTGCTACGTTGCTCCTCTGTCGCAGCCCCGGATGGGGGCACCCCGCTGACAGCGCAGCAGACACAGACCCTGGCAGCTCTAACGTGCAGCGGTGGCCCCCCTTCGGCAACCAGAGACAGAGCCCGGTGACCTTTCGGGCCCTGACGTAGCACTAACGTGGGGGTGAACTCTGACAGATGTCCCACATCGGCGGCCAAGAGCAGAGTGTGGTGACGCGGCGGGGCCTGACAGCGTGGCGCATCTCTGTGCATCTCATGCTCCCTCCGCCCGGCCCGCTGTATGCCCCGGGCGGCGTTGGAGTCGCGAACGTCCAGCTACCTTGATGCCGGCAATCACCCCTCTACACTGGTGAAGTTACACAGGCCCCAGCCCCACGGAGGTAAACCCACGACGTAGCCCTCCTCCCAATGTGGCAGCCCGGCCTGCTCCATTTTCACGAGGAGTCTCATCTAATTTTGACTCTCCCGGAGGACGAGCCTTCATTTCTCTGGCTTGTCTGTCTCTGCATGACCGCTGGGACCCCTTTCAGCCCCCTGTGTGAGGGTTGTCCATTAATCTCCTACGCGACTCCGTCCCCCGTTGATGACCTGACCTAGAGGGGATCTTCTCGGCAGCAGATCAGCTCCTGAGGGGCTTGCCCCCCCCCCATCTTAGGTTCTCCCACCACCGCTGTGCTCCACCAGCTTTGGCATCAACCGCGGCCGCACCCAGCCCAGCATCTGCGATCGGTAACACCCTGGCCCACGGCTCCACCCCGCTTCGGGCCTACCGATCTCTGTGGTATCTGGGAAAGACCTTGGCTCCCAATCCGGATGTATCACTTGGCTGGGTCCCCTGGATGGAATTCGGGGCCCACAAGAACCGATCCTATCCCTTAGCTCCTCTAGCCTGGTCTCTCACTACCCTGAGGCTCAACTCAACGGAGTACCTACAGGTGACCATACAACCTCTTTAACTCCTGGAAACGCCCAAGAACCCCCCATCCAGATGCCCATTCCACGTACAGGAGGCCCTAACCCGTACGAAGCGGTGAGCAAGTCCTAGCAGCTCCTCTCCTTCCCGCTAACGCACCAGACTTTATTGAACCCCCCCCTCCGGTTTCAGCTGCTCTACCCCTAAGGAATCCCCTGACTTGGGCCCGGAGGAATGGCTAACCACCTCAAACCCCCCAAGAACTCTGGCATTGCCACCATGCTGCTTTCAGCAGACAGGGGTACAAAGTCTGAGCCCCCAAAACTTACACTTCAGAAGCTCTTGGAGGACAGAGGGACGCTGGCGACCAAGGAAGACCTCCAAACTTTAATGTCTGACATCAAATCGGAATTCAGGTCATGCTTGTCCGAGCTGACTACTAAACTGGAGCGGACGGTCCAGAGGGTGGGAGAGGTAGAAGACTTAACTCAGGAACATTCTGCAGCCTTCGTGGAAGTACAGCGCTCGATCCAAGCTCTTTTTGACAGAAGCGAGATCCTTGAATTCAAGCAGGAGTATCTCTAAAATGAGCCTGCCGTAACAACCTACGGATATAAGGGGTTCCGTCCTTGGTGCCTGATAAAGACCTGGCGGAATATGTGGGTGACTTTTTCCAATCTTTGTTGCCAGACCTAGACAAGTCATAACTCATCCTGGATCGCACGCACAGGTGCGCCCTCATCGGGGAGTGAAGTCGGACCCCCCCCAGACGTAATAACAAGGGTGCTCTTTTACACCAATAAAGAAGCAATTTCTGCGATAGGGCGATCCCGAGATGAGCTAACCTTCCAAGGCTCCCCACTCCAAATCTATTGGGACCTCTCCCTCCTGATGCTACAGAAAAGAGCCCTCCGGCCTCTCACGCTCTTCCTCCAGGACCACCAAATCCGATGACGCTGGTTGTTCCCAACGGCTCTGCAGTTCTCCTACAACGGAACTCCTCTTAGAATCACCCATCTTGATGACGCTGCAGCGATCCTGCGCCCCGACTCCACCGGCGGAGTGAAGGATCCCTCTTTGGATAATGCTGCTGGTGACCCAAGCAAATCACCCCCCCCCCCTGCCCCAAGCCGAGGCGCTCATCCTGGTCAAGGGTCCAAAGAAGCCGGAACAAGAAATGATCCACTGCAGTTTGGCTAAGGAAAATAGACAGCGCTGGAGCATTGTGCACCAAGAGCGACGCAAGGTGTATGCCACCGAAACTCCCTTGAAGTGGAACTCGACCGTTACTGACTGTTCTAGCCCTGTTGGCTAGGGGAATGCCTGATGAAAAGAAATCGGCTCCCCAGGTTATGGTCTCGCCCTCCCGTTGGAGGTTCACGTTAAATACCCTGTCCTCACGTTGGAGCTCAGTGTTAAAACCCCAGCCACATGATGACCTCACTTTGATCAAACAGCTGAACAATGACAGAGCGTTGCTTTGCCCGCCCCCCACTCCAGGAACCCACGGAATCCCAGAACTCGCCTCCTCCGCACCAGAAACTGAAATTTGTCACGCTCCATGTCAGAGGTCTAAATTCCCCCCCTAAAAGGAAATCCATTCTACAACGCCTGCAAGATGGGGAATCCTCTGTGATCTTTCTGCAGGAGACTCACCTAATCCCTGCAGACTTTCATCGCCTTATTTTTTCCCCTGCAATGTCTTGCCTCTATTGGAACTAAGAAAGGGGGCACTGCCATTCTATTCGCAAGAGGAATTATGACCACAAATTCTGGAAATGCAGTGTTGCCCAGAAGGCCGCTTTGTGGCAGTCAAATGCCTTCTCTTCGGACAGCTTTATTCCCTTATCTCAGTCTACGCCCCAAACGCCAAACAAGAGGAGTTCTACAGAGACATTGAAGCATCTCTCCTTCCATTTGTCGAGGGCCAGATCGTCATCGGTGGGGACTTCAACAGGGTCCTCAATCAACTTAAGGACAAATCGCATCCACCGACCCAAAGGTACACGAAACTGGCAGCAGGCCTCCTTCACCTATTACGGGCCTTAGACGTAGTGGACACGTGGAGAGTGCTCTACCCCAACGAAAAGGACTCCTCCCCCTATTCATATGTCCACAGAACCTTCTCCCAGATTGACCTCCTGCTGGCCTCCCCCAAATCCTTACCTTTGTTGACAATGTCATCATTGGCCCCAGAGTGCTCTCCGATCACGCTCCAGTTGCCCTGACGCTCTGGGACCATGACCCCGACCCTCCTCCCCGACGGCGATGGAACCTATATGACCCCGTCCTCAATGACATGTCATTGAGACACTCCATAGCTAAGACGATCAAGAACTTCTTCAGGGAAAACCTGAATGAGGACACCAGCCCAGCTAACACTTGGGATGCTATGAAAGCTGTGGTGCAGGGAGAACGGATCGCCCAACGAGCAGCCTTTCACAAACGCAGGCGTCAAATCTGCATGGACCTATAGACCAAGGTTTGCGAAGCTGAGAGTCCGTCTGCAAACGCAAAGGCCGGTCCCCGAAATCTCATCGGACCCTACAGGCTGCGCGAAAGAACCTGGAGGCACATTACGCGGAGGACACTGCACAGCTGCTAGCTAAAACCAGGCAGGGGTACTATGCCAAAAGCAATAAGCCGAATAAGGTATTGGTTGACAAACTCGCCAAAGCGAAGAAACAGAACACTATTCTGGGCCTCAGTGACACCCAAGGAAAAGTCCAATTTGCAGAAAGACAAGCTACGACTCGCGGTCGCCCACCTCTCCGAAACAATGTCAGCATCCCAGAGGAATCAAGCAGAACCACTGGACTATCTTCGAGGTGCTGCTATATCCCGCCTTAAGGCCTCGGTGAGGGAAACCCTCGAGGACCCTATCTTAGGTGAGGAGGTCGAGGCGGCTATTAAGAGTCTCGAATCTAGAGCCCCGGGGCCGGATGTGTATATAACACAGTTTTTATAATACTTTCTGCCCCCAACTTATAGCTCCCATGACAACCCTCTTCAACTCTTTTGCTACTTCAGAAACCATCACACCCTCTATGCAGAAATCTATCACAGTCCTCATCCTCAAGCCAGGGAAAGACCCTAGGGATAATGGCTCACTCCTAAACCTCTATGCTAACATATACTCAAAAATTCTGGCGAATCGTTTGGCTGGCGCCCTTCCCGATATCATAGACCCAGATCAGACGGGTTTTATACTGCACAGGTCGACTGGAGACAACATTCGTAGAGTCCTGAACCTAATAGATGTCACGAATCAAGATTCGCGAAAGCTTGCGTTGCTGGCCCTGGACGCTACCAAAGCGTTTCATAAAATGGACTTGGCATTCCTGCAGCTTTCCCTCAAATCTTTTCACTTTGGCCCAATCTTCCAAAGGCTCGTCTTAGCTAACCACCAGTCCTCAAGGACCCTTCTTAGAGTTAATGGCCTCCTGTCTGACCCAATCCCTTTGACCTGTGGAACCAGACAGGGTTGCTCCCTGTCCCCCCTGCTCTTTGCCCTGGCCATAAAAACTATTGCCCAACGCATTTGTCTGAACTCGCAGATCAAAGGCCTCCAAGTGGGCCCTTCCTAGCACAAGATCGCACTCTATGCCGAGGACGTGCTGTTATCTCTCACAGATATCTCTGCCTCATTGAAGCCTGCCCTTGCTGAGAATCGTAAATTTGGGAAGGTAGCGGGCTTCACCATTAACTTCAGGAAGTCAGTGGCCGTAGGGGTTGGGTTGAGGACGGGGGAGCGGGACTCTCTGGAAACACTATGCCCAATTCAATGGATTGAAAAGGCTATTCCCTATCTTGGGGTCCAGATCCTTGCCTGTCCGCGAGAGGTTTATCAAGCAAACCTCCCCCCACTTTGCAAGGAGATGAATGAGGATATCACCTGCTGGCTCTCACAGGAGATTTCACATCTTGGTTGTATCACTGCCTGCAAAATGAATCTCCTTCCATGGTTCCTCTACGCTTGCTCATCTCTCCCCATCACAAATCCCCTGCCTTCGCTGAGGCGCATCCAGAGGAAAATCTTCCAGTTCATTTGGAGAGGTGGGAAGTCGCAAATCCCCCATAGGACCATGGTGGGCAGTTCCAGACTTGGTGGACTGGGGGTCCCTGACCTGCGGAAATATCAGGTAGCAGCACAGCTGGCCCACATCCAGGCCTGGGTCAGTGCCTCGGGACGCCCAAAGTGGGTGGAGATAGAACAGTCTCGCCTCCCCCACGCCCCTGCGTTTCCTCCTATATTTCCCCCCCTAGGCCTTACTTGGCCAAGAATTTTGTCTTCCTCTAAACACACCTTGCAAACGTGGGACTGGGCTCTCAAACATAAGGGCGTCCCGGAAGGCCTAGGTCCCTCCTCCCCAGTTTTTCATAACCCAGCCTTCTCACCAGGATCCTACCCCTCAAACTTTAGGAACTCGGTGGCGGGCGGCCTCGAGACCCTGTGTTAACTTTTTGCGGATGGCTAGCCGCGCTCCTTTGAGCAATACAAAGCAGCCTTCCAATTGGTGGAAACGGATAGATTTACTTACTCGCAACTCCGACAATGGTGCTCCCCCCCCTTTGTCTCGGTCAGCAGCGCTGCACGCCCCCTGTCCCCTACAGTGAAGGACCTACCACTACGAGGGAAGATGTCTACTCTTTACAAGTTATTGCAGACAGACCCTCTCGCCGCTAGGGCCCCCTATATGTCACAGGAGGTGGGCCTGGGGCACCCCATGGAGGCCCAGACCTGGGTAGACATCTGGTCAAGAACGCACTCCTCCTCCTTCTGCATTACCAACCGGAGTGCACCCACAAGTTGCTCCTACAATGGTATTCTCCCCCGCTCTGCTTGCACCACTTTCACCGAGCTCTGGACCCCCTATGTTGGCGCCTCTGTGGGCTCCCGGGCTCCTATTTCCACTTGTGGTGGACATGCCCAGTGGTGAGGGAGTTCTGACTCCAATGTATTGCAGCGATAAAAGACATTACTCAATCGGTGATCCTGCTTGGGAGTCCCAATCCCAGGCACCTACCCAAGAACCGGCAGGAGGGCTGCCCTCATTATGCAACTCTTGCTGACCGTAAAGATCACAGTAGCGCGCACTTGGAAATCCGCTGAGGGCCCTCTGATAACTCTTTGGTGGCTAAAACTCTGGGACATTTTAATAGCAGAGAAAATCACTGCAGCCACCACCGCTTTGTGAACATTTGGGCGTTGGTACTAGACTATGAACAGAACTTCCCGACACTAACCTACAAACTCCGGCTGCTTCCAAGGGCCCTTCAGTCGAACTCTGAAGGGCTGGCGCCGACCCAGGCTCAACCAGATCATGATGCATCCTGATCCAGAGGGGAGAGGAGTGTTAGGGCGTGGGGTATGCTCGTAATTTGATCTGGAGGTAATGCTTTGTCTGATATCTGTTGATCCCATTGTCATCTGTGTGCTGGTTTAAAATAAACATGTTAAAAATCAATTAGCACTATTGAACCTCTCATAATACTCAGAACAACCTTGTGCTAAATTCTTTTTTTTATGCTATTGGGCAGTCATCACAGGCCACATAATTAATATGACTTTCTTGTCATGAATATAAAATAAAGAGTAGCCTGCAGAGTAGAGCAGAGTAGCCTGCAAGATAATAGGTACTTTTCATCACTATGGTGTCCAATTTGGCCACAGTATCCCTGCATGCGCCCCTAGGGATGTTGTGTTCCAGGAGAGGTTTCTGAAGGGGCTTTGAAGGGGCTCGTCTGACTAGGAGCATTGGAAGAAACCCTTTGGAGCTGACGGAACCCGCAGCCTTTCACCCAATAATCCAAATAGGACACAGTCAGCAAAGGTAGAAACAGATTTATTTCCATGCATCTGTGCAGAAACGAGTGGTAAACCAGCATAGTATTCCTGTCCCAAAAATATGGCCCCAAGTACAGAAACCTTAAGGGTTTTACACCGTGAACCTCATAAATAAAAGCCAGTTATGATACATTTAGTCAGTAACATTCACAATGAACTTCCTAAAAGTACACCCTCTGACCTTGGAAGGCATAGCTTTACAGCACTGTTCCAGACGTGTGAAATTCTGCTCGCCTACCCACGTGGTACACACCACCCCACTAGCAAGTCTTTCTTCATAATGTAATTGAAGCTGATTCAATCAATCGCTGCCAAGGTGCTTCCTTGTTCCAATTGCTAGGCTGTTTACCCAACCTACATTAATGACGTATATACCTGTAGTAGGGCAGTGTTGGGGCATAACTGGGCATTCCTTAGCCCTGAACCGAACCTGACATAATAGAGGCACTGCCTTACGGGCTCAGGTGCATGTCCCAACCAATCAGTAATCAATCCGCGCTACCTCTCTAATCATGGCTGTAGCTCATTACGCTGCCCAATACATGGCTGTGGCATAGTTCAGTCCATGGCTTGTGTACCTGAAGGTCCCTACATACTGAACTAAAATACTGGGGGCATTAACAGAGCATAATGTTTAGTGAGCACAGACTGCCTCTCGCTTCTGATGGCGATCAGGCCTGCTCTCATGAGAAGATATGGTATGTACAGTGAGAGTGCTGCCACAATAAGTCATAGAAGGCCAGGGTTGCATGTGACATGATGTGAAGCTCTGAGGTGATATCAGCAGCTTATCCAGGCAATTGAGGATGTTATTTCTCTGGTGGATCCTGGTGACACCCTACAGACCATGCGGGAGGTGAGCAAACCGCAAGGGCTGACGCTCTCCCATGCAAGCAGTAGGGAGCTGTTTTTGATTGACGACTGGCTGTTGTTCATTTCAGGGAAACAGAAATGTGCTAGAAAAGAGCCCGTAGCCCTGTCTAAAAATGACTCGAGGTCCGGAAGAAGCTGTGGCAGAAAGATCACTTACGGGCTGAAGGATGTTATGGCTGCTCTGGATGGCCTGCAAAATAAGACTGAGCCTGGAGGGATGGGTGACCTCAGTGGAGTCTAAACTAGAGGCCATTCAGGGGTGCATACAGAGCACTGACCATGTTCTTTGGAGAATGATTAAACAAGTACAGGGGGGTCTTGACTACCAGGAGCACTGCCACTGAGACCGTTAGGTTCCAGGGAATTTAAAATGACTGTGGTGAATGCTGTAATGCTACTGGATAGTAAACTTGAATGCACTGAAAACAGCTGAAGACCTGCAACAGTTTATGTTGTGGAGATGTCTGGTGTGATAACCGAGTCAGACTAGTGTTACAGACTGAAAATATTTGTAGACGCTCAACTGGCAGAGCCTGATAACCCAGACATTCTTATTAACTAGGCCAGGGGTCTCTGACGTTTTGTGCAAAATTAGCAAAATGTGCATATCAAATAAAATGGTGAACAATATCCATTTTTCGACTGAACATATCGGCGCTCAGTTGGCAGACAAATGATTGCAACACAAATTAGAAATGTATTAAAGGTATGACTTCTTATAGAGCACTTTAATTTGCAGTACTTAATAGTTACTAAACCACGTGCAATGCTAGTAAAGGAAATTTGCAAAACCTTTAACTTCATTTGACGTTAGGTGGTTATTTGCAGGAAATGTTGAGGAAACTGAGTGGTCAGAAGTAACATTTTAGACACATAGGACCAGTCATTTTGTTCATAAATATAGTAGGACTAAATAAACATTACCAGGGGTCTCCAGGTTCTCGAGCAAAATATTTGAAAGAAATGTAGTGCAAATGTTTGGACATTAAAATTAGTTACCAAAAGAAAATCCAAAACACTATGATGACTGGCGCTCCAATGTAAATTTTATTCAATTTGTGCTTTGCTTTATGTCCTCTACACGTGTTTCACCACCTGCTTTTACAGTGGCTCATCAGGAGGTAAGCTTCATATTTAAAATACAACTGAGCGAACAAGAATAAAAGAAAAAGAAACAAAGAAATACAATTAAATCATGTGTTGGAGATTTTGATTCCTCTCATATGTTCATACATTTGTTATCTATAGTTATTGTAAAAGTCCTTTCATATATACCAGATACATTGATCTCAATTGTTTTTAAAGATTTCATTTGCAGAATGTTTATCTCAAACGAATTTTTAAATGCAAAAGAAGAGAGCTTACTTTTCGTTCAACTTGTTTCTAGAATGCTTTTTTTTTTTGTCAAAAAATAAGTTTCCTGTGCTGTTTTTGGTGAAATTCTATTGTTTCAGAAAGGGTGCTGAAGTCTTTACTTCTAATATTCCTTTATATGCAGTCCCTCTTTGTTTTTGGCTCTTGATTTGCATGTAGTTCTGGTCTGGATCCCGGGCTGCTACTGACTGTGAAAAGGTGACCATAAGTATGATTTTTATAACATATTTTTGTGGCGGTTACGCACATTTTTGAAATATTGGAACAATTATGTTCCCAGTAAATTTACGATTATTATCAGAATCGTCAATCTACATGAATGTGGAAACAAAAGAGGGAATTCACCTATCAAAAGAATTATTCGCATAAGTAACTTTGGAGTAAACATGACTCCAAGATGGCGCCCCCACATCTATATGGCCTATAGATGAGGGGAGGAGTCACGCCATCACGATGCCATAGCATTTAATCCCAAATGGCGTCTATCGCCGGAACGCGGCGATAGACGCCATTTGGGCGTCACAATTTCCCTCTTGATCTGATTGATTTTATTGGAGTAGCTGAACACAGCAGTGATGGTTGGTTCTCCTGCCGGGCGCACCTTTTGCTGTAGTGTTATCTCGCGGGGGCTATTCCTAGCGCGCATCCTGGCGTTTTTGATTTCTCTTGGGATATCCTCATTCGAGAGACTGGCAGTGAGCACTTTCGCCTGTGAGTCAAATTCCTGGGCGCTGGAGCAATTGCGTCTGTAGCGCAGGAATTGGCCAAAGGGCAGATTTTCGTGGAGACTCCTGGGATGGGAGCTGAAGAAGTCTGACAGCGAATTACGATACATAGGTTTTCTAAATACAGTCGTGGCAAGCTTCCCTTCAGTGGCAGAGATCTCGACGTCCAAAAAGTGGATGATGTCTCTTGCTATGGAGTGTGTGAACTTAAGGTACTTGTTTCTTGAGTTTAGCCAGGTCATAAAGTCACTAAATTCCAATGCTGTTCCTGTGAAGATGGCCAAGACATCATTGATGTACCTGGTCCATAACACAGGTTGACATGGGTTGATGAACATCAGGGTTCCAGCTGAGCCAACACATGCAGCTGGACCCTCCCCCATGAGGATACTCGCGCACCTACGGCCCGCTGTCTATCTTATGGGCACTACAGGCATCCTTTAACTACTGCCGGTCTCTGCGGGGACTTCCCCATAGGGACCTATGGGCTCGCCTGACTTCCTGTGCCGGCGTCTCTCCCCGCTCACATGACTGACGCCACGTCACGTGAGCCGCCTGGTAATATTACACAGTCAGTAGCCTGCTATCTGAATGCGACACTGACGGCGGCTGTACGCAGATCCCTACACGTGTACCTCGCATTCCTAAAGTAAGTGTTTCCTAAATCATACTCGGCACCATTGGACATAGTCCTTCCTGCCGACATGCACAAGAGCTCTTAGCCATTATCTTTGAGTAATTGATAGCTGCTACGGTGGCAGGCTCGGGTGTTCAGTATCTATGAGCGCTTAGCCACTCTCTTTAACTACATGCCAGCCCCATCTTTCTTCATGAGAACACATGTTTTTTTTTAATCAGAATCCCTGGGGTTTGGATCCATGTGGTCCACATGATAGTGGATACACTTGACTCCATACAACTACACCGTGGACACGGATCCCCTAATCCAAGGTACGTGTACCCGGTAGACTGTGCACCTAGGGAGATTTTAGCCCTCTTTGTACCCGGTAGATTGTGCAACTGGTGAGATACTAGCCCTCTTTGTACCAACCATACCTCTAGCCCTACCCTGTTAACGGTACATTGTGGCTCTAGGTGGCTACGCTCCCTTATACAACTGTGACTTACTACACCTGTCAGAGGGCCTTATGATATGTCTAAATGGCTTTTCAGTGCTTCTGAATGAGAATTCACCAAAGCATGGTAAACCTAGGCGAGTGTCTATACACTACCTAATGTGGGTGCAGTCAAATAATGAGTATGCACTCCTTTTACCGTCAGTACCATCAGTACTAGCAGTGTTGCATTTGTGAATGACATTTAATTTTGTGTGATTCACATTCAATTTAATTGAAGTTATTAGCTCAGAGGTGAATGTGGTTACATAGACTTCGTTTGTTTCCTTTTGGTTCCCTCTCAAACTGATCCTACCTCACGGCACCAATGACTTGGGGGGTAAAGTATTTACACTTCCAATTGTCGTACCATTACTCTCTCAAATAAGGTCAGTTCCTATATTAACTTGACTGGTCCGTTTGATGGGAGTAGAAGACTGTCCCGAAGATCCCGAAGAAAGTGGCCTTACCTACAGGTTTGCCACTGAAATCGGTGGACAGTGGTTGCTACACAAGAGAAGGCATAAATTGGGCTTATTTTGTAGTCTGAGCATACCTTTTACCATTTCTCACAACCCGTAATACTAACATTACTCCAACACGGATAGTGGGACGTGGTGTCGTCTTTGTTGAATGTTCTGTTGAACATGGTTTGTCATTGTGTATGTGTCGTTTTTAGACCTCAGTCCACCATGGCCAGGGAGACAATCTAGTGGGAAATACATTGGTTGATACCCCACTGGATGCCTTTACAATTGTCCATTGGTGTTTCTTTTAAACTACCATTGATCACTTCTCTTCCAACATTTTCTTCACACAGTGGAAGAAAGTTGAACAGGACCAACAAGGCTGAAAGCATTACCGACATAGAAGTGGCTAGTTTATTTCTTTTCCTATCTCCTGGTTGTAAGCGGCTCAGCACCGTTGCCTAGTGGAGTTAACACATTTAGGCAGGGATAGTTAGATATTCACCCTATCCCTTTTCTGTCCTCCTACCACAGCCTTGTAGTACTTGCACCCTCTCCTGGTGTCCTACTGCATTGGTCCCTTTCCACAGAGGCTTTTGTATTTTTATGAGCTATAACCTAGTACTTTCACAGTGGTCTGTGGCCTCTTTTTGGGACAGGCTTTATGCCATCTCCTTGGACAAGTAGTCCTTGGGCCGCCAGCCCCCCACGGTTCTTCACCAATTTCCTCACTGGATATTCTGCAACTCTGGTGTTGCTCAGAATGAAGGAGTGGACTCAAAGTAACAATATCTTGAAGGCCTCCGAAATGGGTCTCAGGGGAGGGCTTGGTACAGTGGAACACTGCTTCACTCTGAGCGCCATCATGGAGAAATATGGTAAGGTTAAGGGAGGGGGATTATTTTGGTATTTTTTCAGATTTGGAGAAAACATTTGATTTGATTGATAGACACATGTAGCGTTATTTACATTTTATTGGGGTCCCTAAGGTTTTATTAAATCTTATCCAACTGTGATACGCAGACATATGTGCGATATACAAGATCTGGGAATTAGACCTTGTTTTCCCCAAAAAAGGTGAAAAGCACGGATGTCAGTTGGCCCCAATGTATTCCTTTCATATGTTGATTCTAATAATTCTCATAAGAAGGTAATTCCTCCCTCTCTGATTGGTACATTTTATAGCATGCTTCTTTATGGCAAAGACACAGCTATTTTTGACTTAACCCCAGCAGGTCTCCAACTGGGCCTGCTAAACACAAATGACTATTTTGTAAACTATAGTTTGAAAGTAAATATGATAAGAACAAAATTGATGGTGGTTGGGAAAAGGGTGAAACCTTCTAGTTAGTTTTTAAATGCATATAGAAATGAGGGGGCGCTCATTTTTATTTTAGCCTGCTCTTCTCAAAGAGTGGTGCTTGGGTCATTCATTTTCAGAAGACAACTGAAAGGCATTAAGTATTAAAGGGCTTTTAAAAATTTTATTTAAAATTCGGGGCATTTTGACAAGTGCCTGGAGGTACATAAGGCAAAGGTCTGTTCCATGATTTTTATGGCAGCAAAATCTACAGTGGTTCAAACTGTTATGTACTGGAGGGGTTGCAAAATACATTCCTGTGCCAAATAGTATATACATCTGGTAGCGCCATATGAGCTGTATTGGGTTGTTCAGTTTGAATGTGTCGGACCAGTTAAGATTTTTTACTTCTTTTTTGAAAGCCCATCTGGGATTTTCTGCTAATCATAAAATGAATTTCAGTGCACATGGGACTGCAGCCTCCCCATGTAAAGAAAAATACTTGTGGTACGGGGGTGTAAGGAACTGTCCATTTGGATATGGGGTGGGATATAACTACATTTAGCACATTAAGTCAACTCAAAATAGCTTTTAAAGCAAGAGCTTGTCCGATGGGGAGTGGGGCAGGTGTCCAAAATATACATAGGCTGCCCCTTTAGCTTTATATACAGACTTACATACACCTATATGATGGCAAGGAGAAATCTGTGAAATAAGATCCCCAGAATGCAGGCGGCTGATGCTAATGGGATGTTTAAATGTACCCACCCCTCAATAAATTAAGGTGTGTAGGAGTCGATGAGGATGTTTCATTTTCAGTTAATTTGTCATTGTTCCTCTTGTTTTGCGTAAGCGTGGACATGCATGAGAGCTTGGTTTTATATAATGAATTGTAATGATCAGGGGTTTATATATAGATTGTATAAATATGCTAAAGCTGCTATTTTACTTTAACAGTTTTATAATCTTTTAGTCGGCTTTTGAGCCATAAAAGAACATCGTCATAGAACTTCATTTCATTTCAAAATACAGAATGAATTTATAATACATTTTTCAGAAACTACATTTAAAATCCATAACAAGTACAGCAGCATAGCAATTTGTAAAATCGTATAAAAACCTATTTGTTAAAACAAGGGGGGAGAGTATCTAATTTGTATGATACTGTTTTAAAATCTTGCAGCCCCCCCAAGGGTCACAATACAGATTCAGCAATTCTCCATAGAGCTGCTTTACCCAATGTGAGTGGTATTGATGAGACAGCTTCTCACAATATGGGCCTCAACAGCCAAGCCCGGTGTATACATTTTGAAATTTTATAGACTCTTCTTTGGATGTCAGTTTTCTTACATAACTCCAGAGCTTCGTTCTCTGTGGACACACTAGCTGATCTCAAGAAAGGATTTAAATACAACCTTCTCAGTCCCTGAGTAGTGGGGCAAAGGAGCATGAAATGCACAACCGTCTCCTCACTTGTATAGCACAAGGGACAAGCACTTGGGTTTTCTGGTCTCCAGGAGGCGGTAAAATTATCCACCTTCAAAGAGTCTAATCTAAAATTAATGAACAGGCCACGGGCAAACAGGGACTTGATCCAATCCAGATATTTCTCGAACCCAAAATTTGGCTTGGCTAAAACATATTTGGTCTGCAGTTTTAGGTTCATACAGGCTGCTACTGTGCGTCCTCTGTAAAACTCATCACTTAATTTAGCCTTAATATCTTTGGTCTTTGACTTGCTAATCAACAAAGGATGGAGCCAAGCTTCATGCTCGCCTAAATCGCAGGGGCATTTTCGAACATGTGCCAACCATGGTAATCTCATGGCTCCCTCGAGGTTCATCAGATGGATCATGTCCATCCTAAAGGCCTCCAATACGGGCATTGCTCAGAGCTGTAACCAATGAAGAATAAAGATTTTCCATAATTTCTTACTAGAAAGTCTTAATTCTATTAAAGACACGGAGGCGAGCATTATGCTTCTCTTTCTTTTATTTAATTAATTAAGAAAGACTCAGCAGCAAAAATATTTTCTTTAGTGCTTGGAAAATATGTAACTGAAAACCTAAACAGGTAATCATGTCAAATGTCTTTAACAGTCCTGAAACACATAAAACTCCATTTCCCAGGAAGCCTGAGGAAAGTCCAACGTGATGTCACCAACATTTGACTAAATCCTCCAATGAGATAAACATATCCCTCCATAAACAGTCCAGGATATGATGACACTTCCTCTTTCGAAGCTGCAAACTGTCCAGTACAAGGTGTGAAACTGAAGCCATCTCATAGAAGTGAAAGTATGACGAGTATTAGGCAGACTTGTCTGTTGACGCTGTCAAGAGAGAAAGAATCGCAATCAGTTCATGTATATTACAACCCTAGTTCCCATATAGGGGTGGGAGAGAAATACGTTGTTACTTTAATGAACAATACTGTATTCAAAATCAAGCAATCATTTTGCAATATATGTATAACCATTCAGAATGATGTGTTAAAATTTCTCGCCGGGTGGGATAATGCTCGCCTCCGTGTTTTTAATAGAATTAAGACTTTCTTGTAAGACATTATGGAAAATCTTTATTCTATGTCAAGACCGGAGGCTCCCATTATGCTAGTTTAAAGCTTACTTACCACAACGGATGCCGGCTGTTCTACCAGTTTCAGGTAGAATTGCTTAAACACAGATTCACTTGCCCAGTCTGCCATTTTCATGATGTCGTCTAGTCGGATCCCGACTTGGAAGGCCTTGGAAGCCATGGCTCCTCTCACGGAGTGGGCTCCGAAGTGCAAGGTGTCTATTCCTGCTTGGGTCAAGGTCCACCGCACCCAACGTGCTAGAGTTGGGGCGGAAACTGCTTTGTGAGGTTTGCGTAAGGCTATCAAAAGTTGCCCTTCTGGCGCGGTCCTGAGAGGTGCCGTAACCTCTTCGTAAGTCTTCAGGCATCTTAGCAAGCAGAGCTTGGGCTGATCCTTGAAGGCAGGATAAGAGATCACTCTTGAGTTGCACTTAGTCCTTCTATGTATGTGTCTAAGGCTTTGACATCAGAAACTCTCCTGCAGGAGACGAGGCAGAGCAGTGTAGTGAGTTTGCCGGATAGGGCAGTGCGGGATAGTTCCTTATTATCTGGCCAGGACAGAAAAAGGTTGAGCACTTTATTAACGTCCCAAAGCTTGCTGTAACGGGACGGAGGCGGGACTGTAAGTCTGATGCCCTTGAGTAGCCTGCAAATTAGATGGTGCTCTCCTGCTGGAATCCCTTCTATAGGATTGTGGCCTGCTGAAATGGCAGAACGGTACACGTTGACTGTTCTGTAGGCTAGACCTCTTTCTGCTAAGGATGCTAAGAAATTCAGAATTTCCTCTATAGGTGCCGAAACTGGATGTAGTCCTTTGTCTTGACACCAGTTTCTCCAGGCATTCCAAGAGTTAGAGTATCTTTTGAGAGTGGCAGGAGCCCAACTTTCTTCGATGAGGCTGACTGCCATGTGGGACATGTCTGGAACTCTCCACCTTGACCTGAAATCCTCCAGGCTGCCAGGGTCAGAGATCCGTGGAGGAGTAGAGGGTGACGATGTCCCGCTGGATCTAACAGGAGATCTGGAAATTGGGGTAGAAGGATTGGAAAATCCGAAGAAAGTTCCAGAAGAACTGGATACCAGGTCTGAGAGGTCCAGACTGGTGCTATGAGAACCAACTCTGTTTGTTCCTGACGGACCTTCGCCAGGGTCCTCGCAATCATGTTGAAGGGGGGAAAGGCATAGTGCACCCCTTCTGTCCAGTGTTGGAGCAAGGCATCCGTCGCCGTCGCTGCTGGATCCGGATTCCAGCTGAAGAACACTGGAAGCTGAGTGTTCAGGCGAGAGGCAAACAGGTCCTTGGACATGGGACTCCATATTTGTTGAATTCGGAGGAAGACTTCTCTGTCCAGTCTCCAATCGCTGTAGTCTGTCGTGTTCCGGGAGTACCAGTCTGCCACTACGTTCGTAAGGCCTGGCAGATACTCCGCTGTGACCGAAATCCGGTGTTGTAGACAGAAATGCCAAAAATCTTTGGCTAATTCCGCTAGAGGTCGAGATCTGGTGCCACCCAGATGATTGAGGAATCCGAGACTGTGCAGTAGGTCTATGGCTAACCTGGTCTGTTGCTCTACCAGTGCTTGAGACTGAGCCATGAAGATCATATCGTCCAGGTATATGATCAGTCGAACACCTTGTTCTCTTAAATGTGCTACTACCGGTCTCAGGAGTTTGGAGAAAGCCCAAGGAGCTGAAGAAAGACCGAAGGGCAGACTCGTAAACTCCCAGTTCTGAAGATTCCAAGAGAATCTCAGATAGCTTGCGTGGTCCTGATGTATGGGTACCGCGAGGTACGCATCTTTCAGATCCAGACGCATAAGCCAGTCGTTGGGTCTCAGAAGGTCTCTGAGCATGTAAATACCCTCCATTTTGAAATGGCGGTAGACGATGAAATCGTTGAGAGCCTTCAGGTTTATCACTGGACGCACTTTCTCTTTTCTGCGTACCAGAAATATTGGACTGAAGAAACCGCCTTGGCTTGTACAGGGGCGAATTGCTTGTTTCGTTGCTAAACTGCAAATCTCTTTGTCTAATGCAACCTCGTCCTCTTTGGACATTGGAATGGGAATGGGACGAGCTGTTTGAAAGGGCTGTGCGAAAAATTCTAGGCGCAAGCCGCGAACTGTATCTCTGACCCATGCGTCCCCTGATAAGGAATCCCAAGCATGCGCAAAAGGAGCTAGCCTCCCTCCTATAGGCATTTGCGGCGCTGGCGCTGCAATGGGTAGACTGACCTGCGGCTTGTTGTTGAGCTGGATATCGGCCGGCTCTCTTCCAACCGCGACCTCTTCCTCGCCCTCTCGATGGGAAGAAGGTATCTGTGCGATCTTGCCAGGTTTGTTGATCCCTCGATTGTTGAGGTCTTCTATCGAAAGAGTATCGGCCGGAAGAGCGACCTCTGCCTCGTCCGGCCCTGGTGAAAATTTTTGAAGAAAAAAACTCTTCTGATGGATGATTGCGCTTTGTCCAGCGCAGTGAAGGTGCCCACAAATTTTGACATCTCCTTCATGAAGGAGTCTCCGAAAAGGAGACCTTGGGCTGCCGCTCCAGATTCCGAATCTGCTAACTCACTTAGCTTAGCGTCAATTTTATAGAGAATACCTTTGCGGCGCTCGGTTGATATGGCACAGCTGGCGCTTCCGAGCAAACATATGGCTCTTTGAGCCCAACCTGATAGTATCAGAGGATCAATGGGTTCCTCTGTATTTATGGCTGCTTCAGCCAGGTCCATTATCTTTGCCAGTGGACCGGTGACGTCCAGCACTCGGTCTTGGTATGACTTCCAGGCACGATCTATGCCTTTACGTGGATCTTTAGTATTCTTTCCAAGGAAAGTGATCATTTTGGAGTCTAACTCCGGTGTGAGGGCCACCTTATCTGGGATCTCTGGGCGTGGACATTCTGCCCTGAGTCTTGCTCGGACTTCTTTGTCCAATGGCTTACGTAGCCTGTCTTTAATGTAGTCTGTCGTCCTAGAAGATGGTTCCCAGTGTGAAGACCTGGGGTGCACTAAGTCCTCTGGAGCAAACATCCCTTTTGAGGAAAGGGAATCTTTGGCTGGCTTACTAGGGATGGGGACTGCCGCAATCCCTGAGGTTGAGGGTTGTGACCCTAGTGTGTGGGCATCTTCGTCCGAAGAAACTGGAGATTGACTGTGACGGTCATATTCCTCTGGGTCAGAGCCCAGATGACATCTCTCTGGGTTAAAGGGTCCGAAGTCCCTGTTTTCTTCCTCGTGGTAAGAGGGTTCGTCACCGGAAGGGAGTTCCTTCCTATTCAAAAAGGCCTTTTTCAGCCTGGAGAAGGCGTCTGATAGGGCAGCAGTGGCTGGTACTGGCTGGCTCGGGGGGGTCGTAGAGTCTTTACTCAGGCGAGCCGGTATACATCCCCCATCTAAAAGGTGCTTTCTTTTTTGTGTCTTTTTTCTTGGTAGGGATAAATGCTCCTCCATGTTATCTAGGCGTTGCTGTATAGGCAGGAGCATTTCTGACACAGCTTTCTTGATGCTGGTCTCCACCGTGGAACCCAGCACTTTTTCCAGGCTGGAAGCCATAGCCACTTCATCAATATCCAAAGTATCTTCCTCGTATCCAGACCAATCCTGGCCCTCCTGAGGGAAGTACTGAGCTGCCATGTTGTTAGCACCTTTAAATTACCCTACTTTTTTTTTTTTTTAATATAATTATTATTATTATTTTTTTTATATATGTGGGCAGACCACCTTCTCTCTATGCCCACAGTATGAAATTGGGAGTCTTGTATTAGCCCAGAAGGGCATAAATTAGCTGTTGCTGTCTCCCTTTATTTTTTCTCACTTTGAAGTGATGCTACAGCTTCTGGCACTCGCGATCGCTAAATTCGTTGTGAAATGCAACAGAAAAGCGATCGCGGGCGCCAGAAAGCTGAGGAATGGACCTGCAGCAGCAGCTGCTCCCTCTGGTGACCGCGAGTGGAATCGCAGTCACCCTGAGATTAAACCGCTGCTTCCCGAGGCCCGGCGACGCAAGCCGCCTCGGGAAGTAAAGCGGAATACGATCGCGAGGGTCTATGAAGACAGGCCCTCGCAAATAAAGAAAACGCGGCTTGTAAAAGCCTAATGAGGCCTAAACACCTCGCGCAGTATTCTCCGACGCCAGCAGGAAGCAGCTGGCGTCGGAGATAATTCCAGTCACGCTCGACTGACGCGAGCGCGTCAGACTGTAAGGAATTAACCCTTTAAATAACGCGCGATGAATGCAGCGCGTGTAAACATAAAATGTATATTAAAATTCAGTACAATCAAGGTAAATTCAATACATATAAGGTAAACAACATAATCTAGAATATGAGGCACTTATCTCTTGCTGTGAGCAGCAAAGAAAGAGGAAGTGTCATCATATCCTGGACTGTTTATGGAGGGATATGTTTATCTCATTGGAGGATTTAGTCACATGTTGGTGACATCACGTTGGACTTTCCTCAGGCTTCCTGGGAAATGGAGTTTTATGTGTTTCAGGACTGTTAAAGACATTTGACATGATTACCTGTTTATGTTTTCAGTTACATATTTTCCAAGCACTAAAGAAAATATTTTTGCTGCTGAGCCTTTCTTAATTAATTAAATAAAAGAAAGAGAAGCGTAATGGGAGCCTCCGGTCTTGACATAGAATTGGTTTCGCGACAGCAATCGATTCGATAGGGCATACGTGAAGTTCGAGATGCAACAGGGCGTTAGGCGTGGATACGGGGAGTCCTAATATTGTTTAAGGAACTTATTTTCTACCAACCTCAGTGATTTCAGGTTTGCAAACCCCCAGCTCTCTGCCCGGTACACACAGGCCGCTGTCGCCTGCTTTTTATATAGATCCAAGGCTGGGGATACTGCCCCCCTGCCAGAAGTATTAAAGAAGGCGTGGGTGCCGCCGCTATATTTCTCTAACATGACAGTGGACTTTGCGATTGAATTGGTCCAGGAACCACCATTGCTAAAATGTATACCCAAATAATCTTAATACTTTACTTGTTCGTGTGGAAGCCCCCCTGCTCTGATATCCAGATTCACATTTTTCCCAAAAGTTGGCTTAAAGACCATTGATTTTGTTTTCTCTGTATTGAAGATCAATCTTAATTCATCACATTTCTTCATGAATACAAACAATGACCACTTTAAGCCCTGAGGGGTAGTTGCCAGAATGACGGCATTGTTGGCAAAGAAGAGGCCTGCGTATCTCATGTTGCCCAACTGATTAACCACCTCCTCCATATAAATACAGAAAAGTAGAGGAGCCATGGGGCAACCCTGCCTTACTCCTTTGGTTACGCTGAATTCATCTGTGGCCTTACCCCCCAAGCCCACTTTGATTTACAGACTTATTGACCTTGTAAAGGGATTTGATTGCCCTTAATATTTTAGGCTTATTCTATGAGAATTTTATGAAATATGATACATGTTTTTAAATGTTGCTAACATAATGGAGAAATACAATTACATACATATTGATTGAGTAATAGTGGTAATTACATGGTAGGAATTAAAGATCACTTCACTGGGGCTTTGGAGGTTACCTCCTAAGAATTATTTTGGCATGTAATGGCAAATAGTGCATTTTAAAGCTCCTGGGGCTGTTGCATCGGTGAAAGAGTGGTTAGGAATACAAATAATACTTATCTGAAAGATTTAGAGCCTCTTTTCTCTGGCCAAAATGGGTTATATAAAATGATGAGCCTTTGAAAACCACTTCATAGAGGGGTGTGGTGGTGTGAAATAGGTATTTGGATTAATTAATTGGCTTGTTAATTTAAATGTATTAACAGTGACTTGATTGGATTCAAATATAGGGCAAATTAATTATGAAAAATGTGGCATGCATTTACCTTATCTGCTCATTATCCACCTGCCAGATGGCAGAGTATGATGATTTTTCCACCAGGACACTATGTAATAATAAATATAGGTGAAACTAAAATCCATATTTCCTATAAATATAATGCATGGTGGCATCAAACACAAACACCTGTACAAAAAGCAATGCATGCAAATTATTTAATAAAGCAAAGTTGGATATGCATGGCACTTATTTGTCCATTGTGCTCCTACTAGCTGTATTAAGGAACAGAATATGACCTGCACACAAACATGGTTAAAATATTTTCCTCATGTATTTGTCAGCTGGGAAAATTATCTGAAGAGGGCATGGTTTTTACAATAAAACTGCTATAATAAATTAGGACATTTACCAAAAAATAATTTGCATGCTTGCAACAAACAAATCTTGCATGTCTAATAATAAACCAGCTGGAACCACAGCAGGCTTATTGGCCAACTATCTTGCATAATCCAGGACTCTGTCCTGGCTATATTGCTTCTGAGGTCTCATGCCTTCAGCACCTCCTTCTAGGCCTCAAGACCATGGCCCAGTGCAACTGGCGAGCAACAATTTGCTCCTGAGCTACATGTTGGGGATCACTGAACTAGGCAATTAGTTCTCCCAATAGGGCATCAAAGGATAATGGCCATATGGTTGTGGTGGTTTTTTGGAATCCCTGTGAAAGGGAAGTGATTCTGTGAAGGGCTGCCGTCAAAAGAGCACTCAACATGGATGGAACTTGGACCCCCGTTTTCTCACACTTAGTGTAAATCAGTTGTTGGAGGTGTTGAAAGCTTTAGCAGCCCCTGAAATTCAGGCCTCAGTTTGGTCATATCAAAACTTAAGTACACTATAAGGAAAATACTGTGTTTACAGATACAGAGGCTGCTGTGGTGTTCTTCATGAAGTCCCAAAGGGAGGTCCCCACCTGAGGAAGATCAGTGGTCCACTGTTCTCTGTGAGTGACTCTAGAAGTTGTTCAGTAAAGTATGCTCTTTGATATTGCTTTTGATTTTGGTCAGCAATAATAGAGTAGGAGGTTGAGGGTGGTGAATTCTTTTGGTGGTCCCCTTCTACTCCCCCATTTGTGTGTGTGTATTTTTTACCCCTTTATTGTTTAACCCTTCCATCATCCAGTTTTCCCTGTGGTGTCTTTTTGTGTTGGCAATTTTCAGGAGAGAATATTTACAAATGATTCAAGCTGTTTTCTATTCTGGTGTTGACACTGTGCTTGTGTCTCTTGTATTTTGACACGCTCAATAAATACGTATTGAAAATACATATTAAAAAGTGACTTTGCTCAAGGAAACTAGGACAGGCATATTTATCAGCAGCTTGACTTTCCACAATTGGGTTGACATTATCACCACATATTCTTTTTGTTAATCAGTGGCTTTACCACTGCCCTTTCTAGTATCGAGGAAGGTGAGAGGTCACCTTCAAAAACATGACATCAACCCCAACAAAACCCTTCTAGTTTGAACAGATATTGCCACACCAAATCAGACAAGGGTAGCATTACAGGAGAGAAGGAAAAGCAAGCACTTTGTGCGATGAAAGGGCACATGGTTGTTCCCCTTCTCATTGTGGACACTGTGAATGCATCATGAAGCAAGACACAGAGAACAGTTTCACTTTCCTAACAAAAAGCACTTTATTGTATATGTCAGGAAGGATTAAGGCCTAACTTGCCCTATGCTAAGGTGGGATTTCCCTACCTAAAGAAACTAATGATAGTCTGTGTCAGAAAGTTCAACTTAAAATTCTGTCTGTTGTCAAAACCTATACTTTCCCTCACAACTAAAGATACACAATGTGTAGGGATGGCAGCACCAAAAGAAACAGTGTTCAAAATAAAGTTCTGAGCTTCTTCCAGCTCAGGCTTGTTTCAGCTTCCCTTTCCCAAGATCAAAATAGTTTCACAGAAAGGACTTGGGGTTCCCTTCTCAAGTTCAACACATTTCCAGGATATCGCAGGGTTCTCTTCCTGAAGTTCAACACAATTCCACACGGTTCAAGTGTCTTGATTTTTACCAATATTGTCAGCTTCACTTTATACTCCTTTTGACTCGTATCAATTCAAACCGATGCTTTCTTTCCCTTCAGCACTTGTATCACACAGCCTTTGTCTTTGGGCTTCTCTTGGATCGTTCCCAAGTCAGGCTACTCAGTCTAGGCGCAGTTGTCAGACCACAGGGTCCACCCATTTCAAGTCATGCAACTGATAACCCTTGGCAGTTTGTGATGCTCTAAATCCTACTTGATTAACACCAGGTTTCCACCTAGCACCATTGTCAGTACTTAACATGTGCTGTGGTTTCTCTTTAGCAGTCTTTTGGCTTGGCCACAACGTGCATTCATCTTATTCTTTGGTGTATATCTTCTTCCACCACCTTGCTTTCACCTTGCCCCTCTTAGTTGCAACAACTTGTTTTATACAATTGCTTTTCATTTAGTTTAGAAGTATTCATGACAGCTTTCCCTTTATTTCTCAATGCTTCTTGGCAAGTTTCTCTACTTTAACAATAGCACATCATTCACTTTCCACTTGTGCTATAATTTCACATGATTTCCATATTCTCTCTTTAGTTCGGTATTCAATATATACTGCTGCATTTCCCAAAATACTTATCAGCTTGTTCATGATTCATTATTTATTCATTCGGTTTCCAAACCCCATTCTCATAAGCTTTTTGTTCATGCGCAAACATTAAATGTCCAAGATCCGCCCAAGAGCACCCCGGTACGAGTATTCCCTGACTCACACTCACCGGGGCTGCTCTGCTTCGTGATGCGCCTTCTTGACATTTTCTGTTCTTCTCTCCACTCCCGGGTATACATCGGAAGCTCCAGCGTTCAGCGGCAGTTAGGAGATTTCCGTGTTCCCCAGCTTCAGCTGGGAACACGCAGCTCGGGTAATTGCTTGGGCTCTGGTCCTCTCGCAGCCCGCTTGGATCTGTAAGGAACTCATTGTGGCAACACTTAAGACAGACACAAGTGATTACAGTTCAGGGGTGTTTATTAAACTGTATGCCGGTTAGCAAAACGCCTTATCTAAACCTAAATCTAAGATGGGAGCAAGCGTCGATCATCAAATAAAAAGAAGGCAGTCCTAGTGGTGTTGTGTCAAATAAAAAGGGCCTATACTAAGAAACCTATTGCCAAACCTTACAACTAATACAAAAAGGGGTGTGGGATAGTTCTCAAAAAAAGAAAGAAGAAGTGTTCACAAATAATATGTCAGGATGCCGTAGCCTGGGACTCCCTTCCCCACGTTTTGAGCACGGGGAAAGGTGGGATCTTAGACCACAGCACACTCTCGAGCTTCTCTAGCACGAGACGACCGTTCCACTTGCAGCTGTCAGGACTGTTGATGGCCAATTCTCGTTTCTCTTGAAAGTCTCTTGCCTTCGAGGGCCTGACGTGTTCAAATACCAAAACAAAAAAGTTCCTTCAACACAATGCATGTTCGTTACCTGGTTTCACTTAGGGTGAGGATTTTTCACCCCTGGATCCCCTCTTCCAGGCGCTAACCCCTTTTTACTTTTAGCCTTCCTCTACTGGGTTCCATTAGGGCTTTTCCTTCCTTCACAATTCTTAATGTCTTTTCAAACCATTCCAGTGGACATCCCTCGACCGGGTTCACGCTTGTCAACACACTGTTTCAGCAGGACTTTTAAACTTGCCCCCTTTCCGTCAGCATCCCTTTTCCTGGTTCACTCTTGCCAACTTCATTCACTCAGCTTTCAACAATTTGCGGGTTTCACTTCCCTTGCTTTCTTTATAGTTCTTAGGTCAAAAGCTTTCAACTGTACTGGGATTTTTCTTGACCTCCTTATGACCACTTTGACTTATCTTGGCAGCTCTCCTACGGCCTTCTGGTATCTGTAGTTTCACTCAGATGGGATCGACTAGAGTCTCTCGAGTTAACACCCAAGTGGTGCCTGTTCGGTCTGCAGCTGGTCTCCCGTTAGCACTTGTGCAGTAGGGACCTCAGCCTGCTCGTAGGACTGGGGGTTTCCCAAACAGCACTTTAAGATGAGTAGCAGCACCCTCGAGATGGATGGGGATGCAGATTAAAACTCTCGCATCAAATCAATAATGACAACTCAATAGTTTGGCAAAGCGAGTCCGTTTAATGAAAAATGCAAAAAACGGGGAGTTCATGAATATCAGCAATCGCTCAATTTTCCTTCTCGCTTCAACTCCACTTAATTTCAGAAAAAAACATAATATTCATACCAAAAACTGGTCATCACTGACGTGTAACGCTTAAAACTTAGCATGCAACTTGATTGGTTCTAGGAAGATAACTTGATTGGTTCTAGGAAGATAACTTTAATATGGGTACTATATCTGTATATTGTAACGTAGTGAAGGGATTGGATGAATGCTAGGTGGGGCATCTAAGCCCTTCTTTCAAAATGGCTAGATTACATGGTCCCCTATGATTGGGTTGGCATCAACCCCACTCATACTTTTCCACTTGCTTAGCAGTGTGCAGAATAGCCGGCCAGGTGCAGGTAGTTCGCCTGCACCCCCAGCCTCCCTCTAATTATCGCAACAATCAGTCATCACTTCAGTGGTCATGTGTCAATTATTTCTTTGTATTTTGGCCCCAAGTCTGCTTCTTGGTCTGGGAAAGTTAAGGCGTCTGGGCATGGCAAGAGTCCATGCGTAGGTATGAAAGTTTCATCCCTTCTGCTTGCTCGGTCACGTGATTTCGACACCATGAAATTGTCTTATTCTCCATGCAATTTTGTGTATTTGATTTTAATTCTGCCAGTCGTCTTCCATCTGTGGCTTATCTTGAACTCTGTTCTTCTTCTCATTAATTGTATCCACTGTTGGTCTATTTCAGCCGATACGACCTTTGTCTTGGCATGGTTGCCATTGTCTGAGTTTCTCTCCGTCTTTAATTCTCGATTTGCTTGCTGTGAAGCTCTCCTCTTGAGACCTTTAGTAACCTTTGGTCGATCCTCCTCTTGTGCATAGTGGAAGTATACTTGTATAAAGTGCTCCTTTTGAGGTAGATATGTATAGGTGGCGCTTGCCATAATCTATTTTACTACTAAGCACGATTTTCTGTGCTTCTTGTGGTTACTGTGCATATGTACACGTTTAAACTGGCTGAATATCTTCATCACTCTCATGGCATAGGTTTCTGACATTTGACATCACTTATTTCACTTTAGGCTTGGTATGTCACTTATCCATGGTGTTTTGTCTCTTTCCATCATTCTCCGGACATTATATCTTCTATATGTGAGTCAGTCCGGGTTCTTATGACATCACCTTTCGTCTTCTTTTAGTATCTTCTTGGTTTCTTCAGGTATTGCATTTTGACACTCGTCTTTCTATCTCATCTGTCGATATGGTTTTCTCAATGGGTACCTCACTGTCCAGGTTTTCTTAGATTTCGGTACTTCAATAGGCACTGTTATTCTGCTAGGTACTGGACAGAGCCCCACTGCAGCTCTCTGCTGGTTCATTTGTTCGTCATACGTCACATATTTCGTTATGAATGTTCGTGGTACTTCAAAATGGGCGGTTGGAGTGCGAATCGTGCTTGGTACCTCCTCTACACTCCCCCCTCTGGGCGATTGATCGACCACTTTCACTTCTTCTTTTGTATCCACCTTTACTTTATTCTCTGGATCCATTTCTTCTTCATCTCCTGGGTCCATTGTTATTTCATCCTCTGGGTCCACACATAGAGGTCTGAAGAAATATCTCTTCGGAGTCCATATCTTTATGACTCCCTTCAAGCTTGCTGCTGTTCTCAGGTGCTCTTCTTTATTCCATGTCATAAGTTGACATTGTCCACTTGGGCTGCAATAGATCCATCTTCCCACATACTTTCTGTGTTTCCTCGGATACCAAAACTTTGTTCCTTCTGGTGCATAAATGCTAGCTTTCACAAAGTCTCTCATTTCTTCATCAGTCAGGTCCTTGAGCTTCCATCCTGGCTCGACATCTTCATCTCTATAGCTTCATCTCTATAGCTTTTTTCGCAGTTTTCTGGCACTGAGAGATTATTATCTTGATAACACAGAATCTGAGCAATATCATCACTAGTAGGGCTCATAGGAATTTGAATGCATCTGCCATCCATTGCGGAACCCATGAAAATAGTGATCCAAACCAGCTGTCATCATCAACTTCATCAGTTTCATCGATCATCTTATTCTGTAGTTTTGTCAGCATACCTATGGTCTCTGTTAAGGTTCCATTTTCGTCATCGTGAGATGGTATAAATGTGCAAGATGATTCTCAGATTTTTGCACAAACACCTCCATCCATAGCTGTGATCATGTCATGGACATATCTGTTCTGGAGAGTCATTAGTTGAATTGCCCTTAACTCTTCTTTGATTACATTGAATCCTTTTATGGTTGTGTTAATTGTCTGCAGTAACTCCCATCTGGTTATCTGCAACCATTTAGTATTTCCTCCAACCTGAACTCTTGGCTTCAGAATTGTTGTGAACACTGAAGAGGTTAGGCTGAACAGCCTGTGTTCATACAGGAACACATGAAAGGCTTCTTCTGATTTAGCCGAAAAGTAATTCTCTCTCTTCGTTCGGTTCATCAGTTCCACAGATCTCTTCTTCCTCAGGGGAGCATCTGCTTTCGGGAAACTGTCAATATTTAGATCACTTTTTGGAATCACCAATGCTGGAACATGGACATTCACTAGTGTGCATATACCTCCCCAATTCTTCGGCAGCCTGATATATGCTTTGGATCCACATGCCCAATAATGATCCATAATCACTGCAGTACTGTATACCATTCCTGGAGCGTCAAAGACTCAGCCACAATTGTGATTCTCTCCCATTTTTCTCGTACCATTATTCCTGAAGCACAATTTAGAATTCTCCAATGGCACTATCTGCAAGGGTCCTCCTCTGTCTTGGACCCATGTCAATAGTTTAGCAAGTCTTGGCCATAATGGCTTGCATATCTTCTGCGAATTTTCAATTGCTTCTTTGCAGGCTCCAATGACCATCCATGCTCTGCAAATCACTACTCCTTTTTCCATCCTTCTGGTGAAAGCACTGTTCCCCAAATTTGCATTTGGCCTCTGTTCTTCCAACTCCGAGCTTCTTCTGGAGTTTTTCCTTGAACGTTCAGCTTTTGTTTTGCCTCTCTTCTGATCACTGCTCCTTTAACTCCAGGCTTCTCATATCTGATCACAACATTCTTTGTTTTTCCATTGTTTCTTGTCTTTATGTCTTGGATATAATGTCTTCATTTGGATCAGTTGCTTCAGTTGCCCATTTGAGTGAAGCATCACTTCCCATGAACTGGCCTCTGGTCTTACACATTGCTACGTGTGATAGTGTAAGGAATAGGGGCTGGCATCGACGGGGAGTGGCAAAGTTTGCCTATTGAACTGGAGGCTGACTGAAACTACAACTCCCAGCACACCTTGGGGCTGAGTGTAGTTCAGTGGACGCACGCGTGACCAGCTGCATTGGATTAGGGCAGCTTTAAAGATGGTAACGGCGTGCAATCAGGTGTGGCTTATTTTTGTTCTTGGGTGCAGTTGGAAGCAGGTCGACGTATTGCTCCCAGCAGAATGAACCTTTGACTTCCATTGCGGTGCCTAGGCGAGGCACAAGGGAGGTACCGGCAGATGGCAGTTGCTCACGGCGTTCTCGCCGTGCACGGAGCAGGAGCAGCCAGTCTGGCGGTCTGCGCACGGCTTGTTCGCCGTGCACGGAGAAGGAGCGGCCCGGCTGATGGTCTGATCAAGGCGTGCTACATTTTCTCTGAGAAGTCCTGCTCAGATAAGTGCCCGTGCTATTGCGGGGTGGGGTGTGTTTCATTCTGTTCATCCAGTATGCTCTTTTGTCTGGAAACAGTGAGAAGGCTATTACCAAAATGCTATGCGCTAGGATTTGACTCTTTACACTTATGTGTGTGACCGTGAACATTATATTTAATGAATCTATGACTCAATAGCGAGTGCTGCTAACTCGTTATAACATGTTATGAAACCATTACCAGCTCAGTCTTTTCAGGGGGTAACGTGCTGGGTTTATGTGTTGCTTAAGGTTGCCCAACTGGGTTTCTATTTTGCTTAAAGCTTGCCCAATGGGCCATGTGTGTTTGTTCTTCATATATGGGCACGAAGTCCAGTCACAATTGTTTGTCCATGCTCTATGTTCACACGTATTAAGGTGTGTTTTAGTATGTACCAGTATTAGGGTGTATGTGTGTTTGTGTCAGGAGGTTGGTCAGGGATTGAGTGGCATCAGGTTTTGGTAAGTTCAGACAGGTCTTGGATAGGGAGGGTTTTTTCCCTGTGCTTCCCTTTACCTGTCCAAACTAGGAGATTCCCTAATACTCTATCCGGTGTTCCTAACTCCCCTACCCCATCCACAACCTCCCCTTAACTCCTCTTCCCCCCATTGGCTGCCACGTGGTGTCCTGTGTAACTAATATCAGGTGCCTGTGCCAACCACGGTGGGAGGGTCGAATTCATTCGGCTTCTGTGGTTCGGGGGAGAGTGTCGGTTCTCTCCTCCATTATTGTGTACCTTTGACAGATAGACAGTGCGCCGTCTGCACATCTATTTCAACAGCTACAAAGATCTTTGACTTTCCCATGCTGTAAGGTAGTAGTGCACAAACAAAGCATTCCTCCTCTGAATTTCGTCGTCCAACTTCTTTCATATGTTGGTACCAGATGTTATTTCCCAAGTGTGCTGTGCTGTGCAGGTAGTCGTTTAGTTCGTTGTGGTCTTCTTGTGTGCTTCTTCTGATTCTTAAAGTTTTCATGTAGTTTGCTATCATCACATCCTTAATAGGATCCATATAGCTCCTTCTCACTGGAGGATTCTCAGGCATCTCCATCCATGGTCCAGGCTTCTTCATCTGTACCATTTGAGTAGGAGAAAGTCTGGCAATTCTTTCCTTGTCCTCTTGTCTTTTCCTGGCTCTGGTTATGAATGGCCAAATTGATTCTGCTATCATCTCTGCACGTGATAGTTTTGCAGGACTTGTGCTTTTCAATGCTCTCTCTGTTTGTTTATTCTCCAACTCCTGTTGTCTCTTTAAAAGTTCAGCTTTCTACATTAGTCCTTTTACTTCGCTTATAGTAGAACTTCTCATAGTAGGTTATCCAAACTTCTCCCCTTCTTTGGACTGTGGTTCTGCATTTATTGACACTAGACCTGGTGTATGTGCACTCAACGTTTGCGTGTGTGTGTGTTTTTCACTAACCTTTTCTCATGCTTGCTCTGCCGACCCTGTCTCCGACGGCTCAATTTGTTTGTTACCACAAGTGTGTGTGTCTTATTGTTCATCACATCCATTTTAAGATCACCCATTCCGCTATCGGACCTTCCAGGGACTGGAATGACTATGTAAGGTCTGGGTGCCTTCGTGGGTTTCATGCTTAAATCATTAGGTGGGTGCACTGGAATCGGAACGCTTGGTGCACCAATAATAAATACAGTTGGAATCGTCAGTGACAGTAAACAATGATGAATATAATGCTAGGAAGGACGCCCACTGGCTGCCCATCAAAGCAAGAATAATCTTCAAAACATTATGCATCACGCATAAATGCATTACTAATAAAGCACCACTCTACCTGAATAATGTTCTGAAAAAAAAGAAAACTTCAGATCCCTAAGATCTAATAACAGCCAAAACCTAGTGACACCCCGGTACAATAACAACAAAGCAGGGGGCAGCAGCTTTTATGTTCTAGCTCCCAAACACTGGAACTCCCTCCCTATCTACATCAAAAAAGAGATCTCTTCCCCATGTTCAAACTACAACTGAAAACATGGATATTCAACCTATACTAGCACAGCACCAAACCATGACAATTGTATTCATTTTTAAATTACCTTGAAATACCAATGTTTTTTGTATCCTATGTATAACCAATGCCTAATACCTTAATATGTCTGTAACCATGCCGTGATACCCCAGGGTCTGGGCGTGTAACAAATGAAAAAAATAAAATGCATAGGTACATATTCCTCTATATGTCAATCTACAACACTTAGTTCTGGAATAGTACGATCTCCTCTCCTCCTGAGGGATGACAACATTACTACTTTGGTGCCCATATCGATAATTTAAGGAAAGAAAAATAACTCTTTAATACACTCTAGATAGTATTGTTATCTCTGGGTTCTGCTGTTTCTGCTTGTAGGTTGCAGATACTGGAACGATTGCCCTTCTTTTCCTGAATAATAAAGTGTCTCGTTTCTGGAAACAGTTCTCTTTTCTGTATATGAAAAATGTCAACATAAGGTAATAAGTTCAGCAAGTCTCTTAGTGTGCGTGTTCAAAATAAACAAGCTCCCAGTCAATGCCTCTTATCTGTTTCACTCCAGAAGACCTGTTGCTTCTCTGCCAGCAAAAGTGTATTCTTTGTCAACGCTTCCTCGATCTGTCCCTCGGCGGAAAGTTTACAATCTTCTCCGGAAACTCTGATGATGATTAGAAAGTTCGACTTGCATTACAATACTATGCAGGAACATGCTCATCTGTGTTGAATTCGCTTGGTCTCTGATGAAAGTGAGGATGTCAACTCTCTCGGGCCTCCCCACAAGTTCTGGAAAGTCCTCAATCAGGCGAAAGAAGACGTTTGCCAGTCTGCTATCTTCTGGTGACAGGGACATTTGTCTTGTCATTTTTGAGTTCTGGAACTGCTCGGCAATCACTGTGAGTAGCTTCTGTGATTTCGATGAGCTTGAAGAGCAACCTGAATTATGATTCCATTTAGGATTATACTCAAAAATTCTGTGTTTGCTGGATCTCGAAGAAATGTCAAGACGTCAGTGTGTCTGCCAACAAGATCTGGACAGTCTTCAATTAAGCAAAAGAATAGCACGCTGACAAGCCTATTCGCTGCTTCTTCTGCTTGGGACATTTGTCTTGTCCTCCCTGTACTCCGGAAGCCTAAGGAACTGCTCGGCAATCACAATGAGCAGCCTCCTTATTGTCTTTTCGTTTTCAGGGTTTTGAAGAAATTCAGTGATGTTAGTGAGTCTTCCCTCTAACGACGGGTATGACCTCAGTACTAACTCGAAGTAGATCAAAACGTCTTTAGTGACGTCACTACCGTGTGACACCATAAGTGAGTCCAAATAAGGCTTCTGTACGAAAAGAGTCTGGATACTGTACTTTTTTCCAATTGGTGTGTCCTCGATCGAAATTTGACATATCCTTTTCATATCACGGCTTCAGTATGCCTCAGTCCAAAGTTCAAAGTCAACAGACTATGTTGTGGCTCATAAGTACAATTTTCTTCTTCACCCTGCAACTAGGATGCACAGAGTGGTCGTGTCTTATGTCCCTATCCCCTTTTTTGCTCAGAGGAAATATCCAAATTTAAGCCACAACTTGCACAAAAGTTCTTTGTCTTTGTTTTGCTGGTCATGCGTCGTCCTTCCTCGTCTTGGATCTTGTCTGCATGTGCTGTGGTTCTTCCCCGTTTTCTGTAATCTCTACACGTTGGGGTGCAGGCAGGGGCCTTCTCCAATGTATGGCTTGATGTCACCCAAGAATATCCAAGCTCTTCTTCCCTGTAGCTCGACTGCAGAGGGAGTGACGTCCTCCACTCTGAATGGACTGTTGAACCTTGGCTCGTCCCACTTCTTTCTCGTGTGGTTTCTTACCAGGACCGTGTCCCTAGGGAACAGTTGTGGAACACGTAAACCCTGAACTTGGTCTGTTGTAGTATCTCCTTCTGTGTTCTGTGCTGCCCCTGCACCCTTTTTGTCGTCGCTGCAGCTGTCCTGAAATTACAGTAAGACAAGATGTCTTGCAGTTCAAGTCATTTTGCATTTCAGATCCTAACACTTCCCCTGTTGGCTGAGCATCACATCTAGCTCTATCTCGGGGTGTAAGTGGCGTGTGCATTCTTCTGCCTGTTATGATTTCATGCGGCGTAAGGAGGTGGTCAGAACCAGGCTGGTTTACAGTGCCAATGATAGGCAGTGTAACCATCCCTTCTTTAGAGTAAGCTTAAACTTGGCTACCCTTTCCTTTAACAAGCCTTTGAGTATCTCGCATATTCCATTACCTTGAGGATTATACGCCGAAGAAAACTTGTGCTTTATACCAAGCTGATCTGTTCAAAGACTGCATTAACAAAGTGAGGCCCATTGTCTGATCTCATGACCTCACATATTCCCCATCTGGGAAATACCTCCCTTACCAGAAATTTGGCCGCACAGGTAGAGTCTGGGTGTGCACATGGACCTGCTTCTATCCATCTAGAGAATGTACACACCAGAACAATTAGGTACCTGTACTCGTTACATACTTGAATCATATCGACATAATCGACATGCACGTGCTGAAAAGGTCCATTGGGCCTTGGGATGACTCTAATTACTTGTAGTGTGTGCCCAGCTGTGAACTGTTGGCAGATTATACAGTTCACCATCAAAAATGCAACGTGCTCTGCTAAGTTCGGTATAAACGAGTCTTCAGCAATCGTCGCTGCTAAATTCTCTTTCGTCATGTGTGCTGGATAGTGTAACTGTTCCAGTGCTATCTTCTATAAGGCTATAGGCATCACCGGTTTACCAATGCTGACTAGTCGCCACAAGCTCTCGGAGGGGTTTAAAGAACACCCTCGCCGCTTCCAAAGGTTTTTCTCCTCCTGTCGTGCCTCCCCTTGGAGTGCCATTAATTGGGCTTTCTCCATGTTACTATAACTGTCTGGTTCACTTCGTGCAACAATCATTCTCTCATGCACATCAGTTATTTCCACATTCAATATTGTTTCATCTTTGGTCGACACACGCTTGGCTTCTGTGTCTGCTGCTTGATGTCCTCGTGAGATAAAATCTGTCCCTTTCGTGTGGGCGGCGCATTTCACAACCTCTATGCCCACTGGGAGCTGTAGTGCCTTAATCAGCCTGTCCAATAGGGCTGTGTGCTGCAATGGCGTGCCATCCGCTCGGAGGTAGCCCCTCCTTTTCCAGCGCACTAGGCCTGCGTGCACTGTTGATGTCACATAAGCAGTCACTGTACACCGTCACTTCCTGATCTGCGTGATTCTCGAGTGTGAGTATCAACGCCAATAATTCTGCAACCTGTGCTGAATAAATTGAATGAATGAATGCGCTAATAAGTGCTCGAAACTCTTTATTTGCTGTGTTCTTCATCACAGCAGTGCCTGCATATCTTTGCCCATCAATTTGATCGATTCTCGAAGAACCGTCAACGAAGACAATTTCCCCTTCTGCCAATGCATTTTCTTTCACTCTGGGAATCTCATCATAAAATTCTTCATAGTTTGCGCAGTCATGGATCCACTCTCCTTCAGTGACTGGCTCTGCTATAAACATAGCTGGGTTCACTATCTTACATCAAATTATCTTAATTGATGGATTTTATATGATCACTTCATATGCAGAAGCTCTCTGAGATGTCAATGTGCCTTTTGGTTTCTCTATAATATCAAATAGTGCATGCTCTACGAACAACGTAATTGAGCATCCCATCACAATGGTTGTAGCCTTCTCTATGGCAAACGCTACTGCAGCTAAACTTTGTTCATACGGAAAGTGACCTCTCATCATTGGGTCCAAATTCCCACTGTAGTATGCCAGGGGCTTGTACCCCAATGTGGTTCTCTGTCTGAGTACTGCTGTCATAACACTGCCATTCGTGTGTGAAAACAGGTAGAATTCCTCTGCATAAATGGAAATCCCTAAAACTGGTGCCGTGCAAATGGCCTTTGTTAGTTGGATAAATCCTTCTTCCATGGTTTCAGTCGATTCAATTTTTTCTTTCGTCCCCTGTGCCTTCTTTAGGGCTTGTAATAAGAGCTTGTATAAGAGCTGTAGTCAAAGACCCATGCCCTGACATAATTGCATAATCCTAAAAAAACTCTGCATCTGGTTTATCGTGTGTGGCTTGGCTATGTTTAATATGACTTCAGCCCTTTCAAGGCTAACCCTTTTCCCCTCATGCGATATCAGCTGGTCTATGTACCGCATTTCTTGTTGACAGTATTGTAACTTCTCTTTGTCAATTTTATATCCTTTTTCAGCCAATATGATCAATAGCTGAATAGAATCGTGTCTGCACGTTTCTTCTGTTGCGCTGCAAATTAAGATGTCATCCACATATTGTAAGACAACAAACACTCTCCAATGCAATATTGCTTAAATCCATCTGCAGGACTCTGTTGAAAATCGAAGGAGACTCATAGTATCCCTGAGGGAACCTTGTGCTTTTCAGGCGCGTTTGTCTGAACATGAATAACGTCAAATCTTGTGAGTGCAATGGGATTGAGAAAAATGCATTTTTCAAGTCAATCACTGTGAAATAGTTCCCCTCAACGGGTATGTTACATAGGATTCTGGACGGGTTAGGGACTAGAGGTAACTCGGCCTCTACAATATCATTTATTGGCCTTAGATCCTGGATTAAACGCCAAGACCCTCCCTTTGATTTTTTGATCGGGTACACCGCTGTGTTGCATGAAGACTCTGACGTCACTAAAATTCCCTGTTCCATCATAGCAGAAATTGTCTTAAAAATCCCTTCATCTGCCTCCCTAGACATAGGATACTGTCGTGCTTTTGATAAATTTGCTCTTGGTTTCAATTTAATCCTTACTTCTCCTACTCCTTTCACAAGCCTACGTCATAAGGGTCTGTAGTCCACACTGAGACAGGCACCTTGGCCATGTCGTCATCAAAATATTCAGGACGTTTTTGTGCCAACATCATTTTCTGGGGCACTTCTCTTTTGATAATTTTCAGCCAATAAATGAGATTAACTTCAACTGCTGTTTCATTTACACCTGTTTGTTCATCAAACAGATCGTCAGCAGTGTCGTCAGTCAATCTGTACCCTTCCTCAATGGCGATGACTGTGCACCATTGTCTGCCTTCGTCATCACAACCATCGATCAGTGCCATTTTCCCTCGCACTATGGCTGTGTGTATTGCCAAGGGAAACACTTGTCCCTTTTCCTCATGCATAGGTATTCTTGGCCTAAATCAAAACTCATCTGGGGTTCTCATTGGTTTGTCTGCAATGCCTGGTAACCAAGACATTAATATACGCACTCCATACACGAATATTACTGGCTCCAGTGGGACAGCCCTCATAGCTGTTTGTCCCATGTATGCTCTAATAATTTCGTATACGTCAAAATAATACATTTTGCATTCCTGGAGTTGAACATACTATGCCCTTCTCCGTGAACAAGATTGCCATGTTTTACTTTGTCATTAGGTCTCGTCCCAATATATTTACTGGAGTTTGCCTTGAATATAGCAGTTGCACATTAATATCACATTCTCCTATTGAGACTAGAAGTTCTTTTGTAAAAGGAACACAATTTGTTGCTCCTGTGAAGCCCTGATTATTTATGACATCGCCGGACAAGGAAGACTTGCCTTCATGAATGCATGAGCGTGTTGCACCTGTGTCAACTAAGAAGGAATATTCTTTATCCCCTATGCGGACATCTACCCTTAGTTCCTCGTGAGGGTCTGGTGACACTGATAGGATAGAACACATCAGGTTTCCCAGAGAACTGTCCTAGTCCATATATAATTTTGTCCTATGCTGAGTGAATGGACCTCCTCCATCATCAGTGTTGGTTCTCATTCCAGAATTCAATGCCTGTCCTGTAATTGTTGTCTGTGACAGTTGCATCGGCGACTGACTGTCCTTGTGGAAAATGTGTCATATTCTGAGGTTGTAAGCTTTGTTGCGCTCCCTGCGTGTGCTGTTGCACCGTGTGATTTTGTGCAATTCCATTTCCACTCTGCTGTAAAAACATAGGTGGATTCACCATCCCTACTCTTGTTCCTTGATCGTTTTGCACCATGCCTTGGCTTCTGCATGTGCGTGCTAGATATCCAGCCATCCACACGTCCAAAATATTGGCGGTGGTCTGATTATCTGCCCATTTGGCATATCCCGATTGCCATTTTTTATGTTTTGGAAACCTTCCTGGTTACCTTGGAAAGCTCCCTGATTACTCTGGAAACCTCTTCCTCGAAAGCCTCTCCCTCTGGGGTAAAACCAATTACTGCTTTGATCAATCTGCCTTTGATTATTGCCCTGTTGTATGTTCGATCCGTCTGTGCTAATTATCATTGCCCCTTCAATAGCATATTTTGGCAATTTTTTCTGCACTAATTTTACCTCTTCAGCTTTTCGTTCAGCCACTTTTTTGCGATTTTTCTCTTGCAGTAGCCTGTAATAGTGAGCTAAGGTCAACTGTATTTCAGACCACGGCTTGGCCTCGATTCCTACCAATTTCTTGAGCTGCTTCTGTACTTGACTCTCAGCCCTTGGCATAATATATGGTAAAACACAGGTTTAGATTTCCCCCAAGATTCACGTGTTTCCAGCACCCATGCATCTTAGAAATTCTGGATGTAAAGCAAAGGATCCTCTGATTCCT
The DNA here is from genome assembly GCF_040938575.1 of Ambystoma mexicanum. Lineage (NCBI taxonomy): Eukaryota > Metazoa > Chordata > Amphibia > Caudata > Ambystomatidae > Ambystoma > Ambystoma mexicanum. Next base: position 560,740,702 of record NC_090931.1, read on the forward strand.
TCATTTTTCATGTCATTATTGTCATGAACCGTCGGATACGTCCCTTTTGGACTTCCTGGTCCTTGACACATCGGGCTTCCACTCTTCTGTACTTCCAACATGGCCGTTAAACACACAATGCTGTCTACCACCTTTCACGTCAGACCTAGCACGTTCTATAAAGAAGCCAAGCCGCCGCAGGCCCGCGCGTCTCAACGCTACTGATCGCTGTGGCTAAACGTGTGCTCCGTAGTTCGCCTTCGCTGAACTCTGTAGTTCCTGGTTCCCGGACCCTCGCTTCCTCCTTCTATCTTCCCTTCCTCCTTATCCTGTCTTACATCCCGGATTCCGTGTACCCGCCTCCGAGTACATCTCCTTCATTTACTGGACTTCCTGGAGATTCCTGGCGATCCTGGACGTAGAACGCTGAACGCACGCTGGAACCCGAAGACGCCCGTACGGGGTTGTTCAAAACCCGAACCGTACGCAAGAAGACTCCTTCCAAGAATTCCAGCAAACATCGAACTAAGGTGAGAAAGGGGGAAACCTGTGACAGATTAAGACGCCACCTAACTGAAGTCAATACAGACATGGAGGCGGGCGTTCAAGATCTTATGCGCGGCATGCAAGAACTAACGACCGAAGTACAAAGCCTAAAAGCGGAGAATGCCTCATTAAAACAATTGGGGCCTCATTACACGTTGTCCGGTAAAAATCGGAATTTTACGGCATGGCGCTATTAACGTGACCGCCCTCGCAAGAGGCCGCTAATAGCGTCCCATTACGAGTTCGCGGACACGAGCATAGCGCCATGCCGTAAATGTCTGTACCGCCATGCCGCAAAAGTCCCCAAAATGCCCCTTACCGGCTTCGACCAAAGTGCTGATAGCACCTCTGCCCCCACGCTACATGCAAATAGCGGTCACCGCTATTAGCGGTCACCGTAAAAAAGCGGAACCGGAAATAGCGTCATCGCACAGGAACAGGAAAGAGCACGGTGGCCATCTTTAAAAACACAATCCATTGCCATCCTCTGCATCCAGGACCTCTTTCCGGAGAACTCCGACAAGAAATCATCCAGGAAAGCCCGAAGATGCCCAAGGCCCTAATAAAATCTTCAGATCGTCAGCTGAAAGAAAAATTCTTAAATAAGGAGCTGATAATGTTGACCGGGACACTTGCAGCTAATGCAGAAGTTGTCTTCGCCAATGATATGCGGCGGGAGGCCATCAATAAGAAACAGGCCATCTGGGCCGAAGTTGCCCGCAAAGTCAGTGCGGTGGGCACTACCACCCACAGTATCAAGGACTGCCGCAAGAGGTGGGACGACCTCCTGGTCCGTGTGCGGAACATACTAACGGCCAACCGTAACCTGGTAATGGCCACAGGAGGTGGCGCAGATTCCCCTTTGAAGCTGAAGGAGTGGGAGGAGACATGTGCCTCCACAATTGGAGTCGAATCCATAGAGGGAGTCGGAGATATGGAGCATGGTGTGGCCATTTCATCTGATGGAGGTGAGTGTATACATCAAACAATGCACAGTGAAGGGTGAGGGGTCCCCCAAATATGTGTCCATGACCAGGCCATTGATCCAGCCACACACATACATGCATGCATCACCATATGCACGTGCAACAGAGACCCATCCATGCATGACCAACCCGACATCCACATTACTAGAATCAATGATAAAGAGGCCCCAATGCATAGAGCAGCATGACGTGAACATTCTGCATAAGGCACCTAGAACCATTAACGATGATATACCCTATTTTTGTCCTCTACAGGATAAGCGACAGACACTGAAGGCACATGCACTGCAACACGTACCCCCCCCAGCAGCCAAAAAGGCCAGGATGAATGAGAAAGGTGACACCGCCACCACCTCTAGGGGAACTGGGAGGAGTGTTCAGCAGAGGCCCAAAGGCAGCAGGAGCACAGTTCCACACAGCCTGAGGGCACGGCTGCTATTATTGCTGAACCCACGTCAGTGTGCCCCATCATAGGTGAAATGAGCACGGAGGGCACGCACTCCGCTGCCACCAGTTCAACTGGTGAGGCAGCAGCCATCGCACTGCTCACTGACGAGGAGGACGCTATTGACGTTCTAGAACGACACGGTCCATTGAGGAAAGTCCAAGGGCAACAACGTCCAGATCAGGTAGCCATGGAGCACATGACACCCACACCGTTGAAGGGGCATGGAGCCCTCAGGTGTCCTCACCTGATGCCGGAGGCACGAACAAGACGCAGCAGCCAGCCCAACATCACATACCACCCAACCTGACCTTGCAACCATCAGCCGGAGGCAGGCAGACATTACTGCGCTGTCGCCCAGCATGTGGCCGAGACAGGCCGTCTGAGGGATGACCTCACCAAATATGCAGGCCAAACAAGGGAGGCCATTGAGGCCTGCACTAACAGGATCTGCCAGGAAATGGGCCAACTCCGCCAGGCCATTACACGTATTGGGGACATCATGGAGCGGCAATACCAACCCCCAACACGGGATCAACCGGGCACCTCCTCCTCCTCGAGTTCCCAGCAGACAAGCCCCCTGCGCCGCTCTATGCGCAACCTGAGGCCCCCCACGTCACAACCACCCAATGGTGGAGGAGGCCCTGTGGCTTAGGTCCAGCAAGGACTAGGTGGCACATGTGGAGCAGGACACGTAGACACTATAAGGCTCACATGGGGGTGTTGTGGGGGGGAGAGGGTGTTTTGGGGGTGTTGTGGGGGGAGGGGGAGAGGTTGTTTTTGGGGGTGTTGTGGGGGTAGGGGGCAGAGGGTGTTTTCGGGGGTGTTGTGGGGGGAGGGGGGAAGGGGCATTTGCAAAGTTGGGGTCATGCACATTTTTTTCTCATCATGTTCACAATACACTGTTCTGAAGTTGAAAACCAGGCGTCGTCTCCATCATTGTGTATGTCATTTATTGTGGACAGGGTCCTTTGTGGGCCTCAAAACATGCACCAGGGCAACAATACACATCTCCATCCATGTAATTTCACCTTTGTACCTGATGAAATTCCTGATTCAGATGCTGACGCACATCGTGTGCCTCCTTGACATAGCCTCTTGCATGTCCTGCCGGAGCATTTCACCCATACTCGGCCCCATCCACATCATCCTCATCTGGTGGTTGCATGTCAATGTCAAGTGGCATAGGCACATTCCATCAGATGCACATTTTGTGATGCTCTACACATGCCATGGTTGTCTTTGCCACTTTGTCACGGCCGTACAGGAGAGCCTCACCCAGGCCGCTTAGGCACCAGCGCACTGTCATTGGAAGGCCGAATGCCAGCTCTATCACGACACGGGTACGGGTATGTGCAATATTGTAGTCCCCTTCCTGCTGGTTCTGTGGGTTCCGTACAGGGGTTAGGAGCCACCTCTTCAGTGGATAGCTGGCATCGCCTGTATGGTGTGAGGAATGGGTACCTGTTACGGGTCACCTCTGGTGCGACCTGTTGTTGTTGGTGCTGCACTGCAATCATGTACTGAAGCCCATGTCATGCTGGTGGTATTGGGACCATCTTGGTGTGGGAAGGGGTGTGGGAAGGGGTGTGGTGTGCTCTTTTGTGCTGCGTGTCTCCATTGCCTCCACCTGTGCTGATTTTGTCCATCTGTGACAGATGGGAACACTGCTCAGGTCTCTTAACGGGTGCTTTTAGATGCCGTTATTTGCGCCATGCCGGTAAGGGGTTTTGGGGTCTTTTCCATGCCGCTAATGCCATGTCCGCATGGCTTGTGATGGCGTGATATTAGCGCCATGGCGCTATTTCCGGTCTGGGGGTCGCGCGCCCATGGCCTTGCCGCTATTAGTGGCACCGTACTTACCGGGTCCGCTAATAGCGGTGGGTCAGGGTCGTAATTGGCTTGGGAAATTACCGGTACCGGTAAATCTTTACCAGTACCGGTATTCCCTTACCGGACAACGTGTAATGAGGCCCTTAGTCTTGTCCCGTGACTCCGCTACGAAAGAAAGCGTACTATTGGGCGGTATTGTTGACAAATACGATGGGTCTGGAAAATACCTTCGTGGATTCCTTGACTCCTGTTTAGTCCACTTTACTTTTAAGCCCTATTATTTCTCTACTCCCAGGGCTAAGGTGGGCTTTATTATTTTGCACCTTTCCGGGAATGCAGTAACCTGGGCCACACCTTTAGTTAATGCTGGAGATGCCCTCCTGGATGACTATGATGGATTCATTCAGGCTCTTAAGACCATGTTTGACTGCCCAGAACAGCTCTATAGTGCTCAGGAACGTCTACTCGATTTCCAACAAGGCTCCCAGGACATGCTTACGTATGTAACGCGCTTTAAACAATTGGCTAAAGAAGCGGATTGGTCCTCAGAAAGCTGCTTCACTCTTTTTCGAAGAGGGCTAAATGAAGACATCAAGGATGAACTAGCCAGAGTGGCTCGCCCAAGTTCATTCCAAGCCCTTATGGATATCGCTCTGCAGATAGACTTCCACATCCAGGAAAGGAAGGCAGAGAAAAGAAAAACCAAGATGCCCTTCCAGAAGATCCCTATAGAGACCTCCTCGAAGTCTGATTCTACTCCTGCCCCTAGTACCGAACCTGAACCCATGCAACTAGGGGCTTTCCGTGGACCCATATCCCCCCTCGAAAGGATGCGAAGGATCCACACAGGGTTATGTATGTATTGTGCCTCGGACCAACATCTAGTGAGAGAGTGTCCTTTAGCCCCTCCACGGCGTTCGGGAAACGCCAGCTCCCGATCCTAGATGGAGCACAGTTTCGGGAGAGAGATGTTTGATCCACATCTATTCCATCCTTGAACTCTCCTGGACAAAACAATCTGGTAATATTACAGGCCTTTCTTTCGCCATCCAAGAAGGAAACCTACCCCATTTTGGAATTGGTGGATTGTGGAGCCATGGGGATATTCATAGATCAAGATTGGGTCTTTAAACACCATATTCCATATGAAACCCGAGATATCTCGCAACCCGTAGAAGCAATCGATGGAAGACCCCTTTCTTCAGGACCCATAACCCTTCAAACCAAGGAAATTGAGCTCTCAACAAACCACCATCGAGAGAAGATAAAGTTTGACATCATAAAGTTTGCCCATTACCCAATGGTTTTGGGTATGCCCTGGCTACAAAAACACAACCCATACATCAGGTTCCTTGTTCCTGGGTTCCGAACATTGCATGTCTCATTGCCTACTCCTGGATCCCGCGCCGACACCTTCGGAAGGAACTTCGACAGACCAGCAAGGCCCGCTCAAAGTCTCAAATATTATCCAGGTTCCTAAAGTCTATCAGGAATACGCTGATGTATTCTCTTCTGCCATAGTTCAAGCCTTACCTCCCCATAGACCTGAAGATTGTGCTATTGATACTGAACCTTCAGCTGTGATTCCCTTTGGGAGGATGTTCATTTTATCCGAACCTGAGAAAAGGGCCCTGCGTGAATACTTAGATACTAACCTTGAAAATGGCACCATACGACCATCCAAATCTCCAGTCGGAGCCTTACTGTTTTTTGTTCCAAAAAAGGATACTAATGAGCTCAGACCTTGTCTTGATTATCGTGGTCTAAATCAGTGCACCCTGAAAGATCGCTATCCCTTGCCCTTGATCTCAGATATCCTGGAAGCAGTAAGAGGAGCTGTAATCTTCACTACATTGGATCTCAGAAGTGCCTTCCATCTGATCCGTATTAGAGAAGGAGACGAATGGAAAACAGCCTTTAGAACACCCTTGGGTCACTTTGAGTACTTGGTCATGCCCTTCGGACTTGCAAATGCTCCAGCGGTCTTCCAACGCTTCATGAATTGGGTGTTTTCAGATATGCTGTTCCTCTTCGTCATAGTGTATCTGGATGATATCTTAATATTCTCTAAGGACCACCTTAAGCATGAGGAGCATGTTAAGGCAGTGTTACAACAGTTACGTGAACACAAGCTCCTGGCTAAACCCGAGAAGTGCCTTTTCCATGTCTCTACTGATCACTATCTAGGATTTGTCCTTAGCCCAGAAGGTATTGGAATGGATCACTCCAAAGTAAAAGCCATACTATCCTGGCCTGTTCCGACTACCGTGAAACAAATCCAATCCTTCCTGGGGCTTGCTAACTTTTACCGGAAATTCATACCTTCCTTTTCCGAGATAGTGCAACCGATCATTGCCTTGTTGAAAAAATATACTCCCTTTCTTTGGACAACAGCCCAAGAAGAGGCATTCCAACGGTTAAAGACAGAGTTTACACAAGCTCACATCCTGGCTCAACCTGACATCAATCGACCTTTCCTAGTGGAAACAGATGCTTCTAACTACGCCATTGGAGCAGTTCTAAAACAGGAATACGAAGACAACCTGGAACATCCCATTGCTTGTCTTTCACGGACACTAACTCCCAGTGAAACCCATCATTCTGTTTTGGAAAAGGAACTGCTAGCCATCCGTCAAGCCTTCACAGAGTGGTGTAATCTACTTTTAGGAGCAAAACATCCTGTCCAGGTCCGCACGGACCATCGGAATCTGCACGTTTTACAGGCTCTGGAATGTAGAAATTGTCGTCAAGCCCGTTGGGCCTTCTTCTTTTCCCAGTATCAGTTCCAGATCCATCATGTCCCTGGAACACAGAATATAATAGCTGACGCCTTATCCCGACGTCCCGACTACGAAACTCTCTTGAAGGTCGGTCCTTCCCCAAGATGTTTCCCAACACAATTTTTGTAGCCCAAGCAATCAGCCTCCTGGAAGATGTTCGGATACAAACCCAGTCCTCTGACCTCTGGAAGCAATTTACAGGGAAGAATCGCTGGAATCTAAAAACTAAGGACGGGTATCTGTTTAAGGATAACAGCCTGGTCATCTCCACACAGAAACTACAACAAAGGATCATAAATCTCTGCCACGATACCCTTCACTCAGGACATCGCGGCTTCACCAATACCCTCCGTCTGATACAGAGACAAATCTGGTGGCCAAGAATGAAGACTGATGTTCAGCTGTATATCCAAACCTGTGCAGTCTGCAATCAAAATAAACATGATAATTAGAAGCCGGCGGGTCTCCTACTTCAACCTTCATTACCAACAAGACCTTGGGAAGTCATTGCTACAAATGTCATAGTAGAATTACCCCCTTCCAGGGGATACACGACCATCATGGTCACCATTGATTTGTTCACTCACATGGCCCATTTTACTCCTCTGTATAAATTACCATCTTCATCAGAACTTGCTGGAATCTTCCTGGAACACATATTCCGACTTCATGGACACCCCTCCAAGATTATTTCAGACAGAGGGCCCCCATACATTTCTCAGTTTTGGAAACACCTATGCCGAATACTAGGGATCCAACGTGCCCTCTCCTCTGGTTATCATCCACAGACCAACGGAGCTACGGAACGGGTGAACCAAACTCTAGAACAGTATCTCTGTTGCTTCACTACTAAGGTACAGGACGATTGGTCACTCCTAATACCCCTGGCTGAATTTGCCTAAAACAATTCGTACCAATCAGCTGTCAAGACCAGCCCTTTTTTTCTGCAGCCAAGGATTCTATCCTTCAGTCCTACCTTCCGTTCTTCCACATTCTACACCAGTACCCACACTCGACACATGGATCGAAACTCTCATCAATGTACACAGGGAAGCCAAGGAATACCTAGAAACGGCCTGAAATCACACCAAGCAGTATGCAGATTCCTAAAGAAAACCAGGACCATCCTATGCGGAGGGTGATAAGTTTTGGCTATCCTCAAAACTACTGCCTCGCCATCTACGACCTAATAAGCTGGCTCCCCGGTACTATGGCCCTTTTCCCGTAAAGGAAATCATTAATCCAGTGGCCTTCCGGCTCAAACTACCAGACTCTTGGAAGAAGATCCATCCAGTGTTCCATACGTCTTTAATGAAGCCGTACATCCAATCCTCCCGGACTGCCCCCAGGCCTAATCCTGTAATCATCAATGACCAGCTGGAATACGAAGTGTCCAGGATATGTGACTCCAGGTACAAACGTGGTCAGCTGCAATACCTGTTTGAGTGGAAAGGGTACCCTCCTAGTGAACTCACCTGGGAACCAATCTCAAATTTAAATGCTCCCAGATTACTCAGAAGGTATTATCTTATACACCCGGGCAAGCCCGGAGGGACAGATCTTCGGAGGAGGCATGCTGTCATGAACCGTCGGATATGTCCCTTTTGGACTTCCTGGTCCTTGACACATCGGGGCTTCCACTCTGCTGTACTTCCAACATGGCCATTAAACACAGAACCCTGTCTACCAGCTTTCACGTCAGACGTGGCACGTTCTATAAAGAAGCCACACCCCAGCGGGCCCGCGCGTCTCAACGCTACTGATCGCTGTGGCTAGACGTGTGCTCCATAGTTCGCCTTCGCTGAACTCTGTAGATCCTGGTTCCCGTACCCTCGCTTCCTCCTTCTATCTTCCCTTCCTCCTTATCCTGTCTTACATCCCGGATTCCGTGTACCCGCCTCCGAGTACACCTCCTTCGTTTCCTGGACTTCCTGGAGATTCCTTGCGATCCTGGATGTAGAACGCTGAACGCATGCTGGAACCCGAAGACGCCTGTACGGGGTTGTACAAAACCTGAACCGTATGCAAGAAGACTCCTTCCAAGAATTCCAACAAACATCGAACTCAGGTGAGAAAGGGGGAAACCTGTGACAATTATAGCTCCCATGTCAGAAGCATCCGGGTATAGCAATCGTAATGCTTTCCATACTGCGGCTCTGCAATTTTTAAATGGAGCTCCATCATGCGCAGTATTAACTGTAGTCACGCCTGGATAACCTGCTTGTGTCCGCACATCGTCAGCTCTATCACCAAGTATGGCGATTTAAAAGACCCTTGATGTCCCCGATAGCGTATTCCCTCCTGTCATTTTTTCTAACTCATGTATCCATTTTCCGGCTCCTGATGTTAACATTGGAAGCTTATTTTTCAGGTTTTCTCTATCCATGTGTGGCCAGGGTATATACTGTGGCCTCGTTCCTCCTTTTTCGAGGAACAGGAATTGTAACACATGGCACTCCTTTTCCTCCCTCATTATTTTTCTATCCATTGCAGGGGTAATATTCCTGTAGCACCGTCTACCTGGCAATGTCCTTAGCCTGCTCTCATAGGGCGGTGGAAACACCCCCTCTGACCGTAAGATACTCCTTTGCGTCGGTCTGATTGTGTGGCTGACTCTGATGCTTTAGGTGCAGACTCACTAGAATTCGCTTTCCCCTCGAGAAGCATTTTTAGCGTCTTCTCTCATCTTCCTTTTCCTCATAGTCCTCTCTTTCTGCGTCTGATATTTTCTGTGCCCAACTCGTGTAACTCCTCATCTTCCTCGTTCCTATTTAGTGTCAACCTATCTAGGGATAGCTCTCTATTTCTGCTCCTTTGGGAGGTGTCCTCAGTGTCATACAACTGAGTACTCCCAAGTAGTTTGTCCTCTCCCTTGGGGTACCTGTTCTAGCCCCATTTCATCATATATTCTATCAATTGTTTCCCCGATGCTTCTGGTGTCGAAGTCATCTTCAATATTTGCCCTAGACGTGCCTGGTACTGAATCGTACGCGGGAAAGAAATCTTCTATGTCCTCCCAGTCTACCACTGGATCGGGTTTTTTAACCTCTTTCCAGATATTCAGGATCCTGTGCTTTCTGTCTTCGCTTACGTTCTATGTCGTTCTATGTCATCATCAAACTCTTTGCGCTTCCTGGCTTTCTCTCTGACTATCTTCTTCCTGTTTCTTCGCATCTCTACGTTCATTTGAGCTTCGTATTTCCTCATCCCTTCGTCTTTTTATTCTCTTCTCCCTTATCTTTTCTTCTTCTATTCTTCGTTGTTCCTGCCTATCCTGATCATTATCTGCTCTTGGTTTATGATCGCGTTTCCTTTCCTGCTCTTGTCTCTGTCTATCTTTTTTCCTGATTCTTTCATCTCCCAATCCTTTTTCCTTTTCTTTCTCTTTCCGTTATGAATCGTCTACTATCCCTTTTGTCTCACGTCCTCAGTGCCTTTACCATCGAGTTTCAATAAAATCTGACCTCCCATCCATTCGTTCTGTGTGAATGCCATCTCATCAGTCCTGTCTTCATCTCCTTTCCATCTCCTTCCCTCTCTACTCGTATCTAGAGATGTACTTGCTTGTGCCTGATCTCCATATTCTTTCTCACGCCTCTCCTTGTCCCTTGGGACTTTGTCTGTGATATCTCTCTCTGTCTTTGTCTGGGTTTTGGTCACTGCTTTGTGTAGTTGACTCATATGCCAGGTTGCTATATCCCGTGGCTGCTGTAAGTTCCCTCATCAGATATAATCCTTTGTCTTTGCTGTCTTCGCTTTTTGTTTCAGACGGGGTGGGTGGCGCGGAATGCGTTTCACCCCCCTCTGTGCATATGTTACGTATCCAATCTAACGGCGGCTCCTCCTCCTTATCCTCTTGGTACATTTTCCAAAGCTCTAAACTAGCTAGACATTTATTTAACTTTTTGCCAGTATACGTGGTGTGCAAATATGTCATCATGTGTTGCAGGACCGTTTTAGATAGCGATCTGCCCTGGGGCCATGGCATAAACATTTTATGAGCGGTTCCTTTTACCCATTCTGCACTGTACTTCTTCAGCTAAGGTGCGTGTTTTGGCAACTGTTTGCACAAGTGTACTAACGGTGTAATGTCTTCCATGCCTAAATTTATTTATCTTCTCCTCATACAACATTTTGTTACGTTTGACGTTTCTTAAACAAAATCAACAATGTGAGTGAGCACCAATCCCGTTTTTTCACAAAAATGTTCTTTTTACTTTTTCAAACAACAACCATCAATTCATGTCATACAACATCCTGGCTATACAATCACACAATTTTCATGCTATTTCCCCCAAAGATTTTCTTACCTCGTGATGTCAGAAAAAAGAAAAAACACAAGACAGACGTAACAGACTAGACACACTCCGGCTGGCTACATAAATCTCATGCCCCTATCATTATTCCAACATGAAATTTAAGCCCATTTCTTTCAAAAACTTCTTTAATCGTTTTGGTCTCCTACTGCGTCCTATTCTTTCAGGACTTTAAATGCAGGCTTCTTCTAGCGCTATATTAAAGCCTAGGTATTTGGGTGTATCCTCTATGCTTGGGTATCCTCCCTGTATCTCCCTCAATGCTCGGGTATTCTCCCGGTATCTATCTATTGCTTGGGTAGCCTCGAGTCAATATTTTCCCCTTATATATATTACACTCTTACTCTGCCGTTATTTTTTGTCCCACCTCCCTCCGTTACCTTCCCTTTTTTTTCTTCTCTGGATGCTTGGGATCACAGCCTTCGTTACCGCCTCTCCTTGCTGTTCGTCCGATCAGCTGCTCGTAGAAGTGGGAAGGGGTTTGTGGGGGAAAGCACAGGTTCCTTCAGACCTCAACCTGCAGGGTTTTCACTTAGACTATCCACTATCTACAGGGAGTCTCTCGGTCTACTTAGCCAAGTGGCAAAGGACTTGTGATATTGCAGAGGACCTAGAGTTACTTATGTCGATGGCCAATGGGTGTCTTATCTAATTGATAATCGGAAACCATCAATCTCTGCTACCAAGTGTGCAGTAGGGACCCCAGCCTGGCCATAGGACTGGGCGTTTCCCAAACAGCACTTTAAGATGAGTGGCAGCACCCTCGAGATGGATGGGAATGCAGATTAATACTCTCGCATCAACTCAATAGTTTGGCAAAGGGAGTCCGTTTAATGACAAGTACGAAAAACGGGAAGTTCATGAATATTAGCAATCGCTCGATTTTCCTTCTCGCTTCAACTCAACTTAATTTCAGAAAAAACATAGTATTTATACCAAAAACTCGTCATCACTGACGTGTAACGCTTATAACTTAGCATGCTACTTGATTCGTTCTACGAAGGTAACTTTAATATAGTTACTATACCTGTATATGGTAACGGAGTGAGGGTATTGGATGAATAATGTCAAGTGGGGCATCTAAGCCCTTCCTTCAAAATGGCTACTGCAGACGTCACTAAAAGTACAACGTCCCATTGGTTCTACTAACCATAGGACCCTAGATTTAATGGTCCACTATGATTGGGTTGGCATCAACCCCACTCATACTTTTCCACTCGCTTAGCAGCGTGCAGAATAGCCGGCCAGGTGCAGAGAGTTTGTCTGCACCTCCAGCCTCCCTCTAATTATCGCAACAATCAATCATCAATTCAGTGACCATGTGTCAATTATTTCTTTGTATTTTGGCCTCGAGTCTGCTTCTTGGTCTGGGAAAGTTAAGGCATCTGGGCATGGCAAGAGTCCATGCCTCGGTGTGAAAGTTTCATCCCTTCTGCTTGCTCGGTCACGTGATTTCGACACTGTGAAATTGTCTTATTCTCCATGCAATTTCGTGTATTTGATTTTAATTCTGCCAGTCGTCTGCCATCTGTGGCTTATCTTGACCTTTCTGAATAGGATATTCTGTTCTTCTCATTAATTGTATCCACTGTTGGTCTATTACAGCCGATACAACCTTTGTCTCAGCATGGTTGCCTTCGTCTGAGTTTCTCTCCGTCTTTAATTCTCGATTTGCTTACTGTGAAGCTCTCCTCTTGAGACCTTTATTAACCTTTGGTCGATCCTGCTCTTGTGCATAGTGGAAGTATACTTGTATAAAGTGCTCCTTTTGAGGTAGATATGTATAGGTGCCGCTTGCCGCAATCTATCCTACTACTAAGCATAAGCAAGCCTCACGATTTTCTGTGCTTCTTGTGGTTACTGTGCATATGTACACGTTTAAACTGGCAGAATATCTTCATCACGCTCATGGCCTAAGTTTCTGACATTTGACATCACTTATTTCACTTTATGCTCAGGATGTCACTTATCCATGGTGTTTCGTCTCTTTCCATCATTCTCAGGACATTATATCTTCTATATGTGAGTCAGTCCGGGTTCTTATGACGTCACCATTCGTCTTTTAGTATCTTCTTGGTTTCTTCAGGTATTGCATTTTGACACTCGTCATTCTGTCTCATCTGTCGATATGGTTTTCTCAATGGGTACCTCACTGTCCAGGTTTTCTTAGGTGTCGGTAGTTCAATAGGCGCTGTTATTCTGATAGGTACTGGACAGAGCCCCACTGAGGCTCTCTGCTGGTTTATTTGTTCATCATACGTCACATATCTCGGCGTGAATGTCCCTGGTACTTCAAAATGGGCGGTTGGAGTGCGAATTGTGCTTGGTACCTCCTCTACACACTGTTACAGTTCTTTGAACTTCGTTCAACTTGCCTTTTTGAGTCTTTCATTCACCACAGCCCGGCTCTCCCCTCGACTCACAGGCTGTGATGAACCGCTTGTCTTTTCTCGTAACTGGAGTCAAGGCTGGTACCACGGTAGCAGGAGTTTCCCTTGTTCCCACTTATCAGCGTTGACACGCTCTGTGTACCGTTGACATCTGTTGCAGTACACTTGGGCTATTGTCCTCAGTCTTACGATTCCCTCTGCAGAGGTTTTGCGGGTCTCCGTCAAAAAGGGCAAGATTGTTTCTCTCCTTGTCAGCCTCTCAATATTTGCTGAATTTCTCCTCCTCTTGAACTGCCGGGCCTGGGTAGCTGTCTCGTTGTGCGGTCTGCCTTGTTTGTACTGTGCTCTCTTGCTCCACCTTTTATCCCCACAGGTCGCTGTCCCAGTCCATGGTTCCCGCTGGCATCTCTTCTTAGGGAGGGGGAAGGATGTGGCTACTGGGAGGCGCTGCTCTGGCTGTCACCTCTGAGTTGGCCTAGGAAAAGGAGGGGGGCAGTGGTTTTGAATATCCTACGTGGTAGGATGGGGAAAAGGTGTTGACAGAAGGGGATACCGCGTCTTACCCGTCTGTGTCCCACTCCCCGAGGACCCTGCATCCAGGTGATCCTCCCTCACTGGTCCACCCCCAGTAACTAGATCCAATAGCAATGGCCGTTTCCTGGCCACCTGAATGACAGATCACTGGGGACTAGCTAGGGAGACACCTTCAGGTTTCTCACAGGTCGTGGCACTTCTTTCCCTGGCAACACAGCGCATCCTCTCTGCCGATCCTGCTCCAGCTTGCTCCTAACCAGAGAGCAGCCACCTTCTCTCCAGGCAGATTCTCCCTGCTTTGCTGTTTGGGCCTCCTTTGAAACACCTGCAGCCTTTCAATGGGTTGCAGGTGTGAGTAGTTTGCCTGACCCTCATGACACCAATTAACTGGACATGCCTGATCCTCCATAGGCATCTTCCTCTTTTTAGTACCACACTGGTGAAACTGACTAGAAGCTTGCATTACTCCTAGTCGCCTGTTCAAGGTCCCAGTTTTAAAGGTATACGATTGAGGGTGTTTTCAAGCGATAGGGCCTAAAAAGAACCTGTGAAGGAACAGGGGAGGGGAGGATTCATTCTCATAAGGAAAAGGTGGAAACCATGTCTCACCTGCAGACATCCTCTCCCCACTCTGAAAGATCCCTGCACCCAGGTGACCCTTCCTCACATACCAAGCCCCAGGGTCAAGATCCAAAAGCGATGGCCTTTCCCTGGCCTCCTGAGAGGAAGATCCAAGGGGAGTAGAAGGGAGGATGCCCTCAGGTACCTCACAAACCCAAAATGTTTGCATTGTTGCATGGCTTGTGCACCAGGGGTTGGCAGGAAGGCCCGGTAAAGCAAGTCCTTTATTCTCAATGTGAATAGAAATCCCAAACCTTCCAATCAATAAACATAGATGCATTAGAATTAGGGTGTGGAGGAAGAGGAAGACTCTCAGACATGGCATATATTTCTGAAAGCATAAATGATGACCTTCAGTTCCACCATTCCCATGTTCTGCACAACAGCACTAGGCTCTTCACTCCAGCAGTGTGTGTAAAGACTTTTGTTTCAGAAGTGGAATACCCTCTGGGCCGTTACAGCAGATATTCAGTATGGGGAGGCAGCATAATTTCCAAAGTATGAAAACATGGTGCACCTGCTGCGGGGAGTCATACATCTGCTTTCCTGCTTCCAATGACTGCTTAAGCAGCTTTAAAAAGATCAGGATAGCTAAACAGACATTGCCCCCCAGTTGTCTGCAAGATGGCAGGCAGGGCTTTCGACTGCGTCAACAAAGTGAAAGAAAGAGAGTGAGGGAGGGAAAGAAAAATGGAGGATCACTTAGCTTCAGATATAACAGCATCTAGCTTGATGTATGAATAACAGGAAACGGGCAAACAGAATTATGGGTAGAATGAGGGCTGCCAATGCTGGTAAATTTAAAGGTTTTTAAGTGGGTAGCTGTCTGACAGACCTCATAATATAAGGACTGGGGTGAGTAACAGAGAGATAAGCAATGGTAAGCAACGTTAATGATAATGTATGCCATTGTATACACCTTAGCTGGCAAGTGCTGTATATTGGCCATTGACCATGGTCATATTGCTCCAGCGGACAACATTTATATGCCTACCCTTTGTTACCAAGATACTCTTGCAATATTTGTGTCTTTAGGCTGCGATAGGCTATTGTTAATTTTGTCCTTAAACACAGCTTTACATGATGCAGCTCCCCAAAAGGGAAAGTCACAATCCGTCATGGGGTTTTAGACAGACAAGTGCAAGCTGCCATCCTACAAAGGCATTGAAAAGGCTAAATGAAAGGACTTTCTTTAAAAGGGCGATTATATTTCTATAAAAGTGGGTATGAGGACTGCCATTATGTGAGACTTCCCCTACATTGCAGTGATTTGAGAGGTTGGGTCATGTAGACCTAGCTCCTAAATGTAAACTGACATATGGTTTCCCAATTTTGAAACTGTGAAATTCAAGTTGCATCACTTCATGTGCAACTATTTTCCATCATATATTTATTTATAACACTTTTAAGGCAATACAAAACAAATTTGACAAGCATGAGTATATGTTTGATAAAAGTTACATGTACATGATATTTGATTATGCCATAAACACTCAACAACCAGCAGAAGACTCTTTTAATACCTAAGAATACATGTGCCGTGCAAGTAGAGTACATCACAGATCTGCAGTAGTAGCATCTCATGCATTGCACACCTTAATCCTCATTTGCGCAATGTATACATATGATCAAGCAACTTTTCAGGGCAGTCTAGATCATTAGTTAAGTCTAGCGTGTCCACTCCATCATCCCTCACTGAGAGCATCATCTAATCCTGATCATGTTACCTTTTTCCTGGACAGACATCCTGCTCCTCCACTTTTTTTTCAACAAAACATTTTATTACATATTTTCAGGAAAGAATATACATCAACACCAACATCAGAGCATTGTCACGACAAGGTGCAGACATACACATGGGGTCTTTTACAGTTACTGGCCCTCATTACGACCCTGGCGGAAATCGAAAAACGATGGCGGAAATGCAATACCGCCATCGAATAGCGCTCGGTGCGACTATGACCCGTCACCGCAAAGTACGAAGCCATTAGCGACACCGTAGTGAACGCCAACGCTAACTGCACCAAGCACGCCATGCCAAACCGCAAACACCACCATGGTGCAACGGTACGCCAATTCCGACCCTAGCGGACATGTACCTAACGCCATCAGGCATGGCGGAATGTACCATTCCGCCATGGCGAGGAGTACGGCATCGCGAATCAACCGTAAACGGCCCCACTGAGTGCCTGTACACCGCTCCCTGCCCACAAAGTACAACTCCCCGTAGGTGCAATGAAGCCACAATGCAACCATTGAAATGTACAAGTCACCCATGCATGCCAACGAACAAAAGAAACACAACAGGGGCCAATGGGAGCTGCAGGGCACAGATGGCACGAATACAGAAGCCATCCCAATGGACATGACCACAGTCCCCCACCAAGAAACGCACGCAAACACAGGCACCTGTGACCAGCAATATTCCGAAAACCACATCATTCAACCAGTCCACCTGGCTGACCGGCATCTGTTACACAAAACCCAATCCCCCGCCCCTGAGCATGACAACATTCAAACTGGCATATTGGCAGCCCCCATCCCTGACCTCACTGGGCTTCGTAGGCAAACGCGCACAGCACAGTACCACGCAACTAAACCCCGAAGCTGGAACCCAATGCAGATCTCCTCACAATACATCGCCCCCCAAATAGGCATATGCCACATCACTTGCAAAGAAAAACGCTACACGGGCCAAATCAGAATAGATATTTATGCACATCAAAATCACCAAGCACATACAGCCATCAGGCCATGAAATCCAAAACACCAATCACCATTGTGGGCTGCTTCCGCAAGAAATGACCAGCCACTACCTGTGTGTCGCCCTGTTCCCCCATGGTACACAGAGCCACATTCACGTCCGAAAAGGCAACATGGAAGCGCACAGAACCGCAGGGCCGTCCCAATGGGGAGGCACTAGTCCAGCTGAAAGGCCGAAATGTTGCTCCGAGCCACCAGTACTGCGTAAGGGCATGTGGCCCATTGGCGATCGTCCCATAAGATCGTAATGCTGCTCCACTGATTAACACGAAGCAGCAGGTGTCGGGAGTAAAATCCATCTGCAGGAGTGGCATACAGATGGCAGTGGCAAAAGGGGAGGAGATACCTGTCAACCAAAAGAAAAGAAAAAGAACAGAATGGCCATCAGAACTACATACCAACAACTCACTTCAATGATCACACGAAATCCACAGCCATATGCATGCTAGCCCACTCCAAAGGAACATCACCACCCCAAAACCACTTGCGACTCATAACCATCTATATCGAGGTGCAAACACCATCGCAAACGAGTGTCTGAGGGCGCCACGAGACAGGGAGGGCTCAACAAGGCCAGATGGACGATGGTCCCACTATGGCAGCCCTGCATCACATAGCGTAGGGGAGGCGGATAGATCCCAAGAAGCCCTGTACATGGCAAACTCTGTATCAAATCACCTGCCCATGCATCCATCCATCATTCCCTCATCCCGGGATCAAAATGCCTGAATAATTACTCACATGACATTAGAAACATCCATTGAGTCTGTGCGTTATGCAGCCTGCTAAATCCACAGTGCCCCAGCCCGTAATTCCAGTGTTGTGAAGTAACATGTATTTGGGAACGGACGGCCTCATCGCCCACGTAGCTATTGCGCATCCCAAACTATTCATATCAATCATTGCTCCCTCGCCATGGGCCCTGTCTCAAGGACATAGAACAATAGAACGTTACATTTGCAGTCAGACCTGTGGGCATCTCCTCGCCGCTAGCTGGAAACCGAAAGCGCCGCCCTTCGAATTCCTCATTTGCAACATCACGTCGAAAAGGCATCTGTGGCCGTTTGAAATCACTAATTATCCCATCGAGTGCGGCTGTGT
Source organism: Ambystoma mexicanum (assembly GCF_040938575.1). Classification (NCBI taxonomy): domain Eukaryota; kingdom Metazoa; phylum Chordata; class Amphibia; order Caudata; family Ambystomatidae; genus Ambystoma; species Ambystoma mexicanum. Next base: position 560,758,996 of record NC_090931.1, read on the forward strand.
GTGAAAATGGCAACTGCCTTCACCCACGAATGGGACGCCCCGCCCGTCGTTGCAACTCGGTACAGTGATGCATGAGGGCCCACCGTTACTCGAGTACTACGTCCCACTGACCCCTCACAAGTCTGTTCGCGACTGCACAGATAGTATGTGAAACAATGGGACCACAGCAGAATGAACATATCAACCAATCTTACACGGCCATCGGGTACTAATACATGATTGCAATAGCAAGATACAATTCCCCGAATTGCAGCGTTGTGCGCGGGACGTGCTCGGCCAAAGGGGAGAGCAGTTTGCACAGGTGGAATCAATCACCACAGGTGGAGGCCATACAGCCTGAAAACACATAAAATGCACAGCCAGTCTCCTCCCACAACCACACCGAAATGCTACCGGCAGGACTCGCGATGTTGGCCCTGGGGGACCTGATAGCACTGCAAGTGCTCCGACTCCAAGAAGTAGACGAACACCAACTACAACCAGCCGCACGGAGGAGACGCAGGAGGAGGAGGAGGCCAAGGCAGGGCCAGCAAGGCCCACCAGCACAGCCACTACCACCACGCAGGCAGCCCGCAATTCAACGCCTCCGAGCACATCCGTTCAACCTCACTGATGAGCAGATCCACACCCTCTACCGTCTGGACCGGGACACCATAGCCGCCATTGTGGACATGACACAGGCTGACCTTGTCAGCATGATAGATAGCCCAACCGCCATCCCACCCCTACTGAAGGTGGTGTCTGTACTCCACTTCCTGGCCACAGGCACCTACCAGCACACAGTCGGACAGTTGCATGGCATTTCTCAGCCACTGTTCTCACGGACACTATTGCAAGTGCTCGATGCCCTCCTGAAGCACGCAGACGACTACATCTCTCTACCACGCTCGGAGCAGGAAATTACCAACACAAAAGTGGGATTCCATGCACTTGCCGGCATACCGGGTTGCATTGGTGCCATCGACTGCACCCATGTTGAATTGGTCGTCCCACATGCCATGGAGGCCCAGTACCGCAACCGAAAACAATTTCATTCCCTGAATGTACAGATGGTGTGTGACTCCAACAGGATCATTACACATTGTTGTGCCCGATTCCCTGGATCAACCCATGATTCTATGGTCTTGAGGAACTCTACAATACCACGCTACATGGAACGACACGCAGGGAACAGATCCTGGCTACTCGGTGAGTCTCATTACATGCATGATGATGTGGGGTATGTGAATTGTCAATGACCTGCCAGGAAGGGGGGGGGGGGGGGTGTGCGTACGTATCAATGGCATTCCACATCATACGTTTCTCGTCCACATACAGGTGATGCTGGATATCCACTGAAGAGATGGCTCCTCACACCAGTCCGGAACCCACGGGACCAGCATGAGGAGGACTACAACCATGCCCACTCACGTACCCGTGTAGTCATAGAACAGGCATTCGGCCTACTGAAGACCCGTTTCCGCTGCCTCAGCAGGTCTGGCGGGGCACTCCTGTACCGCCATGAGAAGGTTGCAAAGATGGTCATGGCATGTGTCATGCTCCACAACATGTGCGTACGTAGAAATGTGCCCATGCCCCCTGACGCAGAACTGCAAGCACCTGATGATGGTCATGATGAGGGTGGGGATGTGGCAGCACCTCATGGAGTCTGCGAGGCACCGGAGGGCCGTGACATTCGTCAGCATCTCATTGATGTATGCTTCTAGCACTCACGCCTGGTGGCTGATGCATGGACACGGGACTCGTGGCACTGCGTGTGTCTGGGACATGCACAATATGGACTGTACGCCTATGATGGCCTAGTACACAAAGATCAATGTCCACACTTCTCATTGGTTGATCGTGCACTTTTTATGGCATATGTGATATCATGTTGAACACCCTATCGACCCGCCACCCAAGTGAGCCCAACACACCCCCTCCACCCTCCTACCTCCCACCCGAACACCAGTGTCCAAAGATGCTCATTGTCAGTGGGCTGTCGCTATTGCATGCCCCCTCTGCGGGTATCAGGGGCACCCCTGCCTGTGGAGCGCAGGTTCCTTCCAGATCTACGTTGGGGGCTGCCCTGGACGGAACTTGCAACGGATGATGTGTCTGCCTGCTCACGTCCATGCATGTCCCTAAGGGTTTGCGAGAGCTCAGTGAGCACACGGCGCACTGCGGCAAGTTCGGCACATACGTCTTTGGACGTCGCATGCAGTTCCCCCCTCAGGCTCTCGGTGCTACTCTCCATTTGGACTCTCAGGCTCTCGGTGCTACTCTCAATTTGTGCCCTTAGCGTCTCTGTACCTCTCTCCATTTCTGCCCTAAGTGTCTCTGTTGATGTTTCTATGTCTGCCTTGGTGCCCCCACATTCATCGGCATGGCCCTTGAGGAGTGTGGCCATTTGCTGCTGTTGGACGATTAACTTGTCGAGGGACTGTTGCCTCTGCTGGGCCATGGCCATTTGCGGTGGTGTCACAGAGGGGCTGTTGTCCTCATGTTGCCTTGCCACAGGGCTTGTGGGGGATGGCCAGTCGTCGTCTTGTGGCTGCACCTGCGTGGTATCCTCATGTTGTACGGGAGGGGACAGACAGGGGGATTGGGACAGGTCATGGATGGATCTGACCTCGACATCCCCGTCTTCTGTGTCCGAGCATGCTGCCATCAATGGGGTGTCACCTATGGTGCTGCTGCCACCAGAGGCAGTGCCTTCTGTGGCATCCATTGGGGGGACCTGTGGTGGTGGTGTTGTGGCCATGCTGGCTGCTGGGGTGCCTGTTGATGTTCCCTCCTCTGTGCTGCCACCTGATTTGTGCTGCTGCCGTGTCTTGATGCGTGCAGCTGAGGTGGAGGGTCTCTGGCCGTTGGTCTTGGCCCTCTTTGCAGGTGTGCTGGTAGGGGTGTCCTGTAGCTCGTCGTTTGGATCGGACCCTGTGGTGGAGTAAAGGAGGGCGAGGGTTATTGATGGGTCAGTGGGAATTGGAATGGCATTGTATCACATGCATTGGGGTGGTACCTGAGGGTGATTTGTGTCGGGGTCTTGGAGGTGCTTTGATTTGTGTGTGGAGTGAGGGTGCAGTTGTTTGGCAGCCTGCAGTTAGGGTGTGCCTGCTGCACGTGTAGTGCGTGTATTAGGGGTTTTTAATTATTTATGTATTTATTGTGGGTTTTGACGTGCGCTTTCAGGCCGATGTGTGTGGACGTTCTCCTGGACATGTGTTTCTGTTGCACTATGTGGACGCATGGTACTTCACATGGTTGGACTTTGTGGATTTGGCATTGTTTTATCTGGCCCACCTACCTGAATCTTCGGATGTCTGCACTCCTTTCTCCATCCCTCCGACTCCCTCTATGCTCTCCATTCCGATGGTGGAGGCACAGATTTCTTCCCAGGGGGTCAACTTGATGGGTGATTCAGGACCTCCCCCGGTGGCTGTGGCAATGTTGCGGTTGGCAGAGAGTATGCTGCGGACGCGTATCCGCAGGTCGTCCCATCGCTTGCGGCATTGCTGTGGGGTGCGGGGTGCGGTCCCCACCGCACTTACCCGCTGTGCCACCAGAGCCCATATGGCCTTCTTGTTTGCAAGTGCCGTCCTGGTCATTTGCGTGGAGAAGACGACGGCTGCATTCTCCTGGAGGGTCTCTGTTAGCACGGTGAGTTCCTCACGGGAGAAGTGGACCTGCCGCTTGCGGTCGCACGCTTTCTTCGCTACTTTTCCCATTTTTCGTGGTTTCGCTAGGGTGGTTGACGGGTTGGGGTGTGTTTCAGGGTAGTGATTTTAGTGGTTGTGTGGTTTTGGTGTTTTTATAGGTGTACGCCGGGATGTTTCCCGTTCCGGGCCCATGTTTTAACTTCCGTTTCCGTATATTTCCAGGCACCGTACTTTCCGGTAGGCGCACACTGCGGTGACCGCTAAGAGGGGTGGCGGTATTGCACCTAGGGCGCCGTACGGCGGCGGTGTGGGCCGTTTTGGGGTCATTTCCTCCATCGCGGACTTTGCTCTTCCGCCGTGGCGTGGTGCTCGTGCCCGATGGGTCGGAATGGGCCGCACTTTGCTCCTTCGTACAATGGCGGAAACGCTATTTACGCTGTGGCGCTCCGGTCAGTCGCTTTCCGCAAGGGTCGTAATGAGGGCCCCTGTGTCTTCTTCTCCGGGGTGATCTTGCTTGCTGCTGTTGTGGGAGCCTCTGTGACCCTCTATTGCTCCCTTCAGTCTTAGGTCCTGTGTGAGCCAGCGGGTCATGTGAGGGCGGGAGGTCAGTCCTGGGTATTTTTCCGCGTAATCCATAAAGGGTGCCCAAGTGTTCTGAAAGCTAGTAATATTTCCCAAACACATAGCAGTGATTTTCTCCAACACTACTATGTCCCAGCATTTTGTCCACCACATGGGTAATGACGGTCCTTCAGGGTGTTTCCATAACCGAGCTATGAAGATCTTAGCAGCCGTGAGGAGTTGGGTGATTAGTTTTGATATTTGGCCTGTTGATGGGAATGATCCATCCCCAGAATCTCCTAGGAGTATTATACCTTGGCCCCATGGGATTTCCAGGCCCGTGATCAGTTTAGTTTGTTCAAGCACCACTCGCTAAAATTCTCTAGCTTTAGGGCAGGCCCAGAGCAGATGAAATAGGGAGCCATTGTCTGCGCTTCCTCTCCAGCAGCCAGAGGGGATAGCTGAGTTGCTTTTGTTTAGCAGCTCGGGAGTATACGAGTACCAGTAGCATACTTTGTATTCCCCTCTGTTTGTAATGCATTTGGAACTTTTATGCAATCTTGCCCATATTCTGTCCCAGTCTTCTATTTGTAGTGTGCGGCCAAGGTCTTTTTCCGAACCAAGCATATATTTTTCTTTCCTGTTCGGATCGGTTTTATCCAGCAATCGGTATAGAGTGGAGATTTTACCCTTGGGTGCGGATGTAATGCAGTCAGTTACATCCCTCCTTTTTCCTTAATCACCCCCTGCGATATCCAGTGTCTTATTTTTGCGTAGTGGAATCGCTCAGTCGCTGGGATGTTAAATTTAGTTTTACAATCTACAAACGTGAGGGGGTTACCATTAATCAGGAAGTCTGCGATCTTTCTCAAGCCTCCCACCCTCCAGTTTGCAAAGCTATTGGGGGGTGCCAGGGGTAAAGTCTGGATGACTCCAGATTGGTGTAAGGGGACCAAGTGTGCTTGTGCAGCCCCACTTGCGCACTGCCATTATCCAGTTAATTATTGTGTTTTTGTGGCTGTGAGGGGGCCTGAGTTTGCAGGATTTCGGGAAGGGCCGATATGTGGGAGGGAGGAAAGTGGCACCGGGCACCATGCTTCCTCAATTTGTTTCCAGCAGGGCTGGTCTACCATGGTCTCCCAGGCAAATGCATGTGAGAGCTGAGAATATCGGCAGTATCTGGCCACATCTGGGACTCCAAGCCACCTAGGTTCCTGCATTGGAGCATGATTTGCTTACAAATGCGCAGTCCCCCATCCCCGATCCCCCACCAGATGAATTTCAATATATTTTTCTGCAGTTTCGATAGATCGCCCTCCAGGATGTTTACTGGGAGTGCTACGCAGTGACAGATCACCCTTGGGACAATATTCATTTTTACAGCGGTTATCCTCCCTAACCATGAGATTGCCTGCTTCTGCCACTGCTTTAGGGCTTTTTGTAGCTCCTTGAACAGCGGTGGGAAGTTACATTGGTATATTTGTTTGTTTTTTCTGGGAATCTGAACTCCTAAATACTCAATGTAGGATTCTGCCCATGGGATGGGGATATTAGGGGTGAGTGATTCCCTCTGTTTACGAGAAATATTAACCGCCAGAGCCGCTGATTTAGCATAATTTACCCTGAATCCTGAGACCTCCCTGAAAGCCTCAATTTCTTGCCATAGGGTTCCAATAGATTTGTCTAATTGCGTTATTGTGAGGAGGACATTATCTGTGCTCATGGCTGTTTTGTATTTTTGCCTACCCACTGTAAGGCCCTCTATGTCCGAGTTTTGTCAGAGTTTGAGGGCGAACAGCTCCATTGATAGGGCGAAAATTAGCATGGATGGTGGCCACCCTTGCCGCGTTCCTCTGGTTATATGTATCCTGTCTGATCTTGTGCCATTAATTCTTAACTGAGTGGAAGGATTCTGGTAATTGGACATCGCTCAAGCTACAAAGTTAGGGCCAGACCCGAAGTAGGCAAGAGTTTCCCTAATATACCCCCAATTCAGTAGGTCAAATGCTTCATGGGCATCTAGAGAAATCCCTGCCATTTCCACCCCCTTTGTAGCAGCAGATTCTATAAGATCCATTGTGCGTCTAATATTATCTTCCATGCTTCTACCAGGTATGAAGCTAGTCTTGATATGGATCTATTAATTTTGGGAGGACGTTCCTTAACCTGGTAGCCAGTATCTTGGAGAATATCTTTCTATCATTATTCATCAGTGTGATTGGCCTATAGGAGGCACATAGCTCAGGGTCTTTACCTGGTTTGTTACCTTGAGCTTTAAGATGTTGTTTCTATTGTTTACCTTTTTTAGTTTGTGTGCCTGGATGCAATTAGCTTTGTTCCCATGCATGTAGTAGTATTTGTTTGTATACACCTGATTTATCTGCCCAGTGCATTTCTAGGGCTGTCTTGGCTTTTTTGAGTTCCCTCTCCACTTTCCTAGTTTGGTATTTTTTGTAGATTTTTTTTGAATTCTACTACTTCCTCTTCAAGTTTGCACCCCTGGAGCCATACGACCCTCCTTTGCTCTGCACCACGTATTACTGGTTTCATGGCATCCCAGATCATGGCCCTGGGGTTTCAATAGTTGTGTTCTCCCTAAAATAGTGAGTAAGAGTTTCGCCCATTTCCTTTTTGATGACCTCATCTAGCAGGGTGGAGTTCTGCAGTTTCCAGTATCTATGGGGGTGGGGAGGCTGGGGAGCCCTGTATTGGCAGGTCTGCCGTTACCGGTGCATGGTCTGATAGAAGTCTCGTATGAATTTGTATCTTTTCCAGGCAGGTGTAAAGAACACTTGTCGTTAATATTAAATCTATTCTAGAGAAGCCTTTGTGAACATTCGAGTAGAAGGTGAAGTCAGTCACCCCCTTATTTGCTAACCGCCAGATGTCTTTTGTCTGTTTCCCTGAGTAATTTAGCCAGCCCCAGTGATCGGGAGAAATCCGTTCAAGTAGGGGGGGAAGTGTGTTATCCACTTGCGGGTCTGGGACTACATTGAAGTCATCACCAATCAGTAGGTGGCCTTCCTTAAATGCTAAGATCGTTGGGATTAAATCGTACAAGAATTTCTCTTGTGCATTGTTTGGGCAGCAGATAGCTTCTATAGTGAGTGGTTGCTCAAGGAAGTGGTCTTTGACCAGAATAAATCTACCCCGGGGGTCCCTTTTTACTGTGATCTGGGTCAAAGGAATGTTTTTGCTTAGCAAGACAGCTACCCCACATTGCCCCATAAACCCCCCCCCGGACCCTCCCCGACGTGGCAAAGAAGGATTTCTTGAACCTATTAAATTTAATTCGCTGTTCAACTGCCTGAAGCTGGTGGGTCTCCTGCAGGCATACAATGTCCCCTGAGTGTTGGCCTAACCTCAGTTCTACTGATTTCCTTTTGCCCGGGAAGTTAAGTCCCTGCACATTCCATGTAATCATACGTATTTCTCGCTTGCTGTTAGACCCCATCCCCATGGTGAGCATGCTTCTATTTGCGTCCACTCGGTTCCCCTCCCCTGCATTGGGGGCAAGTTTGCTCTGACCATGTGTAACTCCGTTTATATCGTGTGTTGATGTTTTGTTCCCTTCAGTCTCCTACGTCCTCCTGAGTGAAATCCCTCCCCTATGCCTCCTCCCCCCTCACAAAAGTCAGGGCTGGGAGCAGCCCTCAACAAACGGGGTATTCAGCTTAAGCCCACCACCGACAAACTGAAGGCCAACAGGGCCTGGTGTAGATTAAACGGCATAACTCCATAGTGTAGAAAAGGCGTAAAACGCATTTTGCAAGCTGGCTGTTTCCTATAGCTTTTACCTTAGGGTCCTAGTACTGGGCCAGGGCTGCTCCTTTGTTTTGGTCACGAGGAAATCGATCAGACTGTAATGTTGTTGTTGCAGGGCAGATAGTCCTTTTCCTGTATTGTTCCTAACTGTTTCAAAGTGGTTTCAATCCTGTGGGAGCCCTAAGGTGGAGCAAGTCTTGCTATGTGTAGTCTCTGATCCTCCTTCAGTCCGGGTTCTTGTTGTTTTTCTGGGGAAGGCCCCGAATGCGGTGTCTCCGGTTCACTCTCGCCCAGGTGGCCGTAGCTGGTTTGTCAGTTCCTGAGAGGCTGATTCTCTCACAGATTCTTCACTGTCTGCTCCTGCCCCCAGGAACTTCTCCGCCACTTTTAAGGAGCGTATTTGTCTTTGATTGCCTTCCCAAGTGAAATTTAGTGCAGTTGGGAAGCCCCAGCAATAAGGAACCTTCCTTTCTCTCAACCACTCAGTGAGGTGTTTTCATGCCTTTCTCTTCAGAAGAGTGGTGTTCGCCAGGTCCTGATATATTAGTATGGTCGCTCCTCTAAATTGAAAGTGTTTAGAGTTCCTGGATTCCCGCATTATTTCCTCCTTCACCTTAAAGAAGTGTATTCTTGCTAGTACATCAGGAGGAGTGGAGTCGGGGCCTGGTGCAGTGAACTCTGTCTGTTTCAAGCGGAGCATCATCCGGTAGCGTGATTATAAATCTGAATAGGTCCTTTGTGTAGCTCTCCAGGTCTGCGTCAGCGACCGAGGTGGGGATTCCACGCAGGCGAATGTTATTTCGTCTTGATCGGTTTTCAGCGTCCTCTTGTTTAGTTTCGAGTGCCTCGTATCTAGCCTCTAGGGCAGCAATCCTGTTCCTACTTTCTTCGATTACGAATGATTGATCGCAGAGGCTAGTCTCAAGATCAGTTTTTCTGCTTTCAACTGACAAAACCTGCTTGTCCAGGGTAGATATTTTGCCCATCAACTTCCTCAGTTCCCTTTTGAAATTCCCTTGTCATGGCTGCTAGTAAGTCTTGCAGGTCTGATTTCGTCACAGATTGCGCGATTGGGGCATTACTTGATGCACCTGATGGTTCTGTGGGCTGTGTCTCTGCTTGTTCTACTTTTTTCGGTTTTTCCAGGTTGGGTTGGTTCATCAATGTGGAGATGTCCACCTGCTTAGTGTTTTTGGCACTTTTCGCCATGCTTCCGCCTGTTTTCTCTGGGTTCCGGAGCTCCCTTGGTAATCCCACTTCGAGTGTTATGCTTTAGAGGGATCCTACTCGGAGTTGGGAATGCTAGTCAGAACTTTGTTTATTCTATGAGTTCTAAGGAGTCGACCGGTTTGTGGCTATCAACGCTTATGTAGGGTGATGGGCGCTAAGGAGGGTTAATTACCACCTCTGTTGCCGATCCTCGTGATGTGCGCACAAGTATAGGAGAGTCCCGGTATGCCTTGCTCCTCCTTTGATTATTGCAGTGAGGCTTACTTCCAGCTATCTGGATAGGGCACTCCAGAGCCTGCTCCGGTCCTAGCCCGTATGTTCCCCCAGTTTCCTCACGTGTCGCTGGGACAGGTGGATGGGAGTAGGTAGAGGAGGCTCTATGCCCGTGTCTCTAGCTGGATATAGTGCAGTTTGGGTTGGGCGGCACTGGCCGTAGGAGCAGCTGGACCTTCAGGATGAATCGGTGCCCCCAGCTGTGTCGGCCTGACTGGAATATTAGTTGCAATGCGGGGTTGAAGCCCCTGCTACGGCGCAGATTCCTGCCCAGCCGCCGGGCTTGAAGTCACTTTAAGAGGGGGGAGGAACTCTCAACCCCACCCTCTATGGAACTTTTGCTGGGTACTTCCAACCTGAGGCTTTATTTGGACTCAGTAGTCCCCTTGTTAGTCCCAGCCCTTCACCTCCTGTGGAATCGGAGGGGATGGTGACCGCCTCACTGTTCGTTCCTGGTCTCGTAGAGCCTGGATCTTCAGCGCTGTCGATCTGCCAATGCAGCTTTTTGCCAATACCAACCACAGTGCAAGCAGCTTCAGCTGCTGTGTACACTAAATTATTTTTTATTTATTTAGTATTTGTGGTCAAGCCTGAACGGTTACACGTTGCTCTTCAAAACAATTACACATATGACATACACATATGACAATTTTTACAAATTTATAAAATTAAGCTTAAAAAGCAAGAAATTCATTTATTATAATTAAAACAATCCATTTCATCTATATATACCACCCTTTAACAGGTGTAAGCCCAAGGTTCTGTTGGTCAAAGAGCAAGGCAAAGGCACAACATTCGGATTACTTCTACGGTCAACAAGCTTTTTTTTATGCGGCATGGGTCGTCCAGTAAAGGATCGTTCTTCCAGTAATTGCATGCCGTGAACAGCATTCTAGCAGATGAATAACTAACAAATCACAGAGTTGACAAGAACCTGCGTTTCTGCCTTCACCTGGGAGCACATGCATATTTACACAGACAGCGTCACCTACCTGTTAACGTGTTTGATGACAGTATTGGCAAGGAGGATTGAAGCATCAGTAGATCCGTCCATGCCATATTCTTTTACGCATAATTAATATGCAGACTGTCCTGAAGAAAGTGTGTACATTTATTTTAAAACCACTGAAACCAGTAGACCAAGAACTGATAGAAATCAAACGTTCCTGCTCTCCACACTGTTTGAGCACTTTTTCCTAGGGGTTGCCTTGAGTGTCAGATAGCTTTTTTATGTCTTATCCATCCTTTGCATGACAGAAATGTCAGCATGAACAAGTTGAATGTTCAAAGAAATCTTTTTATTGCAAACCCTTCTGAATGAATGAATTGATAACTTACATTATTTTTTAGATACACTAGTACACATTAGATTGGGTCTACAGGTCATTAAAAATTGAATTGTTACCATGAGTAGACTGACCTAGTGTGCGTTTTTAATATTGCTTGTGACGTCACACATTGCACTTCCTACGCAGTGTGATCGGCTTTTCCACCAGGAGGCTGCCCCAGCTCCCCATACTTGTTACCAGCTGCATATTAGGATTGTGGTCATTTTCCATTCCTTATTCTGTCTGCGCTTAGATAAGCGGCACACCAGCGCAACCTAGCACTAGAGGGTATTTAGGTAGTTGTAGGTAGAACTTCATTCTATCCTTCTGCCCCCACCCCCCTGTTCATGCAAGCTGCAAGCTGGGGCACCTCCTTGTGTGTTCCGTACTGGTTCCCTTACAAGGGCCACTTTTGGAACAGCGTGAAATCTCTTGCAATAGTTAATGTAATTTTGTGGCATTGTTCTTGATTGTATGATAACAAAGAGCAAATGTGACAGGTCCAATTTCCCCTCCACGTGTGCCAAGTCCACAGTGGGCAGAGTGTCTCAACAAGCAACCAAACATTTTTCAACCTTTTGCCATATGCGGAATGCAGCTGCAGTCATGACTAGGGATTTTGCTCCTTAAATGAGGCTCAAAGATTGATCTGAAGTCTAGTCCACAAACTTATGATAGCCCCTCTCATAGAGGGGTACTAACATACTGCATTGTGTAAGCAGGTGTCTAGCTGATTCCACTGTTGCCTTGCACATACAACAGAGTCGGTTACTTCTTTCCAACCCAATCCATGCCCCTGTATTTTCATAAACTGGTAGGGTTTCCAGACGCAAGGAGAGAATGAAATGCACCAGTTGGTGCGAATATGTTTTTACCAATTAATCACGTGGGGGCATTTACATTCATTCCCTGTGTAGAGTACAGGTTATATTTACATTTATTGGTGAGGTAATCAATGGATATCTTGCGATCATGGCCCTTTGACTTCTTTTCGAAGTCCAGCGCATATACATCGCCTAGTGAATCTGGTAGGCACTTCATGCCAGTTGCCACCCAATGGTTTAAGACAAGTTTTTGCATGTCAGAAAACAAAACACTGCGCCCAAGTGTTGGTCATAGCACTTGATTATATTTGAGGGTCTACCATTTCTACTGAAGTATATAGTACCCCACCACTTACTGACAGCCAGCTGCCAGAGAACATGTAGGGATGGCATTCCTAGTTCTAGGCGCATAGCTTCAACAGGTACTGATTTTGGAAGGCCCAATATTGATCTCCGTAGCTTGCCCTCCAGTTTGGCCAGCCACCGACCTGAGCCCAGGGGCAAGGTTTCCAGTGCATATAGTATCCCTGGTACTACAGATGTCTTGTATGTAGTACTTTTTTCCTCCATTGATCTGCCCCCTTGCCTATCAATCATGTGTTTTAATGAGAGCCATTTAGTCCATGCCGAGATGACCACCTTTGCTTGATGAATGCTATTGAGATAGGTGCTATTTGTATACCTAAGTATTTATAGGTCTCGACCTGCTCTAGGCTTTGCCCTCCCAAACGGCACATGAATCTCTTTCCCTGATAGGCTCCCTTACCTATGGACATAATCTTTGTCTTCCCTATGTTTACTCAGAGACCATTTCACTCAACGTACTTGATAGTGCATCAAGCAAACGCTGCAGGCCCATAGGGGTACGGTCAAGTATGATGGTGTCCGCGTAGGTGATGCTGCTTATCTTTTTGCCCCTGTAGGGCAGTGGATGATTATGCACAGCTTCAAGGGTTAAGGCGAAGTCTGCCATGTAAAGATTGTATAATAAGGGGGCAAGTATGCATCCCTGCTTGAGGCCAACGTTGGTATATAATGGTCTTGTGAGGGATCCATCCTGAGCTAGGCGCACCCTTACTACAGTATCGTCATGCAGCTGACTGATGAAATAAAGCAATGAGGCATCCAGTCCCCAATCCGGCAGTGTTTAAGAGTCTAACCCTGTCTATGGAGTCAAACGCTGAACTGTAATGCACAAAGCACAAGTATAGACTTGTGCCTGGGTTGTGTAGCATATCTGAAATCAGTGTGAGGAGCATCCAAATGGAGTGTTTAGTGCTGTACATCTTCCTGAAGGCCATCTGAGTGGGGTTCAAGATATCGTTTGCACATGCACATGAGGAAAGCAGTTGCAGCAGCAGTCGAGAGAAGATCTTAGAGCTGGAGTCCAGCATAGCTAATAGACGGCAGTTATTTGGGTCCATTCTCTGGCCCTTCTTGTACACTGGAATCAAGATTGATTCCAGCCATGTAGAAGGATAATGACCAGTCTCGCAAACAGAGAAATGGCGACTGCAGTAATTCTGCCCAGTACTCAGGATCGTTCTTCAGGACCATGTTGCATAGTCCATCAGGACCTACAGCTCTTGATGATTTAGAGCTCACAATTATTGATGTCAGCTTCCTTCACATCGTGCCAGACCATTGAGCCTGTCTTGGGACCTTTTAGTACGGGCGACTTAAGCTCAAGTGCCTTCCAGTGGTTTTTGCTAATATGCGTGTCCCAAGTATTTTCGGTAATGCCACATACCATTCGTTCAATTTTGTAAGGCTAATGTTTCTGCAGCAAGAACCAAAATGTCTTGGTTTCATTAGTCTTAATGATACAGTGTATTAGATGCCAGTTTCGAGCGTTTTCATTGTAGTGCACGCAGCCAGCACTTATACTTTGACCTTGCTGCCACCTTAAGCTTGCGTTTGTCACTGAACTGAGTTTGTTCCTTTTTTAATTATTTCTCGGATGGTGGCTTTTAGTAATCTCTTCATATTTACGGTTTTGAGGTCGTGCAAGAGCCATGGACTGGTTGCGTCTTTTGGTCGCGAGACTAGCTTCCTTGCATGGACATTGTACCTGTCCAGCATGCGTTTCAAGTCCTAATCGTGGCTACTAAGTAAAACTTCGTAGGTCTCTGTGCTAGTTCTCAGGTTCATATTAAAATGACTAATGTTGGAGGTTAACATGCGAAGCCTATTCCACTGTGGATTTAAAATCGGATTCGTGCCCAGGCACATCCTGTGCTGCTTGATTATTTTTTGGCATTTTATGTTCAATACAGCATGGTCACTTATATCTATAGTGCCAGCTTGCAAATTTGACGAGTGCTTAGAAATGACTGAATTTACAAAGATATGCAACTATTGTAAGTTCCATTTGACCAGGTCACCATGAAGTCCCCTGAAATATCGACGAGCATCTCCAGGTCGTGTTTGAGAACTGCTCGCCAAAGCAAAGCCCTAGTCTGAGCTACGCAACCTTGCTTGCCCCTTTTGCTTTTAGTCGCAGAATCTGTGCAGTCCACATTAAAATCACCAGTTAATACAATGACCGCTCTGGGGTATCTACCGTTCCAAGACCAAGACCGCAATGTCTCAGTGACTGCAGTCATGAGACATTTGGTGAAGTCCCCTCCCAGTGGATCATACAGTGTCAGCACTAGGAGTGGTTCAGGGCCCCATGGGGAATTGCAGAGGGATACATCCAAGAGGTTATGTGTGGGCCTGTCGGCAAACTCCATTAAGTTATAACCTAATTTTGCGCCTATACAGAGCCCCCCCTTTGGGGCGACCCATTTTGACCGGAGCTGCAAGACTTATAAGCCATGCTGTAACCATCATGATGAAATGAGGAGGTCATCAGGTTTCCTGCAGAGTAAAGACCTCTGATCCAGTCAAGTGAGCTAACCCTCGTGGATTATTGAGAAAGGAGTTGTATCCTCTTGTGTTCCAGGACACAACCTTTGCCAGGAGCGCCTCCTGTAAAGGGATTCACAGGCAGTATATACTTTAGACCAGCAACCCTCAAGCTTCTTAGGCGTTTCCATAATTGCATTATTCTTGTAGCCAACCGTATGGCAGGCGGCTGTGCCTGAGGCCTCTTGCCCTGGTTATTGAGACAGTGGTCGAAGCACAGTAAGTTCAAGACCCATAGCCAGTAATGCTTGAGCATGCTTACCTATACGTTCAATAAATATGGGCGAATGGAAAGATGCGATTATCCAAGTTGTTACAATTGAGTATCTCGGCAGTTCAAGTGATGCTATGTCACTACACAATATTGTGTAGGGATCGGGGATGGTATGCAGAAGTCTCAGGAACCATTTCCGGTTTAGAAATGGGCTGCTGGATGTCGGTGAAAGTTCAGTGTTATGTGACAGAAGTATGTGTACTAGGTGGGTCAGCATGGAGAATGTCATTTGGGCGGTGTGATTTCCTGGCACAATTGTATCATGGAGCTGTAGGAATGGGCATGACCGGAGGGTCAGGCAGAGGATCCTGTTCAATTTAAGAGTGTGCCCTTGGTTGGTTGCTGCTTATATCCCGAGGTTTTAAAGGTTTAAAGGTGAACCTGGCAAAGCAAAAGGCGTGGGGGCGATGGAAGTTTTCTCAGGGTGGATAGTGCCGAAGCATGGGCCGATTGTCCAGCTATTGATACCCACCCAGTAATCCAAAGGGCCTTGAAGCATGACCCGCCTCACGTCCCCATTGGTAAGTTTATTGATGACCAGATACGGCCCGATGATATGGATGCATTGGAAGTTTGATTGGTTTTTGCATCGATATGGAGCAAGCCCTCCTCTAACTGTGGTTTTTGCTTCGCTGAGGTCGGTTTACCCCTCAGATCCACCTGAGAATTCAATTGTTTTGCAGGCTCTAAGGGTGATCTTAAGTTAGATGGGACTGTTCAACGCGCAGGGCCGATAGTGTGTGTGTGTTTTCCTCGGAGTCTGTCACTACTGCAGCATGAACCTTGGTCTTAGGTAGGCCCGGATTTGATGCAGAATTTGCAGAGATTGAGCTGCGTTGGCCACCCTCTCCTGAAGCAATGGTAATAACTTCAGGTGGTGGAGTGGCGGGTTGGTGGTGTACCATAGTTTTGCCTGGAGTCTGATTTGTCTCCGCCTTCTGCTGTCTGTTGTGACCTACGTTGTCCATGTGACATTTCTTCAAGCTGGCCTTGTGTATTTTACCCAATAGCGTTTTTAAGACCTGTTTTTCATCCGCTATGTTAGAGCAGAGTCGGAATAGGGCCTCTATTTTGGATTCTAGGTTGTCCAATTTACTCTTTTTCCTGCATGCCTTGTTTCACGGGGGTAGATTTCCCCCTGTTCGCGGGCTGGCAGTTGTCCTCTTCATCCTCCATTTCGCTGCCACTGGAAGAAAAGGCTGAAGTGGAGAGAAAGTCTTCCAAATCTGGAGTATTGGACAGTGTAGAACCAATCACGTTTTTGTACTCCGGTTTTGAGGGACCTAGGGAATTGCGCCATAAATTCAGGCAGTGTTTTAGTAATGCTTAATTGTTATCAATGTTGGAAAACCCAGTGGAAAGGTCTATTGCAGTGTTTGTGGGTTCCAGCACGGAATCCTTATGGCTACAAGACACCACTGGGTTGACCACAGGGTTTTGGCATTGAAGCGATTTATAAATACCAGAAGTGAAAATGGGTACTCAAGTGAGGTTGTAGTAGTAGAGCAGAATTATGATACTCACAAGGTCAGATGCAAAGCTGTAGCTACTGACGCTTGCCGCCTTCACTTCCTGCTTTCCACTTGGCTTTCTGAACAGTGATTTTCATTTCCGGAGGGACCTTTCCAGCTATGTAGTGCAGATCCTTGTGTAGTTCCTTTAATTTCCTCCTCGATTTCGCAAAAGGTTGACTACCACTCTGTTCTCCGGACACCAGACACTCTTACACACTCTGCCACGCTCTGCTTACAATGCTGTTTATGTAGGCGGGTGTAGGCAGGAGTAGTGTATGTCAAGGAAATAGAAGGCAGACTGCTCCAATTGCCTCTGCTGCCAGGTACTGCAAAGTTCTCCTCGGAAATAAAAAGCAGACTGCTCTGTTTGTCTCTGTTGCTAAATGCTGCCAATTAGTCCATGATACTCGGAGGAGTATAGCAGCCACACCAGACACACTTATTTTAGTGGGTAGAATGCCCAGAAGACATGGGTTCTAATGCCAGTTTAAGAATCCTACTAGCCATTTCACTACCCTCCGCCAGAGCTGTGCAACACCAGGGCAACCCACTACACATTTAAAAAAATCTGCATAATCCAGGCTACATTTCTATCATGATGAGGTTTCCATCCTGCTTATCAAATGCAGTAGGCACGCATCAAGCATTTTAATGGTGGTGTTAAAAACAACTGTTTCTGGAAACTGTCTATGTAATCAAACATCCATTTTACATGAGTCAATTGGCCCTTCTGGCCTCTCTCCCAAAAAGCCCTAACACGCAAAAGGGCCTTCCCTGGTTTAGCCAAACCAACTCTGTATAGTTGAGATACTCACCTTTCCCCCCCGTACCAAAATTCTGGAGTGCAACATTTACTTCATGCTCCATCGGCTGCTGCGGAAAATGACGGCATGGCATATGCGCTTCAGAACCTAGCCCTACATATTCCTAGAAATGTAAGGTGCTGTCTGGATAAGCATGAAAGTCTTGATATAACAAACATATTTGATCCCTGCACAGCTTGCCCCATGCTAGCCAGCTTGCCCTCCCTTCTCTTCCTATAGTTGGGATGACCTCCATTGCCCCGCATTTTATTTTTCATCCGTACTGGACCCAGTGGGAGAACATTTTACTGCATGCTTTCATTCTGATAATTTTCCTCCAGAACCCCCTTATTGTATATACATTCCCCTGTGCCCAAAGGGTTCAGCACCACCTCCAGGGAAGCTCTGCGGAGACTAGTTACCAAACATGCAATTAACCAAATCACTTTGTCCTGAGAACCATGTGACCATATGCTGTAACACCACTGCACAGTAAAAAGATCTAAAATCTGGCACCCTAATCCGCCAGTTTCATTTGCCATTTTCAGGCACCTCAACACTATTCCCTGGACCTTATTACCTGACAACTGCAATAGAAGGATATCAAGCTTTCTAAATAAATCCTGTGGAATTCGCACTGGCATCACCTGAAATATATGTACTAGTCACAGAACCATAATCCTTTTCACCATGGCCATTTTACCATCAATTTAAGTGAAAACTAGCCCCACAAATCTACCGACCTCTCCAGTGCCTACAACATTCTTCTCACATGCTGTTGGTATAGTGTGTCCTGCCAACAAGATCAATCACATTCAATACTAGTAAAATCAGTAAAGAGCACATTGTGCAGGAGGATAGCTCAGGGGCAACGCGCTCGTCTTGGAAGCAAGATGGCGCGGAGCAACACAGGTTCAATCCCCTGATCTGCTCTTAGAAACTTCTAGGTATTAAGCGTGTTATAAATAACCCATTACAATTACAATTACAATAATAAACTGGTTGCCAAAACCAGCGCATCATTTTGAAATGTCTTCTCTAGAGTTTACATCTATGATAACAGTGTTATTCAGTCAACCTTGTGTCGCATTGCAAGGTTCCATCCTCGGCGTCCACCACTCTTCCGACTGCCTCAACTTGGCCACCTATCAGGGCTGCATCACCAGAGACATTTCCTTAACTCCCCTCCTTCCAATTCTACCCTGCCCACTGGCCATCTTCCAATCCACTTGATGGCCTTTCCTCAGATAATGCGTCGCATACAGCCAGTCCTAGGCTCCCTCCAGCTGTGAGAGAACACGTTTGCCCTTCACCATCACCTTCAGGTTTTCCGGACATATCAGCATATGCTTCTCCTCTAGACTGCGTAAGCGCCTCTTCCCTGTCTCAAACAACTCTTTTCTTCTGCACGTACTGTGTGTAGTCTGGGAAAATGACGAGCTTTGAACTGCCATATGGTACAGTCCTAGCTCGTTTAGCCTCCTGGATCACTGGATCTCCATTCCTATAATTAAGAATTCTAGCAACCACTGGCCTGGGTGGTACTGTGAGTGGAGGTGTAACTCTTGGGACTCAATGTTTCAACTGAGAAGAAATGGGACAGCCTGCAGGTTTGAAAGTGTCCACAATCTGCTTCTCCAAAAACAATTCCATGCTTCGACTCACTACTTGGATGTTATTCCTCCCGGAACATCCTTCAGCATCTTCTGCCGTCTAGTCCAGCATTTTCGCTATTGTCCTGGCCCTGACATCATAACCGTAGTCTCCAGATCGCACACTCTTCACTCCACTGTGGGAGCTTGGTCCGCCATCTTCCGCAAACTTGCTTTCAGCAGAGTAACTTCCAGGCCTCAATCGTGTCTGCCAGCTTGACCTTAGATTCCTGTAGCACTGTTAGGATATTGGCCAGCGAAACATGCTTTTCTTATACCTCTGGCCACCTTCATCTGTGGGCCTCCTAATTTCTGCTGCAATTTCAGGTTGATGGCTAATCTTCTCTCTAGTCATCCAGTTTTCCTCTGCCATTGGTCATATTGGGTATATTCATGGAGGGCATTTGCGATCCCACCCAGGAGGGTGTGGTTCTTTAGGCTCCCTTGAAGCCCAACCAACTGAACCTGCATATAGTGAGCTAATCCCATCTCCCGCTGGCAGACACGTAGAAGCTTGTTCCTTGGGCCCTTGGGTGCGCGCCAGTGGCTTTACATTCTCTCCAGCACACAGTGTTGCGGAGCGTGCTCTGCATTGGAACTTGGTGGCACTGCTCTGTTTGGATAGCAGGGTCAGGTTCTTGCCCAACGTAGTGGCAGCAACTCTGGTGGCTGAGGTTTCTAGTGGAGTATCCACATGGCCTCTCCACAGGCCATTTTTCTTGTGGTACAGGTCATCTGAGGTTCGTCCACAGCAGCAGATCTGAGAGGTTTCCCTTATCATGGCAACTGAGACGGGCAGGCCTGCTTCCCAACCTGCATCTGGAACAGGATCCGGCCTGACCACTTTGTACTACGAACGCACATGATCACCAAAACTGAGATCGTGTGCCAGAGAATTGTAATGTTTACTGCCTGTACTGAGTGACACAATTGATAGTCCGAATTGGCTTGGCAGAGGCCTGCATGACAAGACCTCTGTTTTTATTCTTTAGATCAAATGGTACAGTGCAGCGATCATGGGTAAACTGGATAGACAGAAGTCAAAGTTCCAATTCGAGCCTGGGGCGGGCCCCAAGAAATACAAAGAAGCCCCACAAAATCAGCAGCCTGGCCCACCGGTTGAGGCTCGGCTGAATAAATCATTGCAAAGGGATCCAATTATAGAAGCATTAGAGATATTTGTGCAGTTAAAGTGAAGAAAGTGGGGGAGGCAAGCCCAGACATGTCTTAAGGTTGTGTGGTCTCGTGCAGAAGGGACGTGACCCAGCAATTTCGGCTGGACTGGCCCTTTTGATGTGGGTCCAAGCCTGATTTGCATATTTTCTTTTTAATCTCTGTAATGGTTGGCAGGCTGAAGAACTATAGTATGTAGGGTTACACAGAGCAATACCAGAGGTTAGATGAATTCTAAACCTTCCGACCATCACCTCTTTTGTTTGTCACCTCGAATGTGGCAGGTATGTCCCGAGGTGGGCCCCTGGCTTGCTCGGCCTAGAGACCTAAGCTACACCTCAATGATGATGCCCATTGAGACCAATAATTGTCTGGGGTTGCTTGTGGTCTTGTGCAAAAGGGATGTGAGTAAGCAGTTGGGCTGGATAACCCGTTTTGGGGTGGGACCCAGCCTGATTTACATAAGTGTCATGCTTCTGCATCTCTGTCTCTGGGTGGCGCTGTCTTCAGACCTGCGGGGTGTTTTCTACCATCTTCAGAGAAGCCCCATAATCATTATTTGACATTTCCTTTCCGAAATCTGTATTTCCGAAAACATGGACTTCAATTCCCATAATGCACCTTGCGGAAGTTCTCCTTTCCTGGTTATTCCTATGCATCAGTGTTGGAACCACAATCCCCAGAAGCCCTAGAGATCAGTGTTTTCATCTTTCCAGGACCAGAGAGGGAGGAGGCAGATTACCATCAGGTGTGCTGCTCCAGGTGCTGCTAATTAGCCTGCTTCAACACAGGGCAGGGCAGTATTTAAGCAGCAGCCTGCAGGAGCACAGGTCTCTTGCATTGAATTCGCTCCCTGCCCTTTTTGCATTGAGCCACAATATTCTGCGGTTTCCTGTTGCTGTCAGATCCTGTTCCAGTGCCCGGTGCTCCCTGCCTGGCAGCCCTGCCACTCTCCTGTGCCTTCTGCCCTGCTCTTCTGGGCTCCCTGCCTTGCAGCCTGCTACTCTCCTCTGCCTTCTGCTCTGCTTTTCTGAGCTTCCTGCATTGCAGCCCTGCTCCTTTGTTGCCGTCATTGTTACCGGTCTACAGCCCCTTGCTCTCTGCTCCCTGCCTGCTGTTCCTTCTTCCTTTCCTTCAGGCTGGGTTTCCTTGTATCAGTCTTCTGCCCTGCCCTTGTTATCACTCTTCAGAGCTACAGTTTCCTTGTTTATCGGTCTTCTGTCCAGCCCTCGTTATCCCACTTCAGAGCTACAGATTCCTTGTAATCTGTCTTCTATTCTATCCTTGTTTTCCCACTTCAGAGCTACAGTTTCCCTTTAATCTGTCTTCAGTCCTGCCCTGGTTATTCCAGTCCAGATGTACAGTACCTGATTATCAGTCTGCAGTTCCAGTCTCCTGTATTATTGCAAATAGATTCTTTTCTACTTGCTTTCCCCCTTCTAAACCTTGCTTGACTGCCTAGTTGTCCATAGTTATTTATGTTACTGTGCTTGTGCTTCTGTTATTCCTTTGTTCAGAGTTTGCCTGCTGGGTTCCCCAGCAGACAATCTCTGCCCCTTCCCTTGTCTTGTTTTACTTGTAGTCTATAGTGAATTAAATGTAACAGTGTGTTGCGTTCTGTTCCCTCAGAGGGCATCCGCTGTAGGTTCTGGCTGGACCCATACCGGTTCGACTCGTGTAAGTAGACTCCTTGTTAGTGCCCCAGGGTCCAGAGACAGAACCACTCCTGCTTCCCCTTTCCATGGGCTTGCAAGGAGTGGTGCCTGTAAAAGTAACTTACACAGAGGCATTGAGCTTCTCTTATATATGTAGGCAGTCTCTAGTCCAACCTGTGTATACACCCCTAGTGAGATTCCTCTTGTTTGTCCACTGCATGGTTCCCATCCCTTTTGTTCACCATTGAGATCCGTCCTTTCTTCCTGTTCCTTTGTTCTGAATTACCTTGCCTATTCTTCATTCTTGTTTAGCTTCCTGCTGTGTGTGCTTACCTGCCCCCTTACATCAGCACAGCCACCCAAAACCTGTCTGGGTGCCCTGCACAACTTATGACAATAAGGCTTTTCCACTTTCTGCAATGGCTTGGTAGGCTCAAGAAACACTATTATAACAAAATCCGTAAATATAGGACTTTCAAATCTGTGGAAAATAAATGATTTAGCGATTATAATGGTACTAACGTCATCTGTGTGATTACTTATCCCTGTGATTTGAAATACATAGGGAAGACCAAAAGAAAATGCAAGACAAGAATAATTGAACACACAAGTTGTATTATGTACCAGATTGAAAGGCCCCCCTGTGTTGAACATTTCATCATTAAACAAGACACGTTTGATTATATATGGTGGATGAACCTAAAAAAAGTCATTGGTATGGATCAGGGTTCCGTTGATAGGAGTTTGCTTACTTTGGAACAGAAGTTTATCTTTTTGATCTAGAGCCACATAGTGGGTCTCAATGCAATCATTGAGTGGCACAATATTAGGTAATTTTTTTGTCATCACAATTTGGGGACAATGGTGACAAGAATGTAGCTATTTGGACAGATTCCATCACTATGCATACTGGTTATCTTTTTTTAAAATGTATATACTCAGTCTCTTTCCCCTATATTTGATACTCTAATTCCTATTATACCTCCAATTGTAGCCTCTCTTGACATTAGAGATTGTTCATCTGGTTGGCTCTAATGTGAGACAAAAGCTCAAAGGCATAAACTACGAAGTGCTCCTTTTATGGTTTTCTGCTACTCTCACCTTTCTAAAATGTTGTCCGTATCGGACAGGGTAATGCAATAATGTCATCACATTACACCCTTATGGTCTTTTAGAGGTGGCCGTTTGGATCACCCTAACATGCGGTTCCCTGAGCCATCAACTGAGCGGCAGGATTAGTACCTGCTCCGTGGGTATGAGAGTTGAGGATGACAACAACCTTAGGTTTTTGGATGTTTGACTTACATCCCGCAGCCATTAAGTTATAAAGATGGATCTGCGTTTGTTCTTAATATATCCTTTGCTGTTTCAGTTACACATCGGGTTGAGACCATGGGTATCTTTCTTCCTTTGATTAGGACTGGTGAAGAAACTCCATCCAAGAATGATAGTTAATTTTTGTCAAGAAGCATTGACCCTCAACTTGTTTTCAAGGTACATTTCCTAACTCATATCCTCCTTTTAGACTTTTATTCTGGAAGACCATGTGATGACTATTGGATCCTATTAGTATTCCTCCAAGAATTTTTCATTTAACATTTTTTGACCCTAATGTTTTCCTGATTGTATTACTGCATTAACAGTACTTTTGAAGAAGTCTACAGGGAGTAACCTCAGCCAAAGGTTCAGGTACTCCAGTTTACTATTTTTGGGATAATGAAATTGGTTGTCATTTTAAATTGCATGTAGCTAAATTTGGTGCCTGAGATTAAGGTTATTTTGATATTTATATATATCTGTAGTGCAATCAATACAGGATGCATTCCCTTCCAGTGGACAGAATATTGTCTGTGAACTTGGACAAACGCTCCACAATGATCAAACGGGTGGTTTAAGAACATGGTATGAGTTTGTTATGTATCAAAAGAGTATCTCCATAGAGCACTAGGTTTCAATTCAGTTGTATTCTATGCCAAGAACGGAGGAGAGCATTCTGCATAGACTCTGGAGTTAGACCCCAGGATGAGCAACCAGAGATTACAGAAAGGGCATGGATCGATCCTGGAAAAGCTGCCAGGAGAAAGTGCTAGACCTAGCACGACCTCTCGCAAAAATTATGGTTCTGGCGGAGAAGGCCAGAAACACTGGGGACCTGGTCGACACAGAATCACTAGCTGGCTGGGCTCAGAGGATAGTATGCCTTTTAGGCAATGTGAACTGCGCCCTTTCATCCGAAAGGAGAAGGAGCCTATTATAAAAATTATCCCAAGCTAAGGGACCTGGCCACCTACGAAGCAGGGGAGGCGGCCCAATGGCTATTGTTTGGCAAAGTGTTCGCTAAGGAAATGGCAAAATTTGCGGGCGCTTACACGGCCCTAGAAAAGGCACAATCTCCAATTAAGAAGATCTTTCCTAGCCGTGTTTTGTCAGGGATCGGTCGCAGTAGAGGTCGTTCGTTGGGTCGATTTCAGATGCAGAAAAGACCTCAGAGCCCAATACTGGGAGTCGCTTCAACAGGACTCTTTCTTCCCTGCTCGCGGGCACAGTAACTGAGGCAGCAGGGGATCTGGCTTGAGTACCAATTTCGGTTGGGTGATATTGTATGTAAATAAGAGCT
Organism: Ambystoma mexicanum; assembly: GCF_040938575.1. Classification (NCBI taxonomy): domain Eukaryota; kingdom Metazoa; phylum Chordata; class Amphibia; order Caudata; family Ambystomatidae; genus Ambystoma; species Ambystoma mexicanum. The sequence continues at coordinate 560,783,213 of NC_090931.1, forward strand.
CTGTAAAGCGCTTTGGATAAAGGCGCTCTATAAATAACACATCATTATCATTACATCTGGCATCAAGATGCTCAAGCAGGTGAGAGCAGCGATAGCGCGCTATCCTCACGTGGGAGGCAGGACAGAATTGTTCTTAGTAGACTGGCAAAGGCTTTCAAACGATGCATGGCTTCTACAGACAGTGGCAGGCGTCAAACTAGAGTTTATCAGCAAACCTTTGCAGATGGGGCAGGCCAGGTGTCTGGCGTGTTCACAGACAAAGGACAGACTTTTAGAAGAGGAGCATAGGCTGCTAGTAGCGAAGGGCGCGATAGAGCACAGCGGCAGATTTCCCCCTGCTTTTGTTAGCAGCACACGATTGCTACAAAGAAAAAGCGAGACCAGTCATCACTTTAAAGGAACGGAATGTATGGCTAGTCTACAGGCACTTCAAAATGGTAGGTTTTCAACTCCTCAGAGACATTCTCCGAAAGGGGGTCTTGTTAGTAAGGCTAGATTTGAAAGATGCGGTTACATGTCTTTTCATCAAATATTTTCTATCGTAACTATTTCGAGGGGATTGGGTCCACCGACGTATTCCATATTTATGACAGTAATCACCACAGCTGTGCTGCTTCGGAAAGTCTTTCGGCGTCTGCGTCCTGCGTCGATGACGTCGATACGCCGCCCTGGAGGACCTCCTCCGACGGCCGACGTCACTGGATGTTATAAGTAGGATGCACGATGCCCGTAGCCTCAGTTCCGTTTTTTCCGTGAACGTGTTCGCTTCGGAGATCTTGGCGCGCCTCGACTCTTTGGAGTTTCTGCTCATCATCGGTTCTTCGAACCTATTTGTTTGTGAAGTTATCCTTCGTGATGTCGACCTCGTCTTCCACCCCGCGTCCCGGATATAAGATGTGCAGGGACTGTGGGTCCAAGATGTCGGTGACGGACTCACACGACGCCTGCCTCTGGTGCCTCGGGAAGGCCCATGACACGGATGATTGTGTCGGCTGCCAGTCGCTTACGTCCAAAGCCTTGCGGGAGCGCAAGAAGAAACTGTCGGTAGGTAAGGTGTCCAAGCCACGGAAGTCGAGGTCTGGGGGGCTTTTGACGGATGGTTCGAGGGGCGACTTTCCGCATCGTCGTCGGAAGTCCAGTGGGTCTCGGTCCCGGAGTAGGTCCCGCCACTCCTCTGCCTCTTCGAGGCACCCCCGGAAGCGCAGTCATCGGTCGCCTTCCCCGTCCTCATCCGAGGACTCCGCCCATCGGCCGGTCGCTTATCCCACCAAGCATGCGACGCCGGAGGAATGGGCTTCCTTCGGTAAGAAAATGCTAGCGATTCTCGAATCGCAGGGCACTGGTCCGTCCGTGCCTCCGAGTGGGGTCGGTCGTGATAGGTCGAGAGACACCGCTCGTACGCCTTCGGGCTCGGGTGGTCGGCACGATTCATGGGAAAGGTCCCGCTCGGACAAGGGGAATCGTTCTCGTCATGCCCGTTCCCGGTCCTCGACGCGCTCGATACCGTGTGCACCTGTGGTGTCTTCGAGGAAGACGTTGACGCATGTGGCGCCGAGGTCGTCGACAAACTCTTTCGAGGCTCCGCCTCTGAAGAAGTCGTCAACGCAATCGGCACCCCGGCTGTCGAGGGACACGCTCGGGGCTCTGCCCTCGAGGCCTGTGTCGACGCCGTCGATGCTGTCGGCACCACGTTTTGGTGTCGACACCGATTCACTCGACGCCCTCAATGCTTTTCGAGGCTGTTTCGATGGGGGTACCCCGGGGCACGGTGGAACCCCCTAGAAAGGCTCTGGCCAAGGTCAAGCATGGCTTTGTTCCCCATTCTGTGCCCTCTTACCGCCATCTTGAGTACATTTCAGAGGTGGATGAGGGCTCTGATGATGGAATGGTTCCTGATACAGTGCCGGATGAGATTCTCTCGGGCCATAGCCAAATTGAGGACCTGCGTCAGTCCCTGCACGATGCCAGTGGTCTGGACACCTCTCCGGAGGTGGAGTTTTGTAGGCCTGAGCCTGGCACTCATGCCGACTCCTCGTACCGGCGCCTTATGTCTAGGGTCACCGAGTACTTGGGCTGGTCTGCTCCCCCAGGGGATTTTCTTCAGGATGACCTTACGGATATCCTCGACCAAGGTCCACCAACTGACCCGGTACTGCCGTTCCATATGGCTCTACAGAGGAGGGTGGCGGCGGCTTGGACTGCTCCGGAGAGTCTCCCGGCAGTGGGCAAGTCTTTGCCGCGAAAATACTGCCCAGCCAGTAGCGACCCCTGCTACTTGACCAAGCACCCCACTCCGGAGAGTTTGGTGGTGCAGGCGGCTACGGCCCCAGCAAAGCAGGCGTCGTATCCTACCATCCCTCCTGATAGGGACGACAAGCGTTTTGATGGTTGGGCGAAGAAAGTGTTTTCTTCAGGGGGTATGGCACTTCAGGTGGCCAACTCCGTGTTTGCCTTGTCTGGTTTCACACACACTCTGTGTAACTGTGTTTCCTTAGCGGCTGAACATATTCCCGAAGGGGAAAAAACTGGATGGTTTCCTTGCCATGGTTCAGGATGGCAAGGATGCCATGTGTGAGGCCGTTCAGTCGGGTTTGGACATGGCAGATTGCGTGAGCCGGTCCATGGCGGCGAGCCCCGTAATATGCAGGTTTGCGTTGTTGCGGAAGTCGGAGTTTGCTCCTGATGTGCAGGCCCGGCTCCTCAACATGCCCTTTGACGGGGAACATCTTTTTGGCAGCAAGGCTGACGAGAGCCTTGAGAGGTTGCAGACTTCCAAAGCTGCAGCAAAGTCGTTGGGCGCTGCAGTTCGACAACCTCCGCCTTTTCGTCCTAGGGGACAGCAATGGAGGGGAGGTTCCTTTCGTTATTACTCATCCTTTGGTAAAGCGAGAGGACCTGCCAGTCAAAGGGGCCACCGTAGGAGTGCCAGAGGTGGAAAACAAGGTACTCGAGGTGCCAAGGCTGCTCGGGCAGTTGCCTCTTTGCCCTCAGGCAACGCCGCAGCCGCTTCAGCTCAGTCATGAGGCCATGTCCCATGGTTCGCCGGTTGGGGGAAGGCTGGTGCAGCATCTTATAGAGTGGCGTGCCATTACTTCAGATGTGTGGGTTCTGGAGATCATAGCCCACGGCTACTGTCTTCCTTTCCGGAAGAGGCCTCACGACAATCCACCGGGGAATCTCTCTTTGAAGAGTCCGGATCCGCTCCTTGCACAGGAAATTCAATCCCTGCTGGAGAAAGGCGCCATAGAACTGGTGCCTGTAGCGGAGAGGGATGGTATTCCCCTTATTTTTTGATTTCCAAGAAAGACAGGGGATTGAGACCCATCATGGACTTGCGCGGTTTGTACAAACTCCTCTGGAAGGACAAGTTCAAGATGGTTACTCTCTCTCAAGTCCTCCAGGCCCTTCAACTTCAGGACTGGTTGGAGTCTCTCGACCTCAAGGACGCTTATCTTCATGTGCCGATCCATCCAAAGCACAAGAAGTACCTGAGGTTCGTGGTTGGCGACTCGCACTTTCAGTTTCGGGTCCTGCCGTTCGGATTGACCTCCGCCCTGAGGGTCTTCACCAAGCTCATGGTAGTGGTGGCAGCGCATCTCAGGAAAAGGGGGATTCACGTCTACCCCTACCTGGACGATTGGTTGATCCGGGCGCGCTCTCCCGAGCAAGTCCTGGATCATCTGTCAGTCACCTGCCACTCCCTCCACAAGCTGGGCTTCTCCCTCAACTTAAAGAAGTCCCATTTGACACCAACTTAGAGGCTCCAGTACATCGGAGCAGTGCTCGACACGTCCCTGGGGCAGTGTTTTCTTGCCCAGGTGAGGGCTCATCACATTTAGCAGATGGTGCACAAGTTTCAGCTTGCCCAGAGTCTCCCAGTGTTCGAGTTCTTGAGATTGCTCGGCCTCATGGCATCCTGCATTCTTCTGGTGCCAGAGGCCAGGTTGCGGATGAGATATTTGCAATGGGCACTCAAGCTCCAGTGGTCTCAGTCCTCCGGCAGGATGTCAGACCCTGTTCAGGTGCCGTCCTCGGTCGCCCAGGACCTTCTGTGGTGGGCCATCGAAGGCAATCTGATGACGGGGGCTACTTTTTGGCTACCCTGGCCGGAGGTGACGATCGTGATGGACTCATCCCTCACGGGATGGGGAGCTCATGCCAACGAGTTGACTGTCAGCGGTCGTTGATCTCTGTCGGAGTCCAGACTCCATATCTATCTGTTGGAGCTGAGGGCCGTCAGGCTTGCCCTGAAGGGTTTTCTGCCGACTGTGCGACTAAAGAATGTCCTGATCCTGACGGACAACACAGTGGCCATGCACTACCTCAACAAAAAGGGGGGGGCAGGGTCACTTCCTCTGTGCAGGGAGGCGATGCAGCTCTGGTTCTGGGCAATCCAGCAGGAAGTTTCGATCTCGGCATTTCATCTGGCCGGAGATGAAAACGAGACGGACGCTCTGAGCAGGAAGAGCGCGATCTCTCACAAGTGGGAGTTGGCTCAGGAGATTCTCCTGGAGATCTTCGCCCTTTGGGGGACCCCTCAAGTGGATCTCTTTGCCTCCAGTGTCAACCAGAAGTGCGAAAGGTTCTGCTCGCAGGCATTTCCTCCGAAGGAGCCTTAGGAGACGCGTTCGTGGTGGAGTGGTCTTACCCACTGCTGTATGCGTTTCCTCCAGTCCCCATCATCCCGCAAGTGCTGCGGAGGTTACGAATGTTCGTTTCCCGGATGATCCTCATTGCTCCAGCGTGGGCTCAGAGGACGTGGTACCCGGACCTTCTCGACTTGTCCATCTGCCCTCCACGTCGTCTTCCCTACCGAGACGATCTGCTCTCACGGGAGTGGGGTCAGGTTCTCCATCCAGAGGTCAGATCCCTCAACCTTCACGCTTGGTTTCTGAAAGGTTGAGGTAGAAGGATTGGGACCTCCCTGAAGACGTGATGGAGGTGTTGCTTTCGACCAGAAGGGCCGCAACTAAGTCCCTGTACCGTTGCTGTTGGCAAAAGTTCTGCGACTGGTGCAGGGTTAAGAATGTGGATCCTTTTGCATGTGACATTCCTGTGGTTCTGTCTTTTTTGCTTTCTTTAGCCCACAGGGGCTTGCAAGTGGGTACTGTTAAAGGTTACCTGGCGGCGCTGTCCATATTTAAGAGCTCGTCTGAAGTGTTCTTATTTTAAAATTCCTTTAATTTCTCAGTTTCTAAAAGTGCTCACTAATGTGTTCCCTCCGTCACCTTTCCAGGTGCCCGGTTGGGATTTGAACCTTGTCCTCAAGTTTCTGATGGGTGCTCCGTTTGAGCCTTTGCATTCTTGCCCTTTGAGACTGTTAACTCTTAAAACTGTGTTTTTGGTTGCGGTCACTTCCGCTCGCTGAGTGAGTGAGTTACAGGCACTTTCAGTTAAGCCACCCTTCACTGTATTTCATAAGGACAGGGTTGTCCTTAGAATTCGTCCTTCCTTTCTTCCGAAGGTGGTGTCGGAATTTCATTTAGGCCAGAAGGTTGTTCTTCTGGCATTTCATCCTCCTCCACATCCTGGTAAGGAAGAGGAGAGGCTCCATAGGCTCGATCCTAGGAGAGCTTTAAGCTTTTATATTTCACGCATATCCCCGGTCAGAGTGGACTATCAACTCTTCATTGGTTACGCTGGTAAGCGTTTGGGACGAGCTGTGACTAAGCAGACTTTGTCTCGCTGGATTATTCTGGCTATTTCTGAGTGTTACCGCTTGGCGGGTAAGGACCCACTGGTCGGCTTGCGGGCCCATTCTACCAGGGGTATGGCTGCCTCTACTGCCATGCAGAGGGGTGTTCCTATTCGTAACATCTGTGACGCAGCCACCTGGGCTTCGGTCCATACTTTTGTACGTCACTACTCCCTCGATTCCATCCGTGGGCAGGATCTGGCCTTTGGCAAGGCTATCCGTTGCTCCGCAATTTGATTGGGCATTCTAAATGTCTTTTTCTAAATTCTTTTCCCACCTCCTTGCATTGGTACTGCTTTGGGAGTCTGTCATAGATATGGAATACGTCGGAGGACCCAATCCCCTAGAAGAACAAGTTACTCTCTTACCTGGTAACATTCTTTCGATGGGATGGTCCGACGACGTATTCCATATCGCTCCCTCCCTGCCTTCCCCGCTACAGAATTCCTTATGCGATTGCAGCTTACGGTTCCGCAAGGCTTTGTGTGGTCAGACAGGCAGAAGACTGGTGCCACACGTTCTGGGGGAAAAAACTACAACTGAGGCTACGGGCATCGTGCATCCTACTTATAACATCCAGTGACGTCGGCCGTCGGAGGAGGTTCTCGAGGGTGGCGTATCGTCGTCATCGACGCAGGGCGCAGACGCCGAAAGATTTTCCGAAGCAGCACAGCTGTGGTGATTACTGTCATAGATATGGAATACGTCGTTGACCATCCCATCGAAAGAACGTTACCAGGTAAGAGAGTAACTTGTTCTTTCCAACAAAACTTTTTCATAGAAATCTTTTCCATTGAAACAGTATTAAAATAATTATAAGTGAGCATTCATCAAAACTAATGTAACAAAATGAAGAGCCATTTCGATGAAGCAAACTACGCTATGAATAAAGGACCCAATGTAAACACGTGATAGAAAGTGACAGTTGATAACAACGGTTCTTTTGCATTCACCAGCTACCCAGTGAGGCGTTTGTTGTGAATCCCGAAAGTGGCTCAGTTACTAATATTTCTAAATAACACAGATTAGTTAAAATTAATAATATTGAAATGGATGGGTTTATGAAATCAATACTCATAGCGTATACGTTAAAAAATACTATCTAGTTCCTTACGGTAAAAAATATTTCTCCAGCATTGGATCTTTCATGGATTCACATGCTTAGAATATTCCCCGTCGACAGACTGGGAACCCTCGGTAAGCTTATAATGCCGTTTCCAATAGGAAAACGTTCGACACTTTTGTGTCCTATCTATGTCGTTTTGGGCCGCGCACGCACACCCCACTAGGACATAGTGGTATAAATGCCCCGCCCCCGCGGCTCCCTTCAGATTTCAACCGTTTCCAAAGTGGGAGCACCTCGTGTAATTTCTCCTTGGTTAGGTTGTGCTGTTGCAGTTTTTCTCCTGATGTCGGGAAAAGCACTTTTCCGCACGTGCACTACGTGCAGACTAAAGAAGGTGTACGAGGGGGACGGACATATGGACTGCATATACTGTCTGCACCCTCATCACTCGGTTGACAAGTGCGACATATGTAAGGGCTTCTCCCAGAAGACTCTTAAGGATCGGAGTCGCAGACTTGTAGCATGGTTGAACGACGGAGCGGGGGCATACCCGCCTTCGGAGATGGGCTCCACATGCAGCGCGGCCTCGGTGTCAAAATCTTCAGGGGCCCCGCGCCGCTCATAGTCGCCGGAACCCCCGGTAAAGAAATCGCGACCGGTGGACAAGGAATCGCCGGTAGGCCATTCCAGGGACTCTTCTTCGAAGAAGGCCTCTTCGTCCTCATCTTCAGCGAGGAAAGACAAAGAAAAATCTAAATCCTCCTCGGGCGATCGTCATAGATCGGCCTCGAGTCGAGAGGCAGAGAAACGCAGGTCGAGTTCAGAAAAGGCAGGAACAACGCATAAGCCTGCACGATCACCACCGTCGTCGACGGTAGGGCAGTCGTCAACCACTTCTCTGCCGCTGACGCAGTTGACATCAACCGTTCCTGGACCGCAGGCGACGACGACGTCGATGACGGGGCCGACTGTCGCTTCGTCGACGGAAATCCCGCAAGAGGCCTGGCGTCCAGAGGTCTTTGACCCAATTTTGCCAGACGCACTTCTACAGCAAGAGGCCTTGTCGGTGTCCTCGGGAGACGAGGGTGAGAGAATAGCTGCCCCTGCAGACCTGGGGTTACAAGTTACCACACCTCTCTCCGGGAGCATTCCGGGTTCTGCCCCCCTGCTCAATCCGCAATCAATTTTGTCTTTGGAGGTCTTGTCCACGTTGCAAACGTTGCTGAAGACACTGGATGATAGACTACCTCGAACAACTCCGGCCAGGTCGGTCGTCGACGACCCGGGCCCGTCTCGCCACCCACCACCTTCAACCCCCGCGGCAGTGCCGCCGGAAGCAAACCTCTCGACCCCACGCCGCGAGGGATGGGAACTGTTGGATTCGGAATCAGACAGCAGAGCCTCGTCAGTGGTCTCCCTTTCCCCCTCAAGGGATCCGACCTGGGAGTCCGATGCAGAATTGGAAACCCCGAGGAGCCCGGCTCAGCCGTCTCCCCCAGACGATATCGGGTCATTTCACAACATGATGGCCAGGGCTTGTACGGAATTCGGGCTGGCCCAAGAAGAAGAAAAAAAAGGACTGTTTTCTCTTCGACCACATGGGGAAAAAGAGAAGGTCTGTGTTTTCAGTGCCCATCCTGGATCATGTGTGGAAGGAAGGACTTCAAACCATGCGTCACCCTTTCTCAGAGCCAGCGATGAAGGGTCGTCTAGAGAAAATATTCAAAGCCCCGGACTCTACTCCCAAGTGCCTTTCCTCACAACCAACTCTGACTTTGGTATCGGCGGCGAGAAAGGCAAGGGCTCAACATAAGTGTACGACCCCCTCCCGGAAAGTGATGCCAGGCGACAGGATGCTTTCGGCAAAAAAGAAGCCAATTCTCTAGCCATAGTTGGTAGATACGACAGGGAGATGTGGCATCGGTTGGCTCCTATACTGGAACACCTTCCGGATGAACATCGCAAAGCAGCTATGTTGCTGGTCAGAGAAGGTGAAGAGGCTTCAAATCATGCCATAAACATCGCAGTAGACCTTGCAGAGTCGGGGTTTAAGCAGGTGAACAACGGTGTGGTTCTCCGACGACAAGCATGGCTAAAATGCACCAACTTCCGACCAGAGGTGCAGTACAAGGTACTGGATATGCCTTTTGAAGGAGACGACCTCTTCAGCGAGAAGGTCGACGAAGCCCTGAAGGGCATGAAGGAGGACTCGGACATGGCACGTTCCTTGGGGGCCCTCCAGAGTGGTCGGAGTTTCCGGTCTTTTCGTCCCTTCAGGGGAGCATCGGGGGATTCCAGATTCTCGCCATCGAGGGACCGACCCTTCGGTAGGCCAGCATATTCCTCTCAGGGATACAGGTGAGCTTCGCAAGCGGCTAAACGTTGCTGGGACTACCAGGCCCCGAAGAAGAGAGCAGATTACTCGTCGTCGACGAGGGATAAGCAGAACAAGGACCAGCAATGACGGGCATCGGAGCGTTCTGGAGAGCAGAGTATCATGTTACATCAACGAATGGGAGCTAATAACAGATCAATGGGTGTTGGACACAGTAAAATACGGACATTCCCTGCAATTCAAGAGCAACCCTCTGCACATTCCAACCGGCGTGTGTAGCTCAATCCCATCTGAGCGTGTTGCTGCAGGAAGTAGCACTTATGCTACAAAAGGGGCTATAGAACTAGTCCCGTCATCACAAAGGGGTCAAGGGGTTTATTCCCGATACTTTGTGGTGAAAAAGCCAAATGGAAAGTGGCGTCCCATTCTAGACCTGCGCGAGCTAAACAGATCGTTGAAAAATATAAAGTTCAAGAAGCTCACGCTCCAGGAGGTGATCCGGTCAGTTAAAAAAGGGGATTTTCTGGCGTCTCTGGACCTGCAGGACGCGTACTTCCACATACTGATGTGTCGGCAACACAAGAAGTACCTAAGGTTTGTGGTAGGGCGGACTCACTACCAGTTCACAGTTCTTCCCCTTGGATTGAAATCTTCCCCCAGAACATTCACGAAATGCTTGGCTCTGGTGGCAGCATGGCTGAGAAGGCAAGGCCACCATGTATACCCGTATCTCGACGACTGGTTGGTGAGGGGGTCCTCCCCTATGTCGACGCACAGGAGTCTACAGGACACCATGAGCCTCTTGCAACGGTTGGGGTTTGCGATAAACTTCGAAAAATCCTTGTTAACGCCGTCAAGAAGCTTGGTGTTTCTGGGTGCACAGTTCGAGACCCAGTTAGGGTTAGTCAGACCATCCCTCGACAGGATCAACAGGCTCAGACGATTGGCAAGTCAGTTGAAAATCAATTCCAGACTGTCGGTGAGAAAATATACATCAATCCTGGGGGCTATGGCGTCCTGCATTCCTCTGGTGCCCAACTGCCGCATGTTCAGGAGGCCAGTGCAACAGTTTTTGGCTGTTCGTTGGACGCAGGCTCAGGGCCTCTGGTCAGACAGGCTGACCGTCGACGACGACAAGCTCCTGTTAGCTCTTCGGTGGTAGAAGAGAGTTCAGAATATATCCAAAGGAGTACCCCTACAGGAGCCAGAGTTCCGGTTCACCGTAGTGACAGACGCGTCCCTAACTGGCTGGGGAGCGCACATGGGCACTCTGCAGACACAAGGCCGTTGGTCTCAGAAGGAATCTCTCCTGCACATCAACGTTCTGGAATTGAGAGCGGTGCGCTGGGCCCTGAGGGCGTTCTTGCCTCACATCAGGGGTTCCACAGTGAGAGTTTTGACGGACAACACCACAGCGATGTTTTACTTAAGGAAGCAAGGCAGCACACAATCCAGAACCCTCTCCATCGAGGCTCAGAAGGTGTGGCACTGGGCTCTAAAACACGATATATCCATCATAGCTCATCACCTTCCAGGAGTAAGGAACGAGCAGGCGGACTTGCTCAGCAGAAATATGGACCAGATTCACGAGTGGGAAATAGACACCGATCAATTGTCGAAGGTCTTCAAGAAATGGGGGCGGCCTCCGCTGGATCTCTTCGCCACGAAAACGAACAAGAAGTGCGAGATGTACGCCAGCAGGTGGCCACAGGAAGATTCAGTGGGAGAAGCGTTTTCCTACCCGTGGACGGGCAAGTTCCTCTACGCCTTCCCTCCGTTTCCTCTGATACGGAGAACTCTGCAGTGGATACGCAGGTACAGGTGCCCAGTCATCCTGGTAGCGCCGTGTTGGCCGAGGCAGCCATGGTTTTCTGACCTGCTTCACCTGTCAGCGGATCATCCAATAACGTTCCCGAAGGTTCCCAACCTCTTGTCCCGGGACGAAGGAACAGTGTGGCATCACAATCCGAGCAGTCTCAACCTCACAGCTTGGCTCCTGACTTTTCAGAATTTGGTGCCTTGAACATTCCCTCGGACTGCCGGAAGATCTTACAGGCTGCGCGGGCCCCTTCCACCAACAAGTCCTACAGGTGTAAGTGGAGAAGATTCTGTATGTGGTGTCAAGGACAGGCAGGAGTGGAACCTCTGAGGGTTTCTCCGGAACAGCTTCTTCCGTATCTACTACATTTGGCGAAGAGTGGATTGTCCTTTTCATTACTAAAGGTTCACCTGGCGGCCATCTCTAGGTTCACAAGAGGGAGGAAATCAACGCCCTTGTTTAGCGACAGGTTAGTAAAGCACTTCATGAGAGGTTTGTTCTGGACGTTCCCTCCGGTTAAGCGTTTTCCACCGACGTGGAGCCTGAACATGGTACTAGCAGGGTTAATGAAACCACCCTTTGAGCCAATGGCCACATCGTCGATGAAGTTTTTATCATGGAAAGTGGCTTTTCTAATAGCTATAACATCGGCTAGACGGATTTCGGAGTTGCAAGCATTGGTCATAAACTCTCCATATCTCAGATTTTTCAAAGACAAGGTGATTTTGTCAACAAGTCCTCGTTTCATCCCGAAAGTTCCTACGACTTATCATAAACACTCATCCATTGTCCTGCCCACCTTCTTCGCGACCGCCTCATCAGCTGCGGAAAAGGTCTTGTATACCTTGGATGTCAAGAGAGCTCTAAAATGTTACCTTCATTGAACTCAACAACTTCGATCTACACAGCAACTCCTCGTTGCATATGGGCCTTCGGCAAAGGGGAAGGCAATTTCAAAACAAGGACTGGCCCGATGGGTCTCGTCGACGATTGCCTTCTGTATTCAAAAGCGGGGAAACTGGTACAAGGATGTCCGAGAGCTCACTCAACCAGGGCGACTTCGTCGTCGACAGCGTTGTGGGCGGGGGTTCCACTGACAGACATTTGCAGGGCGGCAGCATGGTCAGTGCCTCATACATTCACCCGCCACTACTGCCTCGAACGACAGCATGCAGACGAGATACAAATGGGGCGAGCAGTCTTACGACATCTTTTTCAGTAAGGTAAGCCCTTTTCTTCAAGAAGGGTCTATGCTGGTTTGGACATGTGTATATATATATATATATATATATATATATGTACGAATATATGTATAGATGTAAACGCGTGTGTTTTATGTATGCTTTTATGGCTCATATGAATATTACTCGGTGCAGTACTGTGGCACGTTTTAATTTCGAATCTTATGTGATCGTGATTCGCCTTTTGCAGGATGGGGTGGGTGCTGGATTGCATTCACACCTCCTTCCTTGTTTCAGGGTCACTGCTGTGCATTCTATTCTAAGCATGTGAATCCCTGAAAGATCCAATGCTGGAGAAGGGAATTGTTTCTTACCTGTAACGCCATTTCTCCAGCATTGGTATCTTTCATGGATTCACATGCGCCCGCCGGCCTCCCCTAAATGCAATCGTCTTGTAGTGCTTGTTTCACCCCGTTCTACTTTGGAGGGGTCGAAATCTGAAGGGAGCCGCGGGGGCGGGGCATTTATACCAATACGTCCTAGTGGGGCGTGCGTGCGCGGCCCAAAACGACGTAGATAGGACACAAAAGTGTTGAACGTTTTCCTATGGGAAATGGCTTTATAAGCTTACCGAGGGTTCCCAGTCTGTCGACGGGAAATATTCTAAGAATTTGAATCCATGAAAGATACCAATGCTGGAGAAATGGAGTTACAGGTAGGAAACTATTCCCTTCTCTTTCATTTCCTAGTTTGTCAAAATGACCGATAGTAATGATTTTGTGGTTTCCAAAATAGGAAAAAACAGTTAGTACATAAGTGATATACGCACAACATGGAGAAACAGATGAACGAAAACATGTCCTGGAAATGTACCAATTATTTCACAAACAAATGTAAAGGAAGGGTAGTAACGCATGGTGACAACGTAATTCACGAAGTGGAACACAAGCACTTACCGGATGGTACAAAAATCTGGATTAAAAAAACAACGCAAATTAAATAAACAGCAAAAGAACATGTGGACGAACCAAGTGGATCTGTAATAAAACGTTTTTGTGCAACACTCCCATTCCATGTTGCGGGTCAGATGCCTCAAATTAAAACATTACAATGGCAAATATGTAAACAAAGACAAGTACAAACACATTTTCCGGCAAACACCTGAAAGCTTCGCAGACATCGAATTACCACCAGAGTTGAAAGTAACGGAAAAGAACGACAACTTATTATTATTGGACAAAGAAATAAACAACCAAAGATTAATGATATTTGGAACCTCTAGAAATATTTAAAGAATGCACAAATATGGCATGTGGATGCAACCTTCAAAGTATGTCCGAAACCTTTTTCACAGTTTTACAGCATATATGCAATGATTGAGGACACATTAATTCAATTGATATATGTACTAATGTCACACAAATCAGAAGAATTATATAAACACATTACATTTTTAGATTAATTCATGAGAACATTAACCTCAAAATCATTGTTCTTGATTACGAAATACAACAAAGTTAGGCATTTTATAACATTTTTCAATCATGTAAAATACAGGGATGTTTCTTTCACTTCACACAATCGATTTGATGAAAATTGCAACAGATTGGAATGCAATCAAGGTATATTAAAGATTTGGAATTCCAATACAACATCAAATTACTGTTCTCATTAGTCTTTGTCCCAATTAATCATGTAGAAGAATATTACAAACATTTAACGGAATCTGAATTTTTAAAAACAATTTTACTACAAAGCATCAGTATTGTAAAATCATATTTTGATCAAACAATAATAAAAAAAAACAATTTACAATACTTGGAATCACTGCTGTAATGCTGACTTTGTCTCTGCAGGAGCGTAAATGACCTGCCAACTCTTGGGCTGCTGTTGCTGGTCAAAAGGTTTCCCCTGGTGATAAATGAGAGATAAAGAAATAGATATGATTTTAATATGGACTCTATACTCTAAGGTGGGCTCCCATACCTCTGCTGTGAGTTCTTGGAATTTATTTTGGGTGCCCGCTTCCCTTCTCACCTGTGATTTGGTTTGGGGGAGCTCTCGATCCTGCTGTCATGCAGGGGTGCATTGGTATAGAAGCAAGATTTTTTCAGAATGAAGATTGCTGAGAAGCTTCTGAAAATGGTAAGTATCTTGACAATTCGGGGTTGGCTGTAGTCTTGCTTCGAGTAGTCTCTGTAGACAATAATGTTCTGAGGGAGGTTTTCTCTTGACTCAGTCTAATCTTGTTCTGTCTCTTTTTATTTGCAGGTTTTGAAGAGAGAAAATATTCACACGTGGGGTTTCACAGGTGTTTTAAAACGAATGCCACAAAGTCTGGCTGCCCTGTGGTAAGGTGCGCGCGTAGTGAGCGAAGGCGCGCGGTAAGCTTTAGGCGTCGTGGCCTGCTGCAGAACTTTGCTGTGTGGTGAGTCTCGGAGAACTCGGAAGCTGCGTTTCTTCAGGAATGCGGTAAGTGAGCGAGTAAATAATATCTGAGCGCGCTTTGTAGATTGTCTCGTTCAACTAAAAATACCTTTTATTGCAGGTTACGGAATGTCGGAGGTCAAAGAAGAACGTAGAAGTCGGAGGTACGGGGTTCGGAGAAAAGGCTCCTCTTACTTGGAGAACTGCGGCGGAGAAAACTTCGAGTCAGGTACGTAGAGTCTTTGGTCTGTGGAACTGCCTGGTACTTCGATAACTTTATAACATGCTTTTTCTTTTGTTTTGACAGGTCTGTGAACAGAAGCGCCGTTAAGCGTTGCACCGCTGTCAGTCGTGTATCTTGTAACATCAAACATTATATGCATTGTTTGTATTATTATTTTTGTGTGTGATTTATATATGTTCATTATATGTATTTAAGAGTTTCAAAACCTTTTGATTTTGTCTGCACATTGTATGATCTCTTTTGTGTGTTCAATAAACTACTATATTGCACTACACACTTTTCTGTAAATATTGTACCTTTCCCTTGTGGGTTTGGTGATGCACCTGATGGTTTAGAAGCACAAGAATATAGCTTCCTTTTTAGCATGGCCGTGTGAGGCTGAACCACCTTGGTAAACACTCCATTCAATGTTCCTTGAATCATAGACTCGTACAGTCTCTTAACCTGTTTTTTTATTCCACCAGGCCTAGGGAGTTTCATTCTCCTCGGACACCACTGCACCCTTGCCCCTCTTTGAAGAAACCCCAGTGTCCGGGACCAGTCAGCCCAAAAACTTGCTAATCTCCTTGTAGTGAGTAGCTGGCCCATTCCAGTACTGCAAAATTCCACACTTTTCCCACCCATTCATGCTCAGTTGGGGGTCCTTTGATTTCGATTTTTGAGCCGCCCCAGCCATCATCAAAATCACGTATATTTTACGCTCTGCTCTGGGGGGCAGATCTTCCAAGTATCCCCCTAGCCCCAATATGGACAGGCCTCTATTACCTTTTCCCTTCAAGCCCAACGCGTCCCCTAGAGCGTCTCATATTACCTCCCAGTATGCCTGGATTAGTGGGCAGTCCCACCAAATATGATTCCAGGTCCCCACCATTCCACATTGTCTCCAACAAAGATTAGATACTGAGGGATAGAATGTGTGTAGTTTATCAGGGGTTAGGTGCCATTGTAACATGAATTGAATCCATATTTCCTGAATTTTTAGCAATCTTGTTATTTTGGGTATGCTAGCCCACAGTAGCTTCCATTCTATTGCCTCAATTTCTTGGTCCGTTGCCCCTTGCCAAGATGCCATATATCTCCTATCCCCTGGTTCTACACCCTGTTTGATAAGTGAATATCATGCCCCCACTAGGTGTTTGTCTCCGGAATCAGACACTAGGTATATCTCGAATGGGGTTAAGCTGCACATCGCTGCCTCCTTTATGGACGGCTGCATTATCCAGTGCCTTATTTGGAAATATCTAAACCTCTCCGTTTCCTCCACTCCAAAGTCTGCCTTGCATTGGGGGAATGTTTTAATATCTGTACCCTCAAAAATATCCCGGATCTTTTGGCATCATCCTTCCCGCCACACTCCAAAACTCATTTCTCCACACACTGGGGTGAAACTTCAGTTAGCAAATATGGGTGTCAATGGAGACGCAAATGTGGTGATTTGAGACCGCCTTATTGCTTCATCCCCCCACCCCCACCGTCAATATCCTACTCCCGGTCAACTTTCAACCAATCCCTCATTATTCTTATTTGTGTCGCTATAAAATATGTTTTGAGGTCCGTTCCCCCATTCCTCCTCTATTTCTAGGCATCATAATAACCCTCCTAGCTATCCTTGATCCTTTTACTATTCCATATAAATCTCCCCGTGTATTTTTGGACAGCCCGGAAGAAGGAAGCGCAGGGGTGCGGATGGGGAGAGTCATGAATAATACAACATCTTTAAAACATTGATTCTGCCAATCCAGGTTATCATTAGTGGACCCCAGTCAATTAGTTTGTTCTTTAATACTTCTAGCCATGGCTTATAGTTTACGCAATAGAGCTCGTCCAGGGTTCTAGTAAGCTTTATTCCTGGAATTGTGAGATTCAATATTTCAGTTTTTTGGAGGTTTATTTTTAGCCCAGCTACCGACCCAAACCGTAGTATCTCTCTCTCCATTGCCCTAACGGAGCACTCTGGCTTCATCAGTGTCAGGAGTATGTCACCTGCAAAAGCAGTTATCCTTATGGGCCCCTCCCCCAAATGGAATCCCAGCAATCTCCCCATTCGCTCTGATTGCCGCCAAAAGTGGTTCTAGATAAGATTGCATAGAGCAAGTGGGAAAGGGGGCAACCCTGCTTTGTACCCCTCTGTACTTTAATGGAGTCGGTTAACTGGCCATTTATTGCCAACCTTAAGGATGGGTTCTGGTAATTGGCTTTGATCCTTGTTAAAAGTTTCTTGCCAAAGCCCATTTTTTTCATCGTAATGAACAGAAACCGCCACTCCACCCTGTCAAAGGCCTTTTCCGCATCTAAAGGGACTAAGAGTACTGGAATGTTCTTTTTGTTGGCCTTTTCTATGGTTCCATGTCTTAAAATCGCGGCAAAAATGGCTGTGATTACAAATATCGCTGCAAAAATGCACTGTTTTTTGCGAAACAATCATGTAAAGGGTGCGGGGGACACCCCCGCAACCCCCAGACCCATTACCATTTAAGGGGAGCGGGGTACACCCCTGCAAACCCCGCTACCCTTAAATGGTATAATGGGGTACACCTTTACCGGGTCAAACCACAGCATTTTTGCCAGGTTTTTTTTTTACCTGTGACATTTTTGCCACAATTTTATTACCCGATACCTTTTCTATGAGGTGAGCTGTCCTCCTTGTATTGTCACTCGTCTGCCATCCCCTAATCAACCCCGACTGGTCTGGGCCAATTATTTTTAGGAGAATTTGCTTGACCTTTACCGGGTCAAACCACAGCATTTTTGCCACGTTTTTTTTTTACCTTTGACATTTTTGCCACGATTTTATTACCTGATACCTTTTCTATGAGGTGAGCTATCCTCCTTGTATTGTCACTCGTCTGCCATCCCCTAATCAACCCCGACTGGTCTGGGCCAATTATGTTTAGGAGAATTTGGTGTAAGCAATTTGCCAGGACCTTTCTGAAGATCTTCGTGTCCAAATTGATTAGGGCTATCGGCCTATAAGAGCCACATAGGGTCAGGTCTTTGCCTTCTTTTGGGAGTCGGACTACTTTTCTCTTCCGTGGTTGCTGTAATTTTTCCCCTATTCCCCATTTCATTGAGGAGAGAGACAAGGTGTAGGAATAAAGTTTCCCTGAAGCATTTATAAAATTCTGCTCTGAAACCGTCCGGGCCAGGATCTCTTGCTCCTATATAATCCTGTTGTCTCTGTTCTAACGGATTTGCAGAGCTGTACAGATCTGTATAAAACCTCTAGAAATCTCCTGTTATGTCTTTGGTTTCCATGCTGCCCCCCTCCACCTTTACTCTAGTAATTGTTTTAGTCTTCTCTTCCTTTCTCAGCATTCTGGCCAAAAGTCTATCTTATTTTATTAGCCTTAACGTAGTATTTCTGTTTTAAATGCATTAATGATTTTTCTGCAGCCTTTGCTTGTATAATATCCAATTGGCATTTTATAGCTCTATACTTCTTTCATATTTGCCTGCTTGCTCCCACTACCATGCTGGCCATTATGCTCTTTAATTTCCCCTCCAAGTCTCTTTCTACTAGACTTCGTTTCCTATTTCTGCATGCCTTTATTGCAATCATTTTCCCCCTGATTGTAGCCTTGAAGGCGTCCCACCTCGTTTGCGCTGATGTCTCATCTGTTATTATCCTCAAAGGAGGTTTAAATCCCCTCTCTCAGCTCCTTCCACAAAGCCTCATCCCTAAACAGGCCCCCTGGGTACATCCATTTCCAGAGTCCTGGGGGCCCGGGCTTTCTGCATATTTTGAATGACAATGGGGCATGGTCTGACAAGGTTTTTGCCCCCACCTCTATAGCCCTAACCCATACCAAATGCTTCCGGGATGCCCACACATAGTCTATACGTGATGAAGATCGATGGACGTGAGAGAAGAATGTAAACGCTTCCTTGTCCCCTTCCCTTTCCCTCCCTATGTCTGCTAGAGCTAGTTTCTCCACTTTCTCTATTAATTCTTTCGTCAGTTTCCCCTGGGAACCTCTATGTTCCGAGGACCTGTCCTTTTCTGGTCCCCATGCCATATTAAAGTCCCCTGTCAAAATGATGGGCCTTTCGAGAATTTCTCTAGTCTAGCCAGGGTCCGTTGGATGAAAGTATCTTGACCCATTATTGGCGGTGTAGATGGTTGCTATCGTGTAACCCTCCCCCTTCCCTTTTAAGTTTAAAGCTAGGTATCTTCCTTGGGTATCCCTATCCATCTCAGTCACTATGAGGTCAAAGTTGTTTTGTATTGCTACCAGGACTCCCGCCTTCTTCTTCTTTTCTGTGGATTGGTAGATTTGAGGAAAGCCTTGCAATCGCGCACGTTCCCTGTCCTGGGTCTGTACATGGGTCTCCTGTAGTGTTATTCCTCCCACCCTTATGTATCTTTCCAACTTTTTCCTTTTCATTTAAGCGTTTAATCCCTCTATATTAAAAAAAAATTATGCCTAGGTTAATTGGGCTATCCATATTCTAAGGAGTGTTCAGCTTTCCTGTGCCACCTCCTGCTTTTGTGGCCAGCCTCCCCCCCGGTCCCCACTCCAACTCCCTTCCTCCCTTCCCCCTGGCTGGAAGGGCTTAACCTGGCCTCTAGCCCCACCCCTGAATCTCCTCCTCAGGAATTGAGCCCCTTGCGTCTCCCAGCCTGCTCTTCAGCGGGTTCCACCCAACCCATTCCAGATTCCTTCCCCACCTCCTCCCTCCCCAGGCCTTACTTATTTCTTACTTCGCCCTTTGTACATCAATGTCCTTTTCACCAAAATCCGACCTTCACTGGAGGTAGCCTACTCCCTCATTCCCCTCCGGTGGACGGTTTTTCATTTGGGGCTGCTTCTTATTCTGCTTTGGTTTACCACTGACCATTCCCAACTCTTATGGACAGTGTGATCCTTTACTTGAGGGGCCCTTGTGACCTGGTCGTCTTCCTCAACCCCCAAGATCCTCACTCTTCCTTCGTAGGAAGTGATCCGGTATTGTTTCCTCTGCCATTCGAACACTAAACCAAACGGAAGCGTCCACCTATATCTGATATCCTTGTCTGTAAGTGCCCGCGCGATTGGGGCAATTGTCCTTCTTTTAGCCAGAGTTGTCTGGGACAAATCTTGAAAAGCATCAGTTCAGCCCATTATGTTATTTGTTTGGTCTTCCTTGATAAAGCAAAATGTGCTCCTTGGTCTTATAATCTTGCACTGCAGCCAGAACATCTTTTGTCCGAGCCCCTGGTTCCAGTCTGTGGCGGGCCGACTCCATGAATTCTGTCTATTCTCACCTTTGGCTTTCCATCTGTGTCTAATAGATCTTCGAAGATACCTTTCACCACTGCTTCGAGGTCTTGATCTGGAACCTCCTCGGGCAAGTTTTTGATCCGAATATTTGATCTCCTCAACCTATTCCCTAAATCCTCTGTTTGAAGTTCTAAGTTATGGGTCGCGACTGCCAAATGCTCCACCCAGGTCTCGGTTTTCCTTGATTCCTCCGTCAACTCTTGTATGGCCTTCTCATTTGTGTCCTCTCTTTCCTCCATTTGATTCACATCTTGTTTTATTTCCTGTAGCGCTGCCGCCAGATCCTCCCTCATAATAGTAATTTGTTTCTGGACTGTTTCTGATATTCTGTCACCAAAATCCATGAAATACTGCTTAAGAAGTGACTGCGTCACCTGTTGGTCCTGAACTTCATTTATTTGGCGCTCTCCTTGTTCCCTTTGCTCTTGACCCGCTTGGGTTCCCTGGGGGGAAGACACCTCTTTACTCCACCTTTGCTGGAGATTTCTCTCGGCAGGGTTTCTTGGGACACTTTTCTGTTAGTGGCAGGTCCTTTCCTCTGATCCTAAGACCTTGTTTGTTACTATAGCCCTTCTCTCCCTCTGGGGCCCGGTCAACTGGAGGCTCTTCCTTCCCTCTTGTTATGAGGGGAGTATACTTTTCTACCCCCACAACTCTTCTTGATGTCCCTGTAAAATCGGAAATGCCTTTCCAGTTCTACAGCATCAAGGATGCTGTGCTTCTGCTTATCCGCTGGGGGGGGGGGTGTTAATGTGTACTTCCAGGAGGCCTTTCACAGTCCATAACCCTCTTGCCCCAGCTGGGGAGACAGTTGTTCCTTTCCTTGCTTCCTAGGTTGGTATATATCAGTCTTTGGCCCCCTGTCTTGCTCTAGCCAAGCCCTGGGGGATAGGCTAGTACTCTCCTGTTTGCCTGGGTGCCAGGCGTTCTCCTTTCACCTCCTGGTTAATCCTCCCTGGGGGTGTTTGCTCCCAAGGGCTGTGCCAGAGGGTTTCTCCCTGCCTGCACCCTTGATCTCGCTGCTCCTGGTGATTACAATCCGCATGAGCCTTCCAGGTTCCCGGGGCTCTCAATTTGCCCTGATACGGGTCTTACTTTCTCCAATGCTGTCCCCTCGACTCCCTCTTTGCTGGGGTTCCTCTCGTGCTGTCCCTCTATGTGAGTACTGCTCTCCCCGCCCATGTGGTGGAACAGACTTGTACCTCTTGCTGGATCTCTCCGGGTCATTCGCAGGTCGTATATGGAGGATTCAATACAGGCTGTCCCCCTTTTGCCCATTGCTTTTCCCCACAAGGCTCTTATGTCCTTGGGTGCTCCTCCTCTCGTGGCTGCGCTTACCGTGATGGATTCTTTTCTGTCAGCTGAGGGGCCAGGGCAGGCCTCCTCCTCCTTCTGCTGGGCGACCTTGCGCCGCTTGGCAAACCGAGGATCCTGCCCTCTTCCTTTCATTCCAGCGACTGCTCTCCACAGAGGTCTCCTAATATCCCCTCGCTCGCCTGGGTGGTCCTCCAGCTCTCCTTTCCCTCCTGGCTGCAGCGGAGCACCAGCTGCCTCCGCCAGCACAGTCTTCCACTTCTTGTTGTGCCTCGAGCTCAGGCAGGGCCACCTCCCAGTCTCTGCACTAAGATGTCTCCCTATGGAGGGGGCCGCTCTGCTCCGACAACTTTAGTATTTAGATTAGCCCCCTTCAGTGCGGGCTCACCTCCTCTCAAAGTTGCTGCCTGTGGGGGGCTTTAGCACATCATGAAACCGGAGGCCCTGAGGTTCGGGAGAGCATCAATCACTGTGCTCTCCCCACGGCGACCATCTTGGAATCCATAGATTTTCTTTTAAAAGAATTAAGAGTCTCTGACATCCTTTCTTGTTATGATTTTGGTAGGCTGAAGAACCAGTTGCCCAGAGCAATGTCGTAGGTTAAGATTAATTCAAAACCTTGCAGCCTTCACCTTTTTTCTTTTGTGTAGTTAAAAGTGAACATCTATTCACTTGACACCAACATGGGCATGCTCACCTGCAAGATAGATCACTGGCAGGCTAGATTATTGAAACATGGATTTCGGTTAGATGTGGCTGAAGGAAGAATATCTGACAATGAATATTCATCTTGCTCTCTTTCTGCGTAGGTTGAGCATATGCAGGCTCATGTGAAGAGTTTCACCTGGAAAGTAGATCCCGCAGGATTCATATTTGCATCAAGGTTCCTGTCTGACCATGTTGCAGAGCAACATCAACGTGGCACTGAATGTCCTGCATTCGCCTCATGGTTTCGGGTAAGCCCTGTTGGGCTTAATCTGTTCATACCATCTTGGGCCTCTTAACATGGCTGCCCAATTTGAGGCAACCTTCACTGAGGCCTCCAGCCCCTCCATGGTCCCTCCTCTTGGGCCCATTGATTGGCCATATGCAGCATTTCCCCCACAGACATAGCAGGCAGCGCTGGCCATGTTAAAGGCCTGTGTTTAAGGCCTTCTCTTGTATTCTTGTCAGGCCCTGTCCTGGCCTGGCCGCCCCTGCACTCTGGCTCCCCCGCTCGCTGCCTCCAAGCCCCCTTGCAGGATCGAGTGACTCTCACCATTGTTTTCATCATGCTGCTTCACTTGCCTCACACCTCCTGGCTACTTCCGTAAGGACTTGCCTCCCGTATCCAGTTCTGATGCCCTCCTGCCCCTCTTCGCTCTCCACGCCTTATGACTTTGCCTGTCCTTGTCCTGTCTACTACCTTGTAGTCCTTGACGCTGCTGACAACCTCCTGGTACTGTGGACTTTATATCCACTTAGCTCCCTTTCCGCTTGACTTTATCGGGCCGCTGGTCTGTGCACACGATATTCATCGCACTGTACTCGTGTCACCTGGCTACCATCCCCAGGCATCATAAGGTGCCTTCTATCTGTGTACCCGGTTTTTATTCCCCATTGACTACCTTCTGTACTTGGTGTTATTCCTGATTGTGCATCATCCTTCTGATCCCCTTTATTGATGTGGCCCCTGTACCGAAGCTGGGGTTGTTCAGCGTTTCACTTTACCAACCTTTCTTTACTCTTTTGTGTGGTGTACTGCCGTGTCTCAGTACGGCCTGTGTTGTAAATTTTTTTGCACTTATTGCACCCTACCTTCCTCCCCCTCATGCACCTCCCTCCCTCCCTTCCTTCCCTCTCCCCTAATCCGAACGTTTTTGTTTGTCTTCTTCCCTTCTACCCCCTTCCTGCCATCCTCCCTCATCCCCCTTCCCCTTCCCCCTGCTCTCATTCTATAGCTCTTGCACGTTACGAATGGTTCAAGACCTTTTCAAGAATGTTTTGTTTTATACCTTTTTTCGTCATTCCCTCCACGCTTGCTTGATGCGCCTTGAAACATATTTTTGTTGTGTAGTGCGCATTACAAATAACCAATAAATAAAAGAAATAAAAAGGTATTAAGTGAAAACTCTCCCACCTGTTCACGATCAAGAGAGCTCATTGATCCTTGGCACCTAGGTCACTACTGTACACCCCCCATTGCCTGATAATAGCACGGCTCCTTCATTTCAGAGACTGTGACCCTATCCTTTCCAGACTTGGACGAAAGGAGATCTTCACTACAAGGGGAACGCCATCAATAGATTTCCGGACTTTCCTACTGCAGTTCCGGCACGAAGTAAGACATTCACTGAAGTTAAGAAAACTTTCAGAGCCAAGAACATTGAATATTCCATGCTGTTCCTTGCTAAGGTGGGAGTGGAAAACAGAGTCACAAGTCTCTTCTTTGACTCGCTCTTAGCAGCCAATTCATTTCTAAAGACCCTGCTATTATTCCCCCTCAGCTGGCTTATCTGGCTCCTTTATGGGAGGGGTTCAGTATCCTTGAAGTGCTACCTAATTGTAGATTTGCCACTGCCAAACCTAATAAGTCAGCTGAAATGCCATTTCCTCCTCATGTCAGGCCCAGTGATGTGGAGACGCCACTTTTGATGAGCCTGAAGGTTTCTTGCTCCTAATATGTGCTTTAATATTGGTAATTCTTTATATTTTGTTTACAAATGTTTTTTCGAACTGACTACACAAATTGCATTGTAATTTGGTCCGGTTGCAGGGCTACCAGGCTTTCTTTGTGAGGTCCACTATTTATTGTTTTTTGTGCAAGGGCAAGATATGCCACTGGTCATTTTGGATTCCAGCGAGAGTGGGGTGATAATAAAGTGATAGTTTGTGAATAGTTCAATGTTAAAAAAAAAATCTGGTTACTGTGGAAGAATATTGTGGTAATATTGTTTTTTTACGATGTCCTTTTGATGACATTCCATGTCAGGAATCGGGGGTTGTGGTGCAGGAAAAGATGTGTAATGTATAGATAGTGGGGAAAAACTAAATTTCCCAGCAGGCACAGGAAAAGTGTGTAGTTCCCTGTAAACGCGCCTGTCCACAGCTGCAGGCAATTGTGAATTAAGAAGGCGTGCTCTTAACGGCCGTCCGCCCATGCTCCGGTGCTGATGATTGATGTTGGAGAGCACGGGCGGTGGCAGCAGCAGCAGCGAAGCAGCGATACAGGAGGAGGCTGGCAAACGCTACGCAGAATAGGAGGGAAAAGCTGGGCCATGAGCGGCGGCAGGCTCATACGTCGGGCCGTGGCGGTGAGCACCGGCTGATCTCGTCTTGCATTTCTTCTTCGGTCCGGGGCAGCCGCAGGAGGCGCCCGGACAATCAGTTAAGTGCTGTGTGTGTGTGTTCCACTATAGTGCTGAAGACCGTGTACTTCCTGGGTCGCGGCGGTGATTAAGATTGTTAGACGCTCACAGTCAGTTAAGTGTATTCTTATAAGCATTCTTTTGCTATTATGGACATTGGTATGTTAAGATACGTTCTTGCTGAAAGGAGTGTCATGGTAAAGGCTGGCTAACCAGGGGAGTCCTGAAATCAGCTAGGCCTGCAATCACAAGTCACAATGCAACTCTCATTATGTGGAGGGAATTGTTCCATGTAATGTTGCTTGTGCTTACCCAAATTGGGGCATTTTTTGTCTTAGTGTCATTGCCCGCTCAATGTATGTTCTATATACTGCACCACAGGGTGTTACATGTCCAAAGACTTGCCTTATGATGTTTGTGTTGCCATTAAGTCATGCCTTGTAACTCATGCTAACTAACATTCATGGTTCATGTATTGTGCTCAGTATGTTTCGCAAGAATTATGTTATGTTTCTCTAGTTTATGTGATTAGTGGTAGGTTCCAAAATATTCAAGTATCAGGTCAGGAATTACCAGGGTAGAAATACAGGTGTAGTTTTGAGTTTTGCTGTATATGCATTGTTGTTTTCCCTTTCCTTCCCTTTATTGGTCCATCCATCCCCTTTCCCTAACTCCTTCTTCCCCCCCATTGGCTGCCACGTGGCTTCCTGTACTTCAAATATCCAGGCGCTCGTGCCAACCACGGTGGGAGGGTCGATCCATTCGGCTTCTGTGGTTCGGGAGAGGGGATTGATATCCTCCTCAAGTTGTTTGTGACATTCCACATGCATTTTCAACATGTGTTTTGGAAAGTTGTTACATTGTGGTTGAATCTGTTGAGTCCCAACATGACTTTAAATGTAACACAGCGATGAGATGTAAGACTAACCGTATAGTCTTACTGGATCTTGTGTGTCCCTGTATTCCAAATAGCTTACATTGTGCAATGAGTCCACTAAACAAGAAGTCTTTAAGGGTAAACACATGGAATATTCCATGAATTAATTACCCATTGAAAGTTTGGAAAGTACTTTCCTACCTAGATAGTCATTGGGTCAATGTGTCTCTTCTTCAGGAGATCCTCTTCTCCAGCGAGGCAGAGGTGGCCATCATCAAGAGATAGGGCTGCCACTGATATTTATGTTGCTTCTCTACACAATCACAGGGGGTTTCTGTATGGTTGCATCATTGGCTCATGTTTAGATTCCACAATGTGCTGAGAGATGCAGAAGGTTTTGCCATTATAATAGTTGGTTGGAAAATGAATGGGTATTTTACGCTTGTCAACGTTTATGCACCGAATATGGACTTGCCCTGCTTCTATGATTGGTATGAGGATAAGGCAGTGGAATTTCATGATTACATCATATAGGCAGCTGGGTGCCCTCTAATGGGCCCTGCGCAGCAACATCCGCTGTGGCAGGGTCATTGACCGCGACTGTCCTGGTTGGCAGACTCACAACCGGGGTGTTGTTGGCTGCATCTGCCCCTGCACTTGCCAACACCCGGCTGGTCGGGGCAGCAGATGACATTACTGCCCCAGGGACACGTGTCTTGGTCAGGGCAGCCCTGCGTTCACCTACGGTTTCCGTCCTGGCCTGTTGGAAATCTTCCAAGGGCTCTTCAAGTGTCAACGCAGCCTGTGCTGGCAGACCCTGAGCCTGGGTGGTGGTGTCCACAGCTGCACCTGCAGCTACCACTACCCTTGAGCCCGTGGCAGTCGATGAAACAGACTGCCGGGTAACACGGGCGCCAGTGTCAGATGCAGAAGCTGCCTCTCCCGGAACCACAGGGGGTGGTGGCAAGACTGCACCGACACATGGCACAACATCGTGCTCAAGTGGCGCACCCCTGCCTCTTCCCCCTCTACGGCCACCCTGGACACCCTGGAGTCCCCCTTCTCCCTGGTCACCCCGGCCACGTCCCTGACCACGCCCACCACGAGGAGGACGCCCAGCTGAGGCGCCCCTCACCTTTGGTGGCCTCCCAACCATGGCACAGATGGAGGAGTGCCAATGGGAGGTGTACACCACAATTGTCCTGGGCAATTGGGGTGAAGGGGGTGGGATGCAAGATGTTAACAGCCCCCCTGCACCTGCAAGGCTGTATGTGACCCCGGTGATGTAGTGACGGGTCACGCAACGCTTGGGCACCCCAAAACTGCAGTAAAACCGTGCACGCAACCCTGCAGCCTACGTGCGTGGAATCAACCTCCCGCCTTACGCTGTGGCACCCAGTAACACGAAAAACGCGTATGCATGGGACACGCAGGCTACTATGACCTCGAAAACGGGTGCGATACACAGGGGCACCCGCAGTGGGAAAAATAGCGTGCGCGACTCATCGTCTGACTAGCGTGATAATGAAAAACACGCGTAACCAATATCCCTGCCAAAAGAAGAGATACGTCCTCGATTCGCTGTGAAGTTGTGATGGCGCGCGAAACAACACGAAGCAGCATCACACGTCGGTCTCCACGAAAGGCACGTACAGCGAACTGCTGGCCCTGCTCACCTTTAACCCGTGCTGAGGGAAACACCCGCGCGCGTCACCTCACTTACGCGTAGGCCCTTTCCTCGGATTACACGCATTCACACGCGGACGTGCAGTTTTTCACGCGCGCTGAACCACTATGCCCACATCAAGAGGGAAACGCCCGCGTGCGTAACGTCACAGACGCGCTTACGCGGTAGGAGCCTTTCCTCGAATTACACGCAGACGTGCAAGATTTTCACGTGCTAAATCACTCCGTATCAAGCTGGCCACGCAACAACACACGGAAGACCACGCTTCTGCCCAGAAGGCCGAATTACTGCCCCCCCAGAGCCCCGAGCACGCTCCCACCTGCCATCTGCTGCTTGCCTGCTGCCCACGTGCCTTGCTATTTGGTGCCTGCACGTCAGCCAGGGTTCCAGTTGCTGTGTCCACCCCTGCTGGAACAGAAGACTCCCGACTGGGATACCATCGCTTAACAGCCCAGCCCCAGGACCCAGTTGCCCACCCACGCCTGCCTCGGGGTTCGCCATGTCGGGGCAAACACCATCTGAGACCACTGGCGACCCCCAGCCAGAGAGGCAGAGGGCCACCAGCTTCAGTGTGAAGGAAGTTGGGGTCCTGGTGGAGCATGTCCTGGGTCATTTTGATGCGCTCTTCGTAACATCACACACCAACAAGGAAGGATGGGAGAGGATCTGGGAGGACGTAGTGGTTGGCATCAACGCGGAGGGGGTGGCAACCCGTGACATCAAGCACGTCAAGAAGCACTGGGAGGACTTCAGGTCCAGGACCCTCTACAAGGCCCGGCGCCTCACGCAGGGGGGCCGGGTCAGCATGAGTGACATTCAGATGAGGGTCCTGAAACGCGTATGCCCAGCGGTCCACGCCCAGATCCTTCGGAGGAAGACCCGTCTGAGACAGGGCATGTTGCAGTGTGCTGGTAGTCTGATACTTGCCTGTAATGTGTGACATAGGCCATGTATGGATGTGTGTGTGCAGGGACATCATGGTCATGCATGTGAGACCAGTAATGTGTGAACCACATGGTTGGTGCATGTGTTACAATGCAACATGGGGAGCTGTATGCCAAATGCACACATGAAAGCATGCCAGTCTCTGTTCTTGGACATGGAGGGGTTGTGAGGGATGGGTGCTGCTGTCATGTACATGTATGGTGCACATGTGTGTGTGTCTGAGAAGTGTGTGTGACTTTGAAACGCCATGGATGCATGACACATGTCCGTGATGATGTGTAGATTCACTCATGCAGTGCGGTCAGCGTTGTATGCACTGTGTCTATCCACTGTGTCTGTGGTGTACAAGCCATGATGCATGACCCTCCGGTGATGTGTGTGCATGGGATCAGTGTGAGCCATGATGCATGTGAGTTTGAAGGCAACATTTTGGTTAATAGAGGCCCTTGTACATGGATGCTGATGTTGATTGCAGGCTGTGCCTGTTTCTGCATGTGTGTTGCGTGCATTCACCCATGTGTTGTGGAGGGACAGGATGGAAGTAACGTTTGACACTGCCACTCATGTGTTATTGCTTCCTGTCTAGGGGAATATTGTACTGTACCCTGATGCTTGTGTTCTATGTCTCCCTCTACGCAGCATCAAGTGAAGAAGAGGGCGGAGACGGCGCTGTGGAGCCAAGCGGCGGGGATGCCTCCACCGGGCGGCGACGCAAGGCCCAGCCACCCTCCCAGGACTTGCCATCATCCGGGAGCGAGGGGGCTGGTGCCGTGTCTGCCACTACGGCTGTGGCGGAAGAGCCAGGTGAGCCCCCACAGGGGCTTGCAATGGCGGAAGACGGTGCAGAGACATCCAGGTTGGTGGTCTCCACAGAGGAGGAGGAGCTCGCTACTGAGCCGCATATGGGGCCTGGTGGGGGTAGTACCACTGGTGCAAGTGGTGCAGTCCAGGGCCAGGGTCAGGAGGCAGCACAGGTCACCCCAGAGGGGCCTGTGCATGTCGCTGTCCTTGATCCTGTGACTGCACCACCATGCACCAGTAGGGATGCCCCGTCCCAGGCCCATCCGCAGGTAGGGGAGCGTGCCATGTCATCTGCCTCTCCACTACCTGCGGACGAGGGGTCCCATGAACGTATGGGCTCCGTCCTGATTGGTGTCGCGTTGCGCACGTGTGACATTCATGATGACGTGCGTTCTTCCTGGGTGGAGAACGCACGCCATCACGAACAGCAGCGTCGCGACGTGGCACTGTTGGGAGGGGCTCTGGTCAGTTGGTTCCTACATGTGACGCGCACTCTGGCGGACCTCTCCTCCTCTGTGGAGACTATACGCCAGTCGTTCTCCCTGCCGTCTTCCGGGCCAGATTCCACCAGGGCCCCCTGTGGACCTAGCCTGACCAACACAGCCAGCTTGGTGGAGATCCCATCCCTGCCACAGTCGGGAGTCGGCGGTCCAGCAGGGGTGGACACCACAACTGGAGACCAGCTGATGGAGGATGTGCAGGCATCATCGGACAGGGCACATGGACAGCAGCAGCAGCAGGAGCAGGCTCTAGGTGGGAGCAATGATGGCTCGGGGCCATCGACATCAAGGGGGCAGGCATCGACCAGAGGGCAGGAGGACCCTGGAATGGGTGTGTCTTCCGTGTGGCTGCGGTTGGGCCAGCGTATAGGTGCGGAGCGGCGGCGGGCAGAAGAGGCGCGGCTCACCATGGTCAGGGCGGAGTTCTCCATGCGTCGGGCGTTGAGGCGGGCAGAGTGCCTCGAGGCGACTCGCAGGGAGTTGGAACAGGCCATGAGTGCCTCCCTGCGAGACCTCAGGGCCAGGACAGAGGCCCGCCTCCAGCAAATAGAGATGGAGTTCGATGATGCCCTGGCCGACAACCTCACTGAGTGAGCCGCAGGACTTGCCCGCCGCCATTGTAAATAGTTTATAGTGTTAGGTTTCCTTTTCTTTTTTTTATTTTGGGGCTTTTGGATTATGCCCTACACCTTTGTATATAGTTTTTTTTGTTAGGTAGGTTATTAGATAGGTTTGATTTATTTCGTTGGGCTCATGGACCCTTGAAAATTGGATTGTACATAGTTGGACGTTAGATTTATTTGGACATTTTAATTTCATTTCACCATGGATCAATGGATTTACCTTTTTGCGTTTCATTTGGATTTGGTTTGGTGGACAGAGAGTTTTGGCCATTTTTCTTTTGGATTACTTGGGATTTCTTGAGGATTTTTTATTTTTTTATTTGGACATGCATTTCATTTCATGTTTGCCATTATTTTATGCTTTAATTACTTTACATTGATTTTCATGTTAATACATTTTGATGTTTTACTTCAATGTGTGGGATTCGCTCATTGGGTTCATGCATGTCGACATGTGGGTTTACTCAATCAATGGCAACCAGTGTGTGTGTGTGACGGACATGTGTTGATGTACATAGTTGACTTTTGGTTTGTGTCTTGAGATAGGCATGTCAGTGTGTGGTGGATTGGGAAATCATTGCGTCTCAAGAATTGGGTGGCATGCTGTGGTATTTTGGTGTAGAAGTGGGCCATGATTGTGCATCTTTATTTCATGTAGGGGGGTGACATGAGTGGGGGACTGCTGGCAGGTGCCCCTCACTGCTGGGGGGTGGGGGTGCAGGGGGACATGAGTGGGGGCCTGCTGGCAGGTGCCCCTCACGGCTGGGGGGTGGGGGTCCAGGGGGACATGAGTGGGGGCCTGCTGGCAGGTGCCCCTCACTGCTGGGGGGTGAGGGTGCTGGGGGACATGAGTGGGGGGCCTGCTGACAGGTGCCCCTCACTGCTGGGGGTGCAGGGGGACATGAGTGGGGCCTGCTGGCAGGTGCCCCTCACTGCTGGGCGGTGGGGGTGCAGGGGGACATGAGTGGGGGCCTGCTGGCAGGTGCCCCTCACTGCTGGGGGGTGGGGGTGCTGGGGGACATGAGTGGGGGCCTGCTGGCAGGTGCCCCACACTGCTGGGGGTGCATAGGGACATGAGTGGGGGCCTGCTGACAGGTGCCCCTCACTGCTGGGGGTTGGGGGTGCAGGGAGACATGAGTGGGGGCCTGCTGGCAGGTGCCCCTCACTGCTGCCGGTGGGGGTGCAGGGGGACATGAGTGGGACATGAGTGGGGGCCTGCTGGCAGGTGCCCCTCACTGCTGGGGGGGTGGGAGTGCAGGGGGACATGAGTGGGACATGAGTGGGGGCCTGCTGGCAGATGCCCCTCACTGTTGGGGGGTGGGGTGCTGGGGGACATGAGTGGGACATGAGTGGGGGCCTGCTGGCAGGTGCCCCTCACTGCTGGGGGGTGGGGGTGCTGGGGGACATGAGTGGGACATGAGTGGGTCCCTGCTGGCAGGTGACCCTCACTGCTGGGGGGTGGGGGTGCAGGGGGACATGAGTGGGATATGAGTGGGGGCCTTCTGGCAGGTGCCCCTCACTGCTGGGGGTTGGGGGTGCTGGGGGACATGAGTGGGACATGAGTGGGGGCCTGCTGGCAGGTGCCCCTCACTGCTGGGGGGTGGGGGTGCAGGGGGACATGAGTGGGGGCCTGCTGGCAGGTGCCCCTCACTGCTGGGGGGTGGGGGTGCTGGGGGACATGAGTGGGACATGAGTGGGGGCCTGCTGGCAGGTGCCCCTCACTGCTGGGGGGTGGGGGTGCAGGGGGACATGAGTGGGGGCCTGCTGGCAGGTGCCCCTCACTGCTGGGGGGGTGGGGGTGCTGGGGGACATGGGTTGGTGATCATATTGCAACGTGACATGTGGCTTGGCTGGGGGGCATGCCCATGGTGGATGGGCTGCCTGCGGGATATGGCCAGGGGTGCAGGGTAGTCCCCTGTGGTGTGGGCTGCCTGCAGGGGCCGTGGAGGGGGTAGAGGGGACACC
Source organism: Ambystoma mexicanum (assembly GCF_040938575.1). Classification (NCBI taxonomy): domain Eukaryota; kingdom Metazoa; phylum Chordata; class Amphibia; order Caudata; family Ambystomatidae; genus Ambystoma; species Ambystoma mexicanum. The sequence continues at coordinate 560,815,300 of NC_090931.1, forward strand.
TGGGAGGACCCACACTGCCAATTCACGTGTGGGACTCCCTGCGCACCCCACTGGATACACGTACCCCGCTCTGACAACGACAACGCATGTGAAACTTCACGCGCACCCCCGAAATACACGTACCCTGCTCTGACAGCGAAATCGTGTGTGAAACTTCTGACGGCGAAATCGCGTGTGAAACTTCACGCGCACCCCAGTAATACACGTAACCCGCTCGCTCAGGGCCATTCGCGTGTGAAACTTCCCACAAACCCCAGTAATACACGTAACCCGCTCGCACAGGGCCAATCGCGTGTGAAACCCCGCGAACCCCAGTAATACACGTACCCCGCTCGCACAGGGCCAATCGCTTGTGACACTTCCCGCAAACCCCAGTAATACATGTAACCCGCTCGCACAGGGCCAATCGAGTGTGATACTTCCCGCGAACCCCAGTAATACACGTAACCCGCTCGCACAGGGCCAACCGCGTGTGAAACTTCCCGCGAACCCCAGTAATACACGTAACACGCGCGCACAGGGCCAATCGCATGTGAAACTTCCCGCGAACCCCAGTTACACACGTACCCCGCTCGCACAGGGCCAATCGCGTGTGAAACTCCCCGTGCTAGGGGGGGGAACATGTATTCGGAGGTGTGCACGGGGAGTTTTACAGGCGTTTTCGTGGTTGGGGACCTGTACGCCATGTACAGGGTTTGTGCGCTGTGCATGGCGCACGGGGAGGAGTTTGGGGCGTAACTGGCGCTGCTGCAGGGTCGCTGCGCCACTCTGCGCCAGGCTGGTTTTGGATGTTGAAATCCATGAATACGCTGTGCTCGGAAATGGATTTTAGCGCACGCGGCTGGCGCAGACTGTCGCACGCGCACACTGTGCGCCAGCCGGGTGCGACACTTGCGCGCTGGATTCTATGAATTAACCCCTTATTTTCGTGGAATTTTGAATCTTGCTGCCATTCACACTGCAAGTCCCGGAATGCCGTTCCTTTTGGGCATTTCAATTTTATTTTCTGGCTCTTTACTCTTGCTGTTCCCCAAGCTGCAAGTCCCAGAATGCCTTTCACCTTCATTAACCCGTATGCTACCTTCTGCCGTTCCAGCCACACACACACACACACACACACACACACACACACACGCACTTACCATGTTCCTTTCTTTGTCTGGTCACCAGACTCCTCAGTTAACGCAGTGCTGGTGGGCAGTTCTTTGGAAATTTGGGTTGAGGTCAGGGTCTCTCCACCTGCCCCCCAGAGACGTGCACTTCCTTTCACATGTCCAAGGGAAACGAGCATTTCAGTGGACACAGCCAGCAGGCTGCAGTCTGCCTTCTCTGGCCCTTGGGAGACATGGCTCCTCAGTTGCAGCCCCTCACAGGCACTGGGCCTGCACCCGCCCCCTTCCATTCTCTTCCGGACTCTCTCCACAGCTTCTTGTGCTCCCTCCTGCTTCTGAGCTTTCCAGGTCCTCTCAGCAGTTCCAGCTTGCTCAAAATGCTGTTTCTGGCTGCTGCGTTTATACTCCCAGCTAGAGTTAAGTGAAGTCAGGTGTGTTTGGTTGTGCTTGATTGCCTGACCCTGCCTGGCTTTATTAGGTGGACAACCTAGATGTGGGTGGTAGTAGTCTTTCATTTGCTTCTTAAAGTGTTTCTCAGAGATAATCTCCTCTGCTCTTCTCAGTTGCCTCTTCTTCTTTCGAGTGTTTATTGGAAAAGGGAGGGGGGGGAGATGCAGCAGGGCTTAACATTTCCCATGAAAGTTTGGCGAACATCAGATTCATGGGAAATGAGGGATACTGCGTCTTTCCTAAGGGGTTCTCACTCCCCTCCCCCTAGGTTTTCTCCTCCCAGGTGATCCTCCATCGCATATCCACCCCCAAGGCAGGATTCGAAAGCGCTGGTCTTTCCCTGGCCACCTGAGAGGATGATTGTGGGAGGAAAACAAGTGAGAAACAAAAGTTTGGTGCACTACAGGGTACTGTTATTTAAGAAATGTATCTTCTTATAAATACTAGTGTTCTGAATATTCATTTTTAAGTTATGGTGCTCCAGGGAAAGCTCTTGCTACTCAAAACAAAAGAGCTAAAGATAAAAATGCTAGGGTTATCTCAGAGAATTCTGAGGTATAACCGTGGTCACTGTAGGGATCAAACCAGATTTAAACACCAAGATAAAAACTCAGTGAATTGCTTCATTCACTGATTAATTTTTTCCTTTTACTAATATGTTTATACAGAGAACATATTGTATTCCAACCAATAATGACCTTCAAAAGCGATCCAATAACATAGTTACAAAATGAAATAATGCACAGATTTATATCAATTTTCACTGCATTGTATTGCATCACAAAATACAAATAATACAGTACTACGCGTTTCGGGTTTCCCTGACCCCTTCTTCAGGTGTAGGCATTACTTATATTCTATTACTGTCAAGAAAAAGTTAAAAAAAGACAGAATCACTATATAATGTGACTCTTCAAGCTGAGCACTTATGCACATATCAAGGTCATAATCCCATTAAACTGACCTTATTGGACAACATCTGGTCTTCTCCTTTAACCCTCAAAAGAGAGAAAATATCTGTGAATGAAACGGTTGTCTGAAAATACATATAATAGGTATTGTCTAGGTGTTAATCTATTTAACAATGAAATGTAATAAATAACTCCAATGTTAGTATTCATCACCTACTTGTTTCCAACTACAAGACTGTCCACTTTCTTGCATCCATCAAGGCTAGATTCGAGAGCTGCCTTAATTGTATGTCAGATCTAAAAGAATTTCATACAACTGACTTAATAAAAGGTTCCAAAATCACTATTAAACATACTTTTGAGCCTAGTCCAACCTCTCTCAAACATACACCGATCCGTGATCTTCCCTAACCTCTCTGTTATTTTGTTCAAGCGCGGTACGGGAACGGGCACACAGCTGCAGATGCAGCCTCCCGTCCCGCGGTTAAATCTTCTGACTTAAGAAAAGGTTCCATAATCACCAATAAACATGCTAATAAGCCCAGTCCAACCTCTCTCAAACATACGCTGTTCCGCCATCTTCACTAACCTCTCTGTTACTTCGTTCAACCTCTATACGGTACCGGGAACACAGCTGCAGATACAGCCTCCCGTCCCGCATCGCGGTTAAATCTACTTCTGTATGTAGTCACGTGATCGTATTAAGATGACGTGATTATACGGCTCAAAGTTAGATGTACGTATTAAATAAAATGCGTATTCACCTGCTAAGGGTGGATTTCCAGGACAAAATTCGAACTATATTTGACTGTCGGAGGTCATTGTCAAGACCGGTGGGGGGGTCTGTACTTCCGCTCTCTATATGGTAGAGGAGAGGCACAGAAGACCCCAGCCAAGATTCTCGATTACGGTAGCGATGGACGAGCAATCAAGGCCTAGCTTCTCAGGAGGTGATGCAGGCTGGTTCTTAAGTACAGTGTATCCCCAAGCCCCCCACAAAGGAATGTCCACACACTGTATTACTGAAAACACAGTCTTTATATAATTAATATTCAAGGGTTATGTACACTTATCACAACAACGCACTTTGTGCTCAGGAAAACCAATAATGATAAATATCTACAATTCTAAAGTGGTACCACTAATATTAGACCTCATTAAAGTGCATTCACAATACTGTAAAAATGGCACACAGATCAATAAGAAGGAAACCAGCAATAGAGAGAGGAGAGATAAAAGATGGTTGAAACAATAGGCAGAATACTGGCCCTAGCTACTGGGCACAGTTCTGTGTGGAGATCCCCCCACCTGGGCAACCTGTAAAATAAAGGGATATGACACAAGCCCAGTCCATATATTGTTCAACAGTCTTATTCTCTCCTACAATGTTTTTACCCCCCCAATGTACCTGGTGGAGTCGAGTTCTTCGAAGAGGCGTCGACAGATCCTTCTTGAATGACCCCCTTTTAAGCAGGAGTCACGGATCGTCGAGAGGCGTCGAGAAACGTCGAAGACCTCGGGGTTCGGCGACGGAGAATCGACGGCCCTTCTTGAATGCCTTCCCTTTCAAGCGGGAGGCACGGGGCGTCGAACGTCCGTCGACAAACGAGGTAGAACGATGTCGAAGAGGCGGCAGCTTCGTCCGAGCGGTGCTCGTCGGCGTCGGGGCGTCGGCGTCCTGCAAGGCGGAGGTGTGCGGGGCACCTCGATGACAATAGTTCTGGACCGCAAAGATTGTAGAGACGGGAGCCCAGCAAGGGCGTCGAGTCGCTCGAGTCTTTGGGATCGTGAGGTGGCGGGAAACCCACCGGCGGATTCTCCTCGGCGCGTTGGTCGTCCTCGACTTTCTCCGGCAGGGCAAAAGCGGTCGACGGTGCGGACGAGGGAGTCCTTCGAGTCAAATGTTCTTAGGCAAGGAGCGGACGGCTCCGGTCGTCGGCGGCACGGCGTCAAGTGGTTCCCACGGCTGGGCAACACAACTTCGACGGGCCTCCAGCGGTTACACAGACCTGCGAACCCTGGTCGACGGCAATGGACTTCGACAGCGTCGAGGTCCGGGTGCTTCACTTCGATCTCCTCGGCGGTCCCGTCTCGGGTCGGCAGCCTTTCGAGGGTCTGACTTCCAGGGCGCTTCGGCGAAGATTCAGCGGTGCTCGATGGTCCCTCGGAGCACGGGAAGAGGGCGCCTTACCAGGTCCTCTCTCGGGTCAGTCCTCGACGATTTCGACAACCTTCAGTTCCGTCGAAGCAAATGCCACAGCAAGTCTTCTTCTTCCAGCTGGACGTCGAGGATCAGCAAATCCAGTTACTCTTGAGTGGAGACTCAGCTTCTGAATGCTTCTGAACAATTTCCAGTGGTGAGAGGCCCCCAGATATACTATTCTGTCTCTCATCCACACTGCTGGCACACACACAGCAGCCAATCACACAGAAGGGCATTCATGCAGTCAGTCAGCCAATCAGGCACACAGTGCATTCAGGCCACACTCCTCCCTTTCAGACACTCACAACAAGGAATGTGGATTGGGACAAGTACCCAGCCATTCAACACTACACACTGCATTCAGGCCAGTTTCGGGCAGGGCTGTCTCAGTCTTTGTCTCTCATGCCAGAAACCAGACAACCACAACAAGGAGTGTATATTGGTCACACACTCCATTCACCCAGGTCCCACCCACAGGAGGTACCCACAACATACAGTCACTGGGAAGGCTCCAGTCAGTCTAGCTGGGCCTTCACAACAACACCATATATGGAACTTCCACCCAACAGCCAGTCAGGGGGAAGGGACAGAGTCAGGGCTTCCCAGGACTTTGGGAAAAACAAGATAACAGGCAATAGAAAGCAAGAGGCCACAGGGGCCATCTTGTTTCCTATCAGGAATCAACTGATTCCAATGGCAGGGCCTGGGTATCCCAAAATGGAGGACACCCAGAGCACCTGTCAAATTCAGCATGGAGCTGCCACCAGCCCATACCCTGCTCTGTGGGCCACCCACAGGTGCCCAAAAACATACACTAGGGGCACAGGGTTGTACCCCTACCCATGGGTGCCATAAGGGTATCCCATGGGTCTGTTCACCAAACCAAAAGAGAGCTGCACTGCCAGGAGTCCCTCATGGACTCCTGGGCAGAAAACATGACAGAACACACGGTAAAAACAGAAAAAGGACAAGGATTCAGAGGCCCTGTCCCTCAGATGCATTTCCGGCATCACAGTCATATATTACTGAACTGGTGCAGAGATTAACCTTGCGATTATGATGTAAAATTACGTAGTCACATGTTTTTCCTACATCAGTCACGTGATCATGTTACTAAAATTCCACACGTGGACGTCCAAATTAAATATATTGAATACTGTGAATATGCTCATGTATGTGCTAAAATAATGCCTTCAATCAGTATTATTCTATTAATAAACATACCCTGCATAACATCAGGCATATCTGATAGTGAATAAGTCTTCACTTAAAGAGGCAAGTACTTACAGATGTCTCGTAACTTTCACTGATTTATAACAGATTTCTAATCAAAACAAGTGAGACCACCCCCGGGTTTCCACAGGACCTTTTTTCTGAAGCTTTATAAGGCAGAGAGAAATAGTTTGTCCCATCACCCCATTTCTTTTATAAATACTGATAACAAAATGATTGCAGTGATTTTAGCTAACTGGTTACTAGAGCTGATGGCCTGTTTGTGTGTTGCCCAGTCAATTGAGTTTAATCTCTGGTAAGTCAACTTCCCTTAAACCTGAGAAGTTTGGTTTTGTTTGGTCTCCTTCACACCCTAATGCCTACTTTGCCAGCAGTATCAATGCTTTTCGATGCCAAGAAGGCCTTTGTTTCGTTCAAGTGAACTTTTCTTTTTACTGCGCTCCAAAGGATGGGCAGGTCTTACTTTATTTTTCTAGACAAGCGCTTTTACTCTTTGCCAACTGCAAGAATATCTGTCAGTGGGCTAACCTCACAGGCATTTCCGTTGATGATTTCCAGGGCTTAAGATAAATAATGTCAAGTCAGTTAGGTTCCTTCTCACGGAAGCAAACACTCTGCTTCATTAATTAATGGTGCTCAGCTGGCAATAGGTCTCCGTCAAATATCATGGCAAAATCACCAGGGATCCCATAACGCTATTCCAACTCATCTTCCGTAAAGCTTTAGGTGAATATAAATCTCACGTGGCACGATTGACACATCTTCCATTCTCTTTGTTTGTACGTATATATGTCCCTAATCAAGACTTCCCCCGAAATTGCTGTATCGGTTCTTAAACGCTTATTTGCCTTTGCCCAAATTCCTTTTCTCGATGCTCAGAAATGCGCTTATACAGTTCATTTGGGCACATAGTAGAGCCAAATTGGTTGGAGGAAATTGGTTCCCCCATTGGAGTGAGAAGAACTGGCATTACCAGAGTTCCATCACCTCTGTGCGCAGGCACAGTACCTTTCCTTATGGTCTGCGGAGCCGCAGTTCTGACCTCATGTATGTGTGAATCAAGCCTTGCCCCACTGTTGCCTCTCAAGTCTGTGTTGTTCTGGGGACTATCGTGCACAAAAGGGAAAGTTAATGTTGTCAATACCACCTGCAAAGCTTGATTTATACTCGCTAAGAGACTGGGTATCTCCTCTGTGAATTCCCTGCTACCCCCTATGGTGAGAATGAGTAAGTACAGTTAACCTTCAAAGGGTCTTTTGCGATTACTATGCACACTATAGATAAGTAAAATTGGTGTCCTATTTCTTTTTTTTTTACAAGCTTTATTTTGCAGGACCTTCAGTAGATATAAACAAATACAAGAATCGTGAGCAACTACAAGTTGCTAGTTACATTCAAAGACCCTTTTTTTCTTACAACAACCCCGAAGCCCGACCCCCCCTCCACCACCCTCCTCCCATAACTTTCAAAATACTCCCTAGAATCATTGAGTGAAATTATCCCCGCTTTTCTGGTACAACTAAATAGATTTGAACAATTGCATAAAATGATTTTGGCGATGAATGTGAGAAGACTGGTATCCCCATTGTAGTCAAAGGTTGGGGCGCGTGATATAAACAAATACAAGAATCGTGAGCAACTACAAGTTGCTAGTTACATTCAAAGACCCTTTTTTTCTTACAACAACCCCGAACCCCGACCCCCCCTCCACCACCCTCCTCCCATAACTTTCAAAATACTCCCTAGAATCATTGAGTGAAATTATCCCCGCTTTTCTGGTACAACTAAATAGATTTGAACAATTGCATGAAATGATTTTGGCGATGAATGTGAGAAGACTGGTATCCCCATTGTAGTCAAAGGTTGGGGCGCGTGACCCATCACCAGTGGATTCATCTTGGGGGTGATGGGAGAGTTGCTTGTAGTTAACATTCAAGGATGATCAATGGGCATTCATATGTGCTGAAACTAAATAGGTCTCCTTTAACAGTCGTTTCTAGCTAATACACTATACATTCATCCACCTCTTGTATTACTCTTGTTCACTCCTGCACATTTATTGTCCAGATTGCACATCACTGTGTTTGCTGCCAGCATGATTGCGCAGATTACTGGTCAATGTTTTGCAGGTAATTGGGTCACAAGTACTTTTTTGATAAGCTTCCTGGCGAATGGGAGACTTATAATGGGTCTCCTCTTGATTAGGTCGTCTGGGTCAAGACAGAGTTTTTTTGAGAAGGGGCTATCTGAGACCTGTAATCAACATGTCTGGGAATGCACCTTTGCTGAGTAAGGCTTCAACAATGCAGAGGAGTGCGTTAAGTGCTGTGCTGGTGACTTGTTTAACGAGGGAGCCTGGGAGGAAGTCGTCTATGTCTGCATCAGGTTTGAGGGAGGCAAGTGTGTATGAGAGATCCTTAACAGAGAGGAGAGTGAAGTCGGTGCAGGAATGCAGTGCCTGGAGGAATTGGACAGCACTGTATCGTTTGGTTTTGAGGAGTCACTTTTGCTAATTAACAATGTATTGATTTTGTTGTATTTTTCTTGAGAAGCCAGCCCCTCGAGTCAGATGTGGGCTTAGCGCAGTGCTTAATTACTTAGAAGAAGGCTTGCTCCTGTCAGCCGCTGCAATAGTGGAGGTGTAGTAAGCCGACTTAGCCTGAGAGATCAAGCTTTTGCATTGGGTGTGCAAGGTTTTGTGGGATGAGATCCTCTGTGCTGTGGTCTTTGCACCAAGAGTTTTCAAGGCATCTGATCCAACTTTTGTTGGTGACCAGCTCGGCTGTGTACCGCGATGCAGACCTTTTTAATTTGGTGAGACTAGACTTTACTGGTGTGTGGGCATCTGCCAGTTCTTTAGCAAAGTGGTTAGAGTATCTAGAAGGGCTGAGGCATTCCCAATGGTGGCAAGTGTTGGAAAGCTTGCCTCTGGTGTTTCTACTGGGAAATTCTTGAAGGAGCCGTGCTCAATCACAGGGCGTTTAGCCTGGCAGCTTTGTGTATGATATGAGAAGGGGGATTGCAGCATGGTTGGTCCAGTTGAAGGAGAGGGGTTTCGAGCATGATATGGTATGATATATAAAATGGCATTTATAATACGCCTGTACACAAGTGTTTCTAGGCGTGACATTACAAGGAGGGGCCAACCAAGGGAGGACAAAACAACGATCTTACTAGACCCTGTTTCATTCAGATTGCGCAAGTGCACATGAGAAGAGCAGGGAGGTGGTGAAACTAAGTTGAGGATGTGGTCTTTGTCATACGTGGGGTAGAGTCATTGAAAGAAGGCAACTCAAGCCTCTGCCATTGCAAGGCTGTGCTGCTGATTTTCTCCACCTGCCCATGCCCTAATAAGAAGTAGCCAGTAGGAAAAAGGAGACAACTTCTCCCTCACTGCCTCCCCACTTTAGAGGAAAGCATTAGAAAGGTGAGCTGCATCTTGCTCACTCCCACAGTACTATATACCTTGCTGTTCATGCAGTCAGTGCAGCCGAAACAGGGAGGTGGGCAGGGCTGTTGGAGTGCAGCAATGCTTTACTCTTCCTGTGCAGCCACTTCTTCTTCAATGCCTTTGTATGGGCTAAGAGCACATCGATGGTGCACCATTCTCCGGCAGACAACTCCCAACATGAATTACTGTTCAGGGTAGCAAGGTGTAGTGGGAGGGACGGAGCTGTTGCAGGCAGCAGCGGAGCAGTATCTTAGCAGTACCATAGCAGTTAATGTGAATCTTTGGAAAATGGTTATATGCCTGGGCAGTTAATGGCATACTTGGCAGTGGTGGTCGCACCTGGGCAGTAGAAGACAATACATGACAGTCGATCAGGTATTTGCGTCCCTAATGAGAATCCTTGTTTATAGTATAGGGTAGGCATGTGGACAGTTGATCATTCTCTATAATGAAACAGATGCCTGGGCCATGAGTAATCCATGGCATTGGATCAGCTGATGGCAATCCTTAGCAATAGGGCAAGTATCTAAGCTGTTTGTTGTTGGCAATCCATGGCGATGTGAAAAGTACCTGGGCATTTGGTGGTACTCATTGGCAATGGCTAGGTTCCAGAACATATGATGACAATCATTGTCAAAGTGTCTGTTCTCCCTCAGCCATTTAGCCACTGCCCAGGTCTCTCTGCTAGTGATGTTGCCAAATAAAGTGGCTCTCCAAAAAAACAACACCATTGGCTATGCTAATGTTTAATTAATTTACACTGAATAGTTATTGCCTGAACTGGACAAGCCTAATGTAAATTCGTTTGCAGTCATGGAACCGACTTGTTACTTTGGGCGTGAGGATTACTTTGATGTGGGATATTACGTTTACAGTCATTGTGTGCTTGTATCATATAACATGGTGTATACCTTTGATGTTGAAATAGAGTCTTAGAAGCAATGTTGTTTTGATTTACAGTCGCTGTAATGATGGGAGTACACCAGTTCATGCAGCAGCCTTTTCTGGAAATCACTGTGTTCTCTGTAAAATGCTGGAGGCCGGTGGAGACTTGCGACTCCATGACAACGATGGAAAAAACCCATATGCTTGGGCACTTATGGCAGGAAAAGAACAAAGTCCTCAGGTAAGTTATTATTTTATAGGTGTTGCTGCTTGATTTTGTTTTTTTCTCACCAGGCCACTGCTTACCTTATTGATGTCTTGCAAATCTCATGGTCCCAATAGTCCTGTTATTTGGCATACTTTGGGAATTCATCCACCTCATACTTTGGAAATTCTGTTGTCTACTGATTAAATTAGATACATTTTAAGGTCACATGCCTTTCCCACAGATGTCAGTGGGCAAGAATGCACCTGTTATGTGTGCTACCCGCTTTCCAATTCAAAGTGACCTTGGCATTTCTAAAAGGCTGTTGAGCTGAGTCTGAACTCATGCAGAGTTCTACTTGAATGGAAGTCAAAGATGACCATGCTGCTTGAGTCCTATTATATTCTAGAAGCAGATTGTTTGTTTGCCTTATAAGATTAAAAAGATAATATTTGAAAAGATTAGATCAAAAACCGAAAACTAGCAATGAATGATAACTTTTTTTTACCATTTAACTAAAGAAATGAAGGCTTTCAGTGTTCTTCCTCCTTATCTGTGTAAACATCCTTCTAGAGCGTTTTAAACTAAATTTGTTTCCGACAAAAGAAGTTTCAGGTGCAAGTGAAAAGATTCTACGACAATGTAGGTTCTGTGTTCAAGAAGTTGAAACTCTGTCATCTTCTAACTGTTTGTCCGCTACTCCAATCAGATTATTATACATTTGTTGTTGTTAGATTTATTTTACATGAGTAATTTTTAAATTCCGAAATTTCACTGGGTATTGCGGTCTTGACATTTTTGGAAATGATTTAAAACATTTGATTGATTGTTGTTCTTTTGTATTATGAAATGTATTATTTGTGCTAATTGTTGTTTTTAGTGCAAAGGTTTCTTTTTGTGTAAACCATAAGCAATTAATAAATAAACTAAAAGGCTGTTTACTGTAGAATTTCATAACAGACACACTCCTCCGTCATTTCCCTTATAGTTAGATCTTGCCAAAGCATCCTTCAGTTCTGAAAAATTCTCAAAACATGTTTTTTCTAATGCCATTTGTTTCTGTTTAGCTACTATATCCTTGCTGTGGCCACGCGTCACAGTATATCTACCAGGGATTCCTTATGTCTCTGTGCTGTAATCTGTGGTGACTCTAGGAGTGAATGTTTCTACTGTGTTCACCATATATATAATTTTTGCATAATTGAATCTATTGACTAATGATAGAGACAGCCATTTATGTAACTTTTTCGGGTGACTGTTCGACCACTACTGCCAAAATCCCCCCTTTCATCAGAGTGTTTATACAGTTTAGCTTCTTCTTATGTAGTTGAGATATTCCACTTTAATCTGAATTTCTTCTGCCAAGAAGTGATACTTGTGTATGTGTTTCACAGAATGTGACCACTGCTTTCTGTGTTTGTTTCTTGCAGGTGGTGGAATTCATGCAGCGCTGTACAGCACACATGCAAGCTCTGGTTCAGTGTTTCCCTTATGATCTGCTGCCGAAGGTTGATTCGTCACAGGGAATTTTATGCCCACCTTCTATTTTTGGAATTCATTCGCAAGGGTATAATATTTTGATGCTCGTTGAGTGACTGTTAGTTAAATTCTTTGAGCAGCTTTCCTATTGTTCAACATGCATTTTTTTTAAATAATGTTAAAAAGGAGTCGGATGACATTCTTAAAATAGTTTGTTTCTGTACTAACTTATAATTTTGATTTTCATTAACCATTCTTTTACCCATAGGACGGACGAGAATGCATACACACACACGTGCATGTATGTGTGGGTGTGTGTATGTGTATATATTCTTTTTTTTAGTGAAGTTGTTATTCCTGCATACGCTTGCTGGGTCCACTACAATTGGTTTGTGGGTCTCTCCAAGGTATGCAGGCACCCTAACTCTGGGGACTGATTCCCAATCATGAGTCATGGGACCCTTTGTGCCTAAGCTCACAGGCCCCCACAATAAACTGCACAGCACAGAACTCCTGAGATCCAAAGGATGCTTGCTCTGGCCCCCATGTATAGACACCAAATTGATTTTGCGCCGGTCCCCAATCCAAGGATCCCAGTGTTGGAAATGCTAAAGGCTTGACTAAGGGCCTGAAGGAGGTCTCTTTCATAGAGTCTCTGGACTGTGTTTTGAGGCTTGAAAGAAACACCAGGGTGCGGCTGCTTTGGGGGCTTAGCACTACAAACCGGATCCTCGTAGGAGCACTCCAGGCTGCAGGATACGCTTAATGTGGAGTGGCACAAACACTGTTCCAGGGACCACTTTCACAGAAAATTAAGGAAGACGTATTTGACTGCAGAGAGAGGAGTCCAGGCCCTCACTGAGTCGCAGGGGTCCTGCAAGCCATGGGCCTGAGAAATATTGCAAATGGTACTCCAAATGCTCTACTCCCTACTCTACTGAGGCCGAGTTGACGGTGTCCCAGAGGACCCCAAGTTTACTACTTCTAGAAATGTTTTCTGTGACCAAGGAGCGGTTACTTCCCCCAGCGAAAGCAGCACGGCTATGTAGACTCTGTCTTGGAGGAAGTACTGCTCGGCCTGCTGACTATGCTGTAGTTGTACAAAGTGCAAACCCCCCCATAACTAATGACCCTGGTGGAGGATATGGAGAGAATTGAGGAGCATGAGACCCTGGGGCATTCCCTCTTTCTGCGAAACAGGATTTCAATATAGGAAATAGCCAGCTCCCTTCCTGAGTGAAAGTACATTTCCCCCTTTGGAGGTCCAGTTTGAGGAGACTTGCTCTGTACACCATTGTACGAACCAAGGAGCAAATATACGTACAGTGCCCCTCCAGCCACCTTATTGGATGAGGAGAGACTCTTCAGGCTCTTCCAGAGGTTCATTAACTCAGATCCTATCAACTGTTTCCTTCAAGGCATGTTACAGGAAATGTCACTAGTTACTGCAGTTTCTTCCCAAATGGAACCAAGTCCTTCTTTTCTCTGTGATCCATTATTCTGGCCTTGGGAGCCACAACTCTCATTTCCCAGGATGGTAGACTCTGATCACTTTTGTGGCTTAGGAAGCACTGGATGTAGAAGGACTCACTGAGGCTATGGTTAAACATACTCTGATGGGACACGTAATGGAGTGAATGGTGTTGAACAATGTGAGGTTGTCTATGTCAGAGTAGAGTGCCTTCCCTGATTAACCCTACCAGACAGTAGAAGTGTGGCATCCTTCTCATCCGGGACATAGACAAGTTAGCGAAGGCGCTCTGAAGAAACCTCACCCTGCACATGCATTGAAAAAACACCTTGAGAACATGTACATGACAGTGCCAGCGTGCCGCTTTGTGTGGCTTCTTAGCCGCTTGTGCAGTTCTTTGTTATGTTGGTGGCTCTTACAGAGAGTAAAGGACCTACTACCTCATCCTCTGCTCTCATAGAAGAGGGGTGTAAACATATTGACTCATTGAGCAAAATGATTTCCTCACTTCACCTCTTCTAGGCTAACACGGATGCTGGCCTGCCAGGCTGCAACAATCATCTATGGCAGGAGATGACCGAGTAGTCTCACTACATCCTTCATTCAAGCGTGACCGTTCATCAGCAGAACTGGGAGAGACTAAGCAGATGTTGCTTACCATGCTCAGCTTGGCACCTCACCACATGGCTACAGCAGTGAGTGGCATGAACCTCAGTGTGGACACACATTGATCTACTTGGCTGAGGTTCTCCAGGCTGTTTGACTCCACCCGGTAAAGAGAGCTTAATTTCCCCTTTTGAGGGGATGAAGCAGTTTGCGATTATCATCGGCCGGGCAATTGAAAAAATGAGGGCATTTCCAGACTGCATAGTCTTGCAGCTAGCAATAAACTGCCCGACTTTGAAGCAGGCTGTTGCTTGGTTGGAAATAAACTGGAAATATATTGTGGTTGTCGAATTAAGAATATACTTAAGATGACAGGTCCCGCTCTTTGGCTACCTTCTGGAACTACTTTGAGTGGCAAGCACTTCATGCTCTCTCATTCTGAGAGTGGGAAGAGGCGTAAACTGCATTTGTTCTGCAAGTACCCTGGCTTGAGGATATCTGCCGGCAAATTGTTGAAAAGTGGGTAGGTCTCCAACTCGCATCATGGTGCGTTGAACCCAGATAGATGTCTGCTTATCTTCAGGCTTGGAGATTAGTCACTAGGGATTTAAAGGAAACCTGGATACCTTGTCTTTGTAAATGTATGAAATAATATATTTTCCACACATTTTTGTGTTTTTAGGTACTGCTTTGTAGCAGGTTTGTTTATTTTCTTGGGGTATAGATACCCAATCAAATCAAAGATTTGATTGTTTACGGTGCCCATTAATACGTTTTAAAGGGCTTCACACAGACAGAGATTTGAAGACAGACTTGAACTTGACTAAAGTGGGTTAACAAAAGCAGTTGTTGTACAGAAATAGCATCAGTGTGCCTAATGGTGTTAGGTCCAGGCCAAATGTGAAGTAGGAAGCAGATAAAAGCAGTGCGCTTGCGCAAATTGATGGCCAAGTGTGGGCAGTCCCTGGAGTGCCTTAGAGGAAAGGAAGAGTAGACACAGTATAACCTCCCTCTAGTACCAGGAAGCAGATAAGCAAAGTGTGGGTCAAGTATGGGCTCTTCCCACAGTCCCTTCAGGGTGCATGTGTGCTTTGGAAATATGAAAGAAACATCTGTGCGGCATGCAGCTCTGTAATTTTTGGGGTGAGCTTCCTTGTAAATACCTGTAAGGGCTCATACATTGCTTAGAGCAATGCAATCTGCAAACTATGGTCCAGTAATAAAGCAATGCTCAGACTCCTTACTAATAGATAAGATAAACCAACAATAGAAAGTGTGTGATCCTTCCAAAGTTGTTAACCACAATAGAGCTCATGGACATTCTGCTGTGGGAGAACTGGCAACAGATGAAGGACTTTTACTAGCTTCGGTGGGGTCTCCAATTCAGGTGTTATAAATACTAAGGGCCTCATTACGAGTTTGGAGGCAGCCATGCCCTTAACAAGGGCATGGCTGCCTCCAAACTCGGGTCCGGGTTCCCTGAATGGGGAAATACCAGGCCATTCTGACCTTGGAGGGCCCGGTATTTCCACATTCAGGGAACCCGGACCATCCCCATTCCCATTTGAGCCCCCATAGGGCTCAATGGGAATGGGGAGCATGCTAACAACGGGCCCGTTAATGACGGGCACGTTGTTAGCATGCTGGCCTCCTCGCGGGACCCGCTAAGGACGTCTGGTAAAACCAGACGTCCAGAGCGGGTCCCGCAAGGGGACCTCGTAATAGGGCGGTATGGGTTTAACGGCGCCGGCAGCTCTACCGGCGCCGTTAAACCCATACCACCAGGGTCGTAATGAGGCCATAAATCATGTGTGGTGATTTCCAGGGCTAGGAAAACAATTGCAGACTTTTTTTCAACCAGTTAATATGGATAATACATGTGATGAAGTTAGTACTAAAAGAGCTGAAAGAAGGTTACCAACTAGAGACAGGCACTTGCATAGGCAGGTGGCCAGTGTGGCAATTCATAACTTAATAAATAATTAATAAAACCTGTGAGCAGGAGGTAGACATTTTTGAACGGGCTATGAATCCTCTGGTTATAAACCAAAGTATGTTTAGTAAAGAAGTTATGACAAGTACAATTGAAGGGTTTATTATAAGACTGGAGGTTGGGACGAGAAAAAACTAGCGGGTAATTAAACAAGGATGACATAGGAAAAATAACCAACATAATAAGAAAGTGAAAAGAGCTGATACTACTAATAAAAATACAGAGAAACGGGAGGACTGAAAGGAGAAATTTAATAAAGAAATCATAATCAGGGATACGATTGACATTACATTGACAGATGCCGAAGAAGGGTGCTGTTGATTGAGTAATCAAAAACCTTTTTCTAACATCAAATTGAAGAAAAAGAAAGGGGAAAATGTAACATAGTATCTAAGAATTCTTTTGACGGAGAAGGTTCTTCATAAAGGACTTTAACTGCATGATTATTCTATAAGTATATTGAGTGAGATTTTGGAGGACGAGGAGGATACCATGGAAATCAGTGAGAGTGTGCCTGATAATGGTATGGTTTGATTATGTGATGAAGTAATAACAAAAGACTCCCCATGTAATTAGAACTTACTTTATAATGCTGTATGGAGGATCTTTTTTAAACTGATAATCATAGCCCTCATTACAGGAGGAAAATCCTCCAAGATTTGCATTCCAATCCTACATAAGGGTCGTAACTACGAAGGGCATAGATAAAGTAGAATTTCCAGATCATGCCGTGTTTGTTAAAGCTAACTTGCATTTCAAAATAATTGGGATTGTGAAACATAATTTGACTGAGGTATATGAGCTTTGGAAAATGGGCTTTAATTTTTTCCCGATTAAATGTAAGAACAATCTGTTCCTTGTTGACAGAGTGATTAAAAGATATGAATATGTAAAATGAAGATGGGTGAATGAATTGAAAATCCCCCATTGAAAAGTCATTTCAGAATCACCATTTCCAGGTTGAACCACTCGCTTTGTACGTTTCATCACAGTTCCAAGATCGTTGATGATTGGTCCTGGATTCGCGTTACAGGGTGATGTGAATTTCTGGTCCTAATACCTCTAGGTTAAGTTTGCTGCTCCTTTCCTAGGATACACAAGACTTTCAGGGTTCCTGAATGACAAGTATATGAGGTGATACATATGTTAACACAAGGTTTTCTTTTTTTAAGAAACATGGTTGGTAGAATGCCTGATAATGAATAGATATAAATGTCTAGTTTCCTTGATGATGATTTGCTGATTAAACTCACATTCATCCCAACACTTTCTCTAGTTTTATAGAATCTTGGCCACAACAATGTGCTTAGGTAAGGGTAAGCATCACGTTTTTAAAGGGGATAATAAAGTACTCCCAAATGGTTCCAATATTGCAAAGAATAAAAGGAATTCTCCAGCATGTGGTCCTGCATGGTTTCCTATACTTAGGAATATTTTCTGTCGTTATTCTGGAAATCCTCGGTAAAAAGAAAGCAGTTTAGCGTTAAAATAAAACTGCTCATCTCCTTGATAGCCTACCCGTGTCCTTTGGGTCATATTGCCTCCAGCCAATGACACGTGTGCTCCTGAGCTCCACCCCTGGTTGCCATCTTCCTTATCGTCAAACACTCAGAAAGACCGCCACTGGAGGTTGGTAGCATGGATCGAGGAAGGGAAGGCCTCTGACGCGGCCTCCGGACGTAGTCATGTCTCTTCCAGGGCTGGCAGGTTCACTGAGCGTACTCTCTCTGGTAAGAAGAGGTGGAGGTCCTTTGACAATGCTTCCTTGGCAAAGATCCAAAAGAAAGCAAAACACCATGCTCCATCGCCTTCCTCGTCAACGGTCCCTGAGGCTGCTGCACTCAGTTCTGAGAAAGGATGGTCATCAGCACCGGCTCCGTCAACACTTATTCTACCGGCTGGTGGATTATCTCTGACCGCAAGGAAATCGCTGACCTCGTCGGCCAAGCACTGGTTGTTGTCGATAAGCAAGTCATCTAATGACCCATCTCCGATTTCCCCATCATCGACACAAGGCTCGTAGACTGACAATTTCATTCATCCAGACTGTCACCCCTTTGACGACCGTCCTGTCAACGAGCACCTCATTGAAGACTCTGTGAAGTCAAGTCTTCCCTCAATGGCTGCTACCCCGTTTACCTCTGCAGCGGTCACCACGCCCGCGTATCCATCCCTCCTAGACCTCCGCCAGTGGCTCCAACGACGATCCTGTTGTTGCTTCTTTCCCAAGGGGCTCTGTTCTGGTGAGAGTCATGCCTCCAGCTCTGGAATTCCTACTGAGGCCCACCAAGGCTGTGCCACTCTTTACTCTGGCCCCTCATGGAACTCCCAAATGGTCACCAGCCATCTGCACTAGCTTGGAAGAGGACCTGCCAGAAGGTTTTTATTCAGATCAGAAAGGGGGGCAAGGGGAACCTGACCTCATTCTGCCTATGCTTCATCAGGGGGTCACCGACCTGTGGGCCTTCCCAGATGTTTAGCCCTACAAGGGGCTCAGGCCCAGTTCATGCCCCTGCTGTACTGGCTGTACCTGCTGCTGCGCCAAGAGACATGTCCTTGGTCATCCTAACCACCCTTCACACTCTGGTGGCTGAAATTCAGCAGCGACTGTCTACTGCCCCTGCTTCGGCGAAGAATCTTCCAAGGCCTCCTCAGCATCAGCCGACCCGCCTCATAAGCCCCTGTTACCCCTCAGAATGTGCCACTGTGGTGGAGGAGCCAGTTCAGATGGACACTGGCATGTACACTGACACCACTGGTACTCACACTGATGAGTTTTACAACTACGTTCCAGCAGATGGGGAACCCTGGGATGTCATCCACCCCATATCAGCAGCCCTCCCACTCCACTACCCAGGAGGCTTATAGGGATCGCTCCAAGGCCTACGGCAGTAGCAGCCAGCGTTGTCATTGGCCCCCGTCCAGGACGCAGATGCCAAAGCAGGCCTGAACTAGCCCAGGACCTTTGTCCCCACTTCTGCAGCCCAGTGGGAGGCCGACTATCAAACTTTGTCAATCAGTGGTGGAAGATCTCCACAGACAATGGGTGCTGGATGTTCTGCAGCAGGGGCACGCTTTAGAATTTCAAGACAGGTGCCCCGCATTCCTCCCAGCACAGGTCAAGAGCTGCACATGGCACAGCTGCAGCACAAGGTCCAAGCCATGCTTTGCAAAGGGGCAATAGAACCAGTTCCTCAGCACCTCATGGGCTCCAAAGCAGGCCTGAACTGGCCCAGGACCCGCGTCCCCACTTCTGCAGCCCAGTGGGAGGCCGACTATCAAACTTTGTCAATCAGTGGTGGAAGATCTCCACAGACAATGGGTGCTGGATGTTCTGCAGGAGGGGCACGTTTTCGAATTTCAAGACAGGTGCCCCGCATTCCTCCCAGCACAGGTCAAGAGCTGCACATGGCGCAGCTGCAGCACGAGGTCCAAGCCATGCTTTGCAAAGGGGCAATAGAACCAGTCCCTCAGCACCTCAGGGGCTCCGCAGTGTACTCCAGATACTTTCTGTTGAAGAAAAAAGTCAGGAGGATGACGACCAAGACTAGACTTGCAATGCCTCAACAAGTTCCTCAAATTCCAAAAGTTCAGGATGGTCACGTTGTAGCATGTGCTTGACCAGCTGGAGGAGGGGGATTTTCTGGCAACTCTCAACTTGGAGTATGTTTACTTCCACAACCCCATTCATCGCAAAAACGCTGCAAGTTCCTGTATTATGTTGTCCAGGGGCAACATTACCAGTTCAAATCCCATGCCATTGGCCTGAAATCGACTCAGAGCATGGTCACCAAATGCTTAGCCCTGGTGGCAGCGCATCTACGTGGAAAGGGAATCCACGTCTATCGTTACCTGGATGATTGG
Organism: Ambystoma mexicanum; assembly: GCF_040938575.1. Lineage (NCBI taxonomy): Eukaryota > Metazoa > Chordata > Amphibia > Caudata > Ambystomatidae > Ambystoma > Ambystoma mexicanum. Next base: position 560,835,163 of record NC_090931.1, read on the forward strand.
CTCATCCGTTCCAGTTCCTTTGCACTGGCGACCCAGCACACAGCGGAGACCATCCAACTTCAGACTTGGCTAGGATTCTCTGGAGGATAGCTCACTGGCAACGCGCTGACCTTGGAAGCAAGACGAAGTGGAAACACAGGTTCGTTCCCCGGTCCGCTCTTAGAAACCTCTGGGTATAAAGCGTGTTATAAATAACCAATTATAAAGTAATTTTCGATCGACTATCTGAAGTCCTGCATAGTGCCATCTCCAAACGCACTGTTTGGGGCGCCCGAATCAGCACAGTCTCGTGTCGGGCGACTCCCTCGTAGGAGGGGTGAAAGCCATCCTGGGAAAGGTCCAAAGGCTGTCGACAGCATCTGTTGCAACAGCCCCGTCCATCAAGTCCTTTCTGTGTATGATGTCTTCCTGCATCCATCTGGTCTCCTTTTGCAGGCTTCAGATGAGACCCCTTGAAGAATTTTTGATTGCCAGGTGGCAGCAAGTCACTGGCACATGGACAGACAAGTTCTCCCTCAATCGGGCATTCCGTCAAGCCCTGCAATGGCGGTCAGTTCGTCCACCCTTTCAGATCCCTCCGTACCAGGCTACAGTTACGACCAACGCCTGTCTGAAGGGTTGGGGAGTCCACACAGGACATTCTCACACCAGAGGCCTCTGTTGCAAAGTTGCACATAAACATCCTGGAACTGAGAGCTGTCTTCTGGGTCCTCAAGTCTTTCTAGACTCAGCTCCTTGGAAAGGCTGTTCGGGTCTTCACAGACACCACCACCATGTTTTGCATCAGGAAACCGGGGCGGGACACGCTCCCCCGCTCTCTCCCTGGAAGCCCAGTCTCTATGGAACTGGTCCATTCTTCAACGCATGTTTCACGTCCCTTTTCACCTGGCAAGCATCAAGAACACCATTGCGGACTCTCTCAGCAAGGAGCTGCGGTCCTGTCACGAATGGGAGCTCCAGCAAACGCAAGTGTCATGCCTCTTCAGCGAATGGGATCTTCCTCAGATCGTCCTTTTCACAAAAGCTGCCAACACCAAGTGTTTGCCAGCAGATATACTCAGCCCAGGAGCCTGGGGGATGCCTTCTTGTTTCCCCAGGAGGGTCTCTTCCTGTATGTTTTCTCCAATTATGATCAACACACTCAGACATTGCCACTGCAGGAGGATCCTCTTTGCACCAGCGTGGCCAAGGCAAATGTGGTACTCAGACCTTCTCCATCTGTCGGTGGTTGTGGCTGTCCAACTCCCTCCACTTCCCGACGTCCTCTCCAGAGAAAGAGGGTCAATCCTGCACCACGACCCAGGGTCGTTGAACCTCCTGGCCTGGCCACTGGAATGCAAGAAGGTCCTGGCAATAGCCGGAGCTTCATCTACATTGACTTGGTATAGGCACAAATGGAAGCGCTTTACAATGTGGTGCTGGGCGCAAAAGTTTTAGCTTCTGCGTGTGACTGCCCCGCAGCTCCTCCCGTACCTGATCTCACTGGCCAAGGCTGGTCTTGCCCAGGCGTCTAACAAGGTCCACATTTGAAAGATCCTTCCCCCGACGTGGGAACCGAATGTAGTACTGTCCAATCTGATGGGGCCTTAGTTTGAACCAATGCATCATGCCCCTGAGAAGTTTCTGTTGTGGAAGACCGCCTTCCTGGTGGCAATGACCCCGGCCAGGCGGGTCGGGGAGGTACACGCCCTCTCCTGTAAGTCTCTGTATTTGTCCTTACACACCACTAAAGTGGTTCTGCGAACTCATCCTTCCTTCATGCTGAAGTTTCCGTCTGACTTTCATCTCAACAAGCCTTTGGTTTTACCAGTTTTCTTCTCAAATCCTTCTTCTCCTGCTGAAAGGGTGTTGCATTCGCTGGCAGTTGCGTATGCCCTGAAGTTTTATGTTGCATTCACAAAGGACTTTGGAAAGACTTCAGCTTTTTGTCAATTTTTGACCAGTGGGACATGGGAAGGTCCTGTCTAAGGCTTCCATCTCCAGGTGGCTCTCTGGCTGTATCATGCATTGTCATCGTGTGGCCAACATATCGCTTCCAGGCCTGCCCAGAGCCCACCCCACCAGAGGCATCGCAGGAATGACAGAGTTTCTCTCTAGTGCTCCCCTGCTCCACATCTGCGGGGCTGCTACGTGGAGATCTACCCACACCTTCACAAGATTCTACTGTGTTGACAGGGATTCCAGGAAGGAGTCCTGGGTCGGCCAAGCGGTGCTACGCAACCTGTTTGTTTGAGGTGTGTCTGTTCCAGGGGTAAGTTTATTGCTTCTGTGAGCCTTGCCACCTTGCGTGGTTGTGTATTTGTAGTGCTGTGTGAACATATTCATGTGCATGTGAATCCATGCAAGACCCCATGCTGGAGAAGGAACAGCATGGATCTTGCATGGATTCACATGTGGACCCTCTCTCCTTCCCCTCTCTGGCACTTCTTGATTCATACTGCCACTTTACGTTTGCTACCAAATCTGAAGATGTCCACCAGGGCTGGAGTTTAGGAAGATGAATGTCATTGGCTGGGGGCAATATTACCCAAAGGATACTGATAGGCTATAGAGGAGCTAAACTGCTTTCTTTTTTACTGAGGCTTCCCAGCTTGACGACTGGGAATATTCATGAGCATGTGAATCCATGCAAGACCCATGCTGGACAACAAGAGTTACAGGTAAGTAACTTGTTCCTTACGTTATCAAGTATGGATCTTACTAACGCTTGGGACACTATTAATACATTATATGTGACACAAAGGAAACAATTGAAACAGCATTTTAGGAATCAGGTTTAAGGTTATGAAACAAGTGAAATTAGGGAGAAATGGAGATTAATGTCAGATATAATCCTTAGAAAAGATGGTAAAGCCGTCTGACACAGGTATGAGAACAAGAAAAAAACAATGCTTTATTACAGATTAGCCATATTGTGGAAATAGTATAATCGGCTTATATAACAAACATGACTGGGCTCCTTCCCAACCCAGGCATCATAAGAATGATACAAAATCTAAAAAAATCCAGGTCTCCTGAACCTGATGGATTAGGCAACGTGGTACTTAAGGATCCGTCTATATTTTATAGATATTGTTTGGGTAATTGGGTGTTTACAGAGGGTTCCCAAAACCTGGAAAAAATCCCTAATTGTACTGATCTTTAAAAAGGGAAGATCTGAGGTCTTGTCCATGTATAGCTTTGCTATACAAAGTAGCTATACTATGCTAGCAAAGTATTTGCAGTGTTGCTATTTTATCAACTGAATAAGTGGATTAATACAAATAATAACTTTCAAACTAGCTATAAGCAAGGTTTGGAAGCAAATGTAAACATTTTGCTAATAAATGTTTTCAAAAGGAAAGTGATAATGAAAGTATATCCACCCCTGTATTCTGCCTTTTTAGATTTTTCAGCAGCCTTTGATTTGGTTGTTTTGGTGCACCTCTGCCATAAACTGGCAACTTGGGGTTTGCATTATGTGCTACTGCAGTGGATTGTACATTTTACACACAACAGCATATGAATTAGAATTAATGTAAAGGGGAATTTCTCTGTGAACATTGGTACTAATAATTTTTTATACTAATAATTTGTTATTCATTTGTATTTAGCTGATCTAGAAAAGGGTTTAGTAGACGGTGCCAATTTGCCTACTAAATTAGGCTACACCATGTACACCGGTTGGCCAGAGGGAGTTTCTAAATTTGTATGCACCTGAGTTGGTTCTAAAAGATCTGACATCTGATAAAAAATAAAATGTATAAATATGATGTTTAGTTTAGCTTCTCTTCAGGGTTTTGACAGCAAATATGATGCACTTACATTGGTGCTCTTGCTGGAAGCATACAAAATTAAGTACACTCCGTCAATTATGTTTGGAATGGAAACAGGCTGTAACCAATCTTTTATATATGGCTGGGAAGCTTGGAAGGATGTCTTTGGTGCCTTATATTGAGTCTTCCCAATTCAGTATGCATCCATTGGATTGGAACTGAATTGGGTTTGACATAATTTCAAACATTATTGCAGATTGTGAAAATGATGTTGTATTGAACAATTTGGTCATAGATGACTGACTCTTTTGTTGATTTTAAAAAATATGACGATAAAGGCGTCAGATGGATTTTTAGGATGTTGTAAGGATTTTCTAGGAGATATTGAATATAATTGAAAGGAGAATACTCAATATATATAAACAATACAAGAAATCAATTAAACGGCTTTTTGAAGGGATTATATTAAAGATTATGGAAATTTAGTAAATGTAAATAATATTTAAACATTTTCCCTCAGGGAGCATGACCTCGAAGCTATTTGATGTCTTTATTAGAGACATTTTTATGAGATTTAGGGCAAAACGTCTTGGAAGGCTAGAAATGATGGGACTGTGTCAACATTTATATTTCAGGTTTCCAGTTACAAAAAAGATCAAAGGAAACTGGAGACTTCAGGAAATGATAGTTGGTTGGAAATCAATTATCTTTCATTTTAATGGTTGGATGGGTCTTGTGTAGAGTTAGTCAACTAATGAAATAATTGGATTCATTAAGGAGATAACATTGAACTTATTTACTTTATCGTGAGAATAAGGCATATAGAGCTGCATATTTCATTAAAAAGAATGTATATTGTGGTTGTGTATAGAATGTAATGTTAATGCTTTGTATACATGTTGAAAGATGCTAATGATTTTTCTGGCACTTCCTAGAGTCGGACAAATTTACAGTTAAAAAGGAAACTCTGTGGGTAATGTGGGGGGAAAAAAAGTTGGCTGCATACAAATAGCTGAAGATGCATGGGTGTGGGTGTACATTATATTGAATGAAATACCCTTTTCCGCTCCTTCTCAGTACTTTCAGATACATTGGGATGCTGCAATGGCATATAATAAGCATATTTGTGATGTTGGGTCAAGATATGCTATGATACATTTGTGTTTGTGTGTTTAGTTACTCTTTATAGACTAAGATTCCCTTTTCATCTGTTTCTGTGTGCTTTGAAACACAGGGCATCATCACGAGTAGGGCGGTAAGCCCTAAAAGTGTCAGTAACGGAATTAGTGCTGCCAATACAGCTCCGCAGATCACGAGCCAGCGCAAATACCGCTGACTGTAAAATCAGCCAGCGCTATTACAACCGGCGCAGAAGCGCAATCACAGCTGCATCACAAGTCCATTTACAGTGTTATTAGTAATACCACTGAAAACACAGCACAATTACCTCCAGCCTCATACTGGAGGTAAATGAACACAGGTGTCAGGAATGAAGTCTCAGGTGATTCCTACATAAGGCACACCCCTATCCCAAACACTGTTTCCAACACCATACTGCCACTAGCCACTGTGAGCTGCTCATGCTGCGTCTGAAAGTAGAGATGCAGGACAACCAGGCCAGGGCACAGGGAGTACGGGGGGTAGAGGGGAGGAAGAGGAGAGCCCAAGCAAGGTGTGCAACGATCGCCAGAGCCAGATCCTCTCCCTGGATCCTCAGTGACAGCCAGTTGGTCACCCTGTACCGCCTCAACAGGGAGACCATAACTGAGCTGCTCACCACAATACAGAACGACATAGGGAGCAGGATAAACATCCGGACAGCTGTGCCCCCATTGCTAAAGCTATTGTCCGTCCTACAATTCCTTGTATCTGGCACCTTCCAGCACTCTGTGGCACTCTGTGGCATGATGCATGGCATGGCACATCCCACATTCTGTGTAGTGTTGGCCCAGGTGCTTGAAGCCCTCCTGCAGCAAGTGCAACACCACATCTCACTGCATACTACCCCAGCCCAGTAAAATGCCATGAAGGCACAGTTCTATGCCTTTGCCGAAATGCCAAATGTAATCGCTGCCCTGGACTGTACCCATGTTGCATTGGTGGCCGTCCAGGCCCACGAAGCAGTCTACCGTAACCGGAAGCACTACCACTCCCTGAATGTGCAGGTGACCTGCGATACCAACCTATGCATCACCCACTGCTGTGCCCGCTACCCTGGTTCCACCTAGGATTCCATGCTCCTTTGGAACAGCACATTGCCAGGATACATGGAGAGGCACAGAGGACAGCGGCCGTGAATAGTGGGTGAGTAGAACTGCCTGCACGCATGCTCAGCGATGCACCCGACCAAATGGGGTGATGACTAATGACTACACAAAGAATGGCATGACCAGTGAATGCAAAAGACGTACCTGACCAGCTCCCGCACCAACGTCCCAGTACAGCCCAGGGAGCATGCACATGTTGGCCATACCTGGATGGAGAAGTTGATAAACACATAGAGTAGCAACTCCTAATACAAACATGACTACAGGTACCACATTGCAAGATGCATAATCCAAAGCAATGCTGACAAATGGCCACATCGCATCACACAACAGCAACCCTGCCAGTACCACAGCCATGCACCCATGTGCGCCCAGCCCGCAATGCTGACCTGGTAGGCTCAGAAGCCTAGTGAGGGCCGATGGCAAACCCAGCATGCCACATGCACAGGAGAAATACACTGCCACAAGACAGCCACCATGTCAACTGCACATGTCACTGACAGACACCTTACTCAACATCTGCTGCAAGGGAACAGGTGGTGACGTTAGTGACTCACGCTGCGTGGACCGGGAGGACAGCGGGAGTCAGGAGGCTGCCTGTGCTGCAGGCACTTGCAGTCCACGCCCCCTGGCGCCTGCGGGTAGAAGCCCCAATGCACTCGAGGATTGAGGATGCTGGCAATGGGAGCTTGGGTGGAGTTGTGGGGGATGTTGAATGCTGCCACCACTTTGAACGCGTGGTCCTTCACCGAGCGGCAAAGCTCCAGTAGCTGCAAGACACAAACAGGGCACTGAGTTACCTCAACATTGCTGTAACACTTACACCAGGCCAACAAACACACAGACAAATATTGCATTTACAGATACAAGTGGAAGAAAACACATTCCAGGCATCTCCCTTGTGGAAGATTATAATCCCACTCTGTCACGACCCCACAGAGTGATCCTGGACAAATCGCTGTACCTCCCTGCGTTGCATTTCGTTTTCTACGTATATATGTATCCATTTCTGATACTGTAGTGGAGGAACCTACCCTTATTCCCACATTATAAGAGCTGCAAGTGCGTTCAAGGAACTAAAGGCACTGCAGTGTATGTCTCCCATTGTTTTGGGCATAATGGTGCTGAAGCGCACGCGGAAAGAGCGCGGATGTTGCACGTCCCGCAGGGTGTTTGTCGGATCCAGGGAGAAGGCAGCAGTATTGGAGCATTGTCCTGGAGTACACACCCGAAAGCAGCCTCGGGAGAAAGCAGCTTGTCGGGTGAGAAAAGCCCCAAAACTTTAAAAACTGCAGTAACTTTGACTGTTGGCCTAAAGTAATTATATTACCCTGCGGGATAAGGGTGTAGGTTATGTGCACATAGGTGAGAGGCCTACCAGCCTTGCTTTGTAGCATAGCACCCACCAAGAGAGCGCTTGGCAAGGTGAGGAGCTGTACAAAGTTACGAGACAGAGAGTGGGAAGGGGGCCATACTGAACTGCTAACCATCAACCGTTAAGAGTTTAATTGTACAAGGATTTTGGTTGCACCTTCGTATGACCACTTTGATTGTCTTTTTCTTTGGTTTGCCTGTTTTAAGGCCTTCTGGTATTTGTAGTCTTTCCAATGATCTTACTTTCAATCTAACAGGTTCACTCTGGGTGCGGAGCCTTTCGAGAAAGTAGTACTCTAGTACTGGACCACTCTGTTATTCTTAGCATACGTCAGTTTTAAAAACATTTGCAATGTTGCTCACCTTCTCCCAACTCCAGCGTTCATCCGAAGGAGGGCCCACCTTCACCTTGTGCATTAGCTGGGGAGATTTCCCTTGAAAGATCTGCACAACCTACACTCTGCAGCTGGTCGGACCACAGCCCTTCTCTCGCCTCTTGGTCCTTCCTGCTCTGCTTCCAAGGTCGCTCCAATTTCACAGGATCTGTTCTCCTGTCACTTTGCTGGTTCTGCTCGCCTTTCTCGCCATGCGCCTTTGGTGCTCTCATTCTCTGCCTTTTATCCCAGTGGAGAAAGGGAACAGGATTCGGGTGCGAGTCATCAGGATTAAGTGCCTGACTCTGCCTGACCCTGATATTGGGACATGTCAATCGGACTGGTAGTGTGTGAGTCTGTCTTTCTTTGAAGCACTTTGTCCGTGCAGCAGAGTGTGTGAAGGAAAGGAGGAATAATGTTTCTAGATAGTATATAGAATGAGTGTGTTCTACAGGGAAATGGGTGTAGGGATACCGCGTCTCTCCTCTGGGTGCCCCACTCCCCCGAAATTCCCCTTCCAGGTGATCCTCCCACACTGGTCAACCCCCGGGGTCTGGATCCAATAGAGATGGCTGTGCCCCGGCCACCTTGATGACCGATCCCAACAGACTAGTTGGTAAGACACCCTTTGGTTTCTCACAATTGCTACAGTTCTATTTGCCATGTTTGCTTAATCCAAGGCATAAAATAAGCAGTGTCGCATAGCAATTTGCTATGCAATTCTGTAGGTTTGCTAATCAAATGGACACTTGTGTAGCAAAGTTAGCTAAATAAGTTGCCCTGTTCAATGAACGCACAGCTTGCCCTACATTCCTCATGCCCATGGTGCTCTCCTCACCCTCTCTTCTCTGTTCACTTCAAGTGCTAATGGAGATAACGTGCAGCAGTAATCATCTCCTCCACTCTTAAGGGCCAAAGGCATGTGTGGGAGTGCTAGGCAAGAATTTATTTTTCAAATAATTGCAAACCAGAAGTAATCAGGGTGATACTTTTATTAAGCTTTCTGTATCCTGTCTGGCAAAGACCAGTATGTCTCAACTTTATATTTTTATAAAGTCATACAATTCCATTCCTAAAATGTAAATTACATAATGCATAATTACAGTATTGATACTGTAACACACTGCATCATCTCAATGCGTTACAGTAATGTTTAGGTTAGTGTATCAACATTTCATAATGTCCACTGTATTTCATTTTGTTGGGAAAGATGCACCATATTGACAGGTGAACACGTTTGAAAATGTACATGATCAAATTCTTTTGATGGCAAACCTGGTTCTGTAACCTGCAGGTTGCATACATCTTGCAACTGGTGCTCAACCCGTGAGCAAGCCCATATTCCTTGAAATTCTGTTATCACTCTGTTGCTTTATACCAGGTACCCTGAAAGTGAGATGGCCACAAACTACAATATTCCACTGAGTTGGCCCAGTTCTTGGCCCGCTTCGCAATCCACTCTGCTTAGTCTTTCTTACCTCTTACATAATGAATAAAGCGAACTAGATGCTTACGCAAAGTAGTGATCAATAGTTCCAACCAGTCTGTAAATCTACAGATCTACTGCAATACCAAACACTGTAGTTGGCTTCCATAGTACACTACAAAATGTCAAAAGTTTCACTGTGCATGGCTGGCCTCTGGGTGGCAGCAGTGTGCCAAACATAAAGTGGGTTTGTAGAGACATTTTAAAGATATCACATTTTAAATGTGTTGTCCTCCGTTGCTATGGGTAGAGTGTATTTCTGTTAGGTTGAATAGGTAAACTAAGTTACCTGACCTGCAGGTCTAGTTGAAGTTTAAAGAAGTTGCATGGCCTGACTCCTCTCACTAATGTCTTGTTTCAGCGGTACGCAAAACTGCTTTTCGAGGGGATTGGGTCCTCCGACTTGTTCCATATCTATGACAGTAATCACCACAGCTGTGCTGCTTCGGAAAATCCTCCGGCGTCTGCGTCATGCGTCGATGACGTCGATACGCCGTCCTCGAGGACCTCCTCCGACGGCCGACGTCACTGGATGTTATAAGTAGGGCGCACGACGCACGTAGCCTCAGTTCCGTTTTTTCCACGAACATGTTCGCTTCTGGAATCTCGGCGTGCCTCGACTCTTTGGAGTTTCTGTTGTTTCTCAGTTCTTCGAACCTGTTCGTTTTGTGAAGTTTCTTCTTCGTGAAGGATGTCTACCTCGTCTTCCACCCCGCGTCCGGGATTTAAGAAGTGCGGGGACTGTGGGTCCAAGATGTCGGTTACGGACTCGCACAACGCATGCCTCTGGTGCCTCTGTGTCAACTGCCAGTCGCTCACGTCTACAGCCTTGCTGGAGCGCAAGAAGAAGTTATCGGTAGGTAAGGTGTCTAAGCCACGGAAGTCGAGGTCTGCGGGGCTTTCGACGGATGATTCGAGAGGCGACTCTCTGCGTCGTCGTCGGAAGTCCAGTGGATCTCGGTCCCGGAGTCGGTCCCGCCACTCCTCTGCCTCTTCGAGGCATTCCCGGAAGCGCCGTCATCGGTCGCCTTCCCCATCCTCTTCCGAGGACTCCGCCCGTCGGCGGGTCGCTTTCCCTACCAAGTAGGCGACGCCGGAGGAATGGGCTTCCTTCGGGAAGAAAATGTTAGCGATTCTCGAATCGCAGGGCACCGGTCCGTCCGCGCCTCCGAGTGGGGTTGGTCGTGATCAGTCGAGAGACACCGCTCGCACGCCTTTGGGCTCGGGTGGTCGGCACGATTCGCGGGAGAGGCCCCGCTCGGACAAGGGGAATCGTTCTAGTCATGTTCAGTCCAGGTCCCGGTCCTCGACGCGCTCGAGACCATGTGAACCTGTGATGTCTTCGAGGAAGACGTCGATGCCGGTGGCGCCGAGGTCGTCGACTGACTCTTTCGAGGCCCCACCTCCGAAGAAGTCGTCGGCGCCATCGGCGCCCAGGCTGTCAAAGGACACGCTCGGGGCTCCAGCCCCGAGGCCTGTGCCGACGCCATCGATGCTGTCAGAGCCGCGTTCGGCGTCGACGCCGATTCACTCGATGCCCTCGACGCCTTTCAAGGCTGTGTTGACGGGGGTACCCCGAGGCTCGGTGGAACCCCCTAGAAAGGCTCTGGCCAAGGTCAAGCAGGGCTTTGGTTCACTACCATCTTGAGTTTATTTCAGAGGTGGATGAGGGCTCTGATGATGGCATGGTTCCTACTACGGTGCCAGACGAGATTCTCTCGGGCCATAGCCAATTTGAGGACCTGAGGCAGTCTCTGCACGATGCTAGTGGGCTGGACACCTCTCCAGAGTTGGAGTTTTGTAGGCCTGAGCCTGGCACTCATGCTGACTCCTCGTACCGGCGCCTTATGTTGAGGGTCACCGAGTACTTAGGATGGTCTGCTCCCCCGGGGGAGTTTCTTCAGGATGACCTTACGGATATCCTCAACCTTGGTCCACCAACTGACCCGGTACTGGCGTTTCATATGGCTCTACAGAGGAGGGTGGCGGCGGCGGCTTGGACTGCTCCGGAGAGTCTCCCGGCAGTGGGCAAGTCTTTGCCACGAAAATACCGCCCAGCCAGTAGCGACCCCTGCTACTTGTCCAAGCACCCCACTCTGGAGAGTTTGTTGGTGCAGGCGGCTACGTCCCCGGCAAAGCAGGCGTTGTATCCTACCATCCCTCCTGATAGGGACGACAAGCGTTTTGACGGCTGGGCGAAGAAAGTTTTTTCTTCAGGGGGTATGGCGCTTCAGGCGGCCAACTCCTTATGTGCCTTGTCACGTTTCACGCACACTCTGTGAAACTGTGTTTCCTTAGCGGCTGAACATAATCCACGAAGTGGAGGAACGGGATGGTTTCCTTGCCATGCTTCAGGATGGCAAGGATGCCATTTGACGCCATTCAGTCGGGTTTGGACATGGCAGATTGCGTCAGCCGGTCCATGGCGGCGAGCACCGTGATATGCAGGTTTGCGTGGTTGCAGAAGTCGGGGTTTGCTCCTGATGTGCAGGCCTGGCTCCTCAACATGCCCTTTGACGGGGAACATCTTTTTGGCAGCAAGGCTGACGAGAGCCTTGAGAGGTTGCAGACCTCCAAAGCTGCAGCAAAGTCGTTGGGCGCTGCAGTTCGACAACCTCCGCCTTTTCGTCCTAGGGGACAGCAATGGAGGGGAGGTTCCTTTCGTTATTACTCATCCTTTGGTAAAGCGAGAGGAGCTGCCAGTCAAAGGGGCCACCATAGGAGTGCCAGAGGTGGAAAAAAAGGTACTCGAGGTGCCAAGGCCGCTCCGGCTGTTGCCTCTTTGCCCTCAGGCAATGCCGCAGCCGCTTCAGCTCAGTCATGAGGCCATGTCCCATGGTTCGCCGGTTGGGGGAAGGCTGGCGCAGCATCTTGCAGAGTTGCGTGCCATTACTTCAGATGTGTGGGTTCTGGAGATCATAGCCCACGGCTACTGTCTTCCTTTCCGGCAGAGGCCTCAAGACAATCCACCGGGGAATCTCTCTTTGAAGAGTCCGGATCCGCTCCTTGCGCAGGAAATTCAATCCCTGCTGGAGAAAGGCGCCCTAGAACTGGTGCCTGTAGCGGAGAGGAAAAGGGGATGGTATTCCCCTTATGTTTTTATTTCCAAGAAAGACGGGGGATTGAGACCCATCATGGACTTTCACGGTTTGAACAAACTCCTCAGGAAGGACAAGTTCAAGATGGTTACTCTCTCTCAAGTCCTCTAGGCCCTTCAACTTCAGGACTGGTTGGTGTCTTTCGACCTCAAGGACGCTTATTTTCATGTGCCGATACATCCAAAGCACAAGAAGTACCTGAGGTTCGTGGTTGGCGACTCGCACTTTCAGTTTCGGGTCCTGCCGTTCGGTTTGACCTCCGCCCCGAGGGTCTTCACCAAGCTCATGGTAGTGGTGGCAGCGCACCTCAGGAAAGTGGGGATTCACTTCTACCCCTACCTGGACGATTGGTTCATCAGGGCGCGCTCTCCCGAGCAAGTCCTGGATCATCTGTCAGTCACCTGCCACTCCCTCCACAAGCTGGTCTTCTCCCTCAACTTAAAGAAGTCCCATTTGACACCAACTCAGAGACTCCAGTACATCGGAGCAGTGCTCGACACGTCCCTGGGGCAGTGTTTTCCTCCCCAGGTGAGGGCTGATCACATTTTGCAGATGGTGCACAAGTTTCAGCTTGCCCAGAGTCTCCCAGCGTTCGAGTTCTTGAGCTTGCTTGGCCTCATGGCATCCTGTATTCTTATGGTGCCGGAGGCCAGGTTGCGGATGAGATCTTTGCAATGGGCACTCAAGCTCCAGTTGTCTCAGTCCTCCGGCAGGATGTCGGACCCTGTTCAGGTGCCGTCCTCGGTCGCCCAGGACCTTCTGTGGTGGGCCGTCGAAGACAATCTGATGAAGGGGGCTCCATTTTGGCTACCCTGGCCGGAGGTGACGATCGTGACGATCGTGACGGACGCATCCCTCACGGGATGGGGAGCTCATGCCAACGAGTTGACAGTCAGCGGTCGTTGGTCTCCGTCGGAGTCCAGACTCAATATCAATCTGTTGGAGCTGAGGGCCTTCAAGGTAGCCCTGAAGGCTTTTCTGCCGACTGTGCGAGGGAAGAATGTCCTTATCCTGACGGACAACACGGTGGCCATGCACTACCTCAACAAAAAGGGGGGGGGCAGGGTTACTTCCTCTGTGCAGGGAGCCGATGCAGCTCTGGTTCTGGGCAATCCAGCAGGAAGTTTCGATCTCAACAGTTCATCTGGCCGGAGACGAAAACGAGACGGCGGACGCTCTGAGCAGGCAGAGCGCGATCTCTCACGGGTGGGAGTTGGCTCAGGGGATTCTCCTGGAGATCTTCGCCCTTTGGGGGACCCCTTAAGTGGATCTCTTCGCCTCCAGTGTCAACCGGAAGTGCGAGAGGTTCTGCTTGCGGGAATTTCCTCCGAAAGGAGCCTTAGGAGACGCGTTCGTGGTGGAGTGGTCATTCCCACTGCTGTACGCGTTTCCTCCAGTCTGCGTCATTCCGCAAGTTCTGCCCTCATTGCTCCGGCGTGGGCCTGGATAACGTGGTACCCGGACCTTCTCGACTTGTCCATCTGCCCTCCATGTCGTCTTCCCTACCGAGACGATCTGCTTTCATGGTAGGGGGGTCAGGTTCTCCATCCAGCGGTCAGATCCCTCAACCTTCACGCTTGGTTTCTGAAAGGTTGAGGTATAAGGATTGGGACCTCCCTGAAGACGTGATGGAGGTGTTGCTCTCGGCCAGACGGCCAACAACAAAGTCCCTGTACCGTTGCTGTTGGAATAAGTTCTGCGACTGGTGCAGGGTTAAGAATGTGGATCCTTTTTCATGTGACATTCCTGTAGTTCTGTCTTTTTTGCTTTCTTTGGCCCACAGGGGCCTGCAAGTGGGTACCGTTAAAGGTTACCTGGCGGCGCTGTCCATATTTATGCGCTCGTCTAAAGAGTGTTCCTATTTTAAAATTCCTTTACTTTCTCAGTTTCTGAAAGGGCTCACTAATTTGTTCCCTCCGTCAACTTTCCAGGTGCCCGGTTGGGATTTGAACCTTGTTCTCAAGTTTCTGATGGGTGCTCTGTTTGAGCCTTTGCATTCATGCCCTTTGAGACTGTTAACTCTTAAAACTGTATTTTTGGTTGCGGTCACTTCCACTCGCAGAGTGAGTGAGTTACAGGCACTTTCAGTTAAGCCACCCTTCACTGTGTTACATAAGGACAGGGTTGTCCTTAGAGTTCGTCCTTCCTTTCTTCCGAAGGTGGTGTCGGAATTTCATTTAGGCCAGAAGGTTGTTCTTCCTGCGTTTTAGCCTCCTCCACATCCTGCTAAGGAAGAGGAAATGCTCCATAGGCTTGATTCTAGGAGAGCGTTAAGCTTTTATATTTCACGCATATCCCGGGCCAGAGTGGACGATCAACTCTTCATTGGTTACGCTGGAAAGCGTTTGGGACAAGCTGTGAAGAAACAGACTTTGTCTCCCTGGATTATTCTGGCTATTTCTGAGTTTTACCACTTGGCAGGTAAGGACCCACCGGTCAGTTTACGGGCCCATTCTAGCAGGGGTATGGCTGCCTCTACTGCCCTACAAAGGGGTGTTCCTATTCGTAACATCTGTGATGCAGCCACCTGGGCTTCAGTACATACTTTTGTACGTCGCTACTCCCTCGATTCCATCCATGGGCAGGATCTGGCCTTTGGCAAGGCGGTCCTTTACTCCGCAATTTAATTGGGCATTCTAGATTTCTGTTTTCTAAATTCTTTTCCCACCTCCTTGCATTGGTACTGCTTTGGGAGTCTGTCATAGATATGGAATACGTCAGAGGACCCAATCTCCTCAAAGAACGAGTTACTCTCTTACCTGGTAACGTTCTTTCGATGGGATGGTCCGACGACGTATTCCATATCGCTCCCTCCCTGCCTTCCCCGCTACAGAATTTGTCATGCGATTGCAGCTTACGTTTCCGCAAGGCTTTGTGTGGTCAGACTGGCAGAAGACTGGTGCCATACGTTCTGGGAAAAAACTACAACTGAGGCTACGGGCGTTGTGCGTCCTAATTATAACATCCAGTGACGTCAGCCGTCGGAGGAGGTCATCGAGGGCGGCGTATCGACGTCCTCGACGCAGGCCGCAGACGCCGAAAGATTTTCTGAAGCAGCACAGCTGTGTTGATTACTGTCATAGATATGGACTACGTCGTCGGACCATCCCATCAAAAGAACGTTACCAGGTAAGAGAGTAACTTGTTCTATTGTTGCTCATTTCATGTCTTGGGTACAAATAACTTCTGGTGACTAACAATATTAGTAAAAAATTGCTAATCAATTGAGCCTGTTTGCTAATCAAAAATAATGTAATTAGCAAACTCTGCTAATCAATTTTTGAAAACTAATGTATGCCTTGTAATCTGATACGACCTAGCCGAGGTGGCAACTGCCCTCATGGAGGAGATTGACCCCCCGCCTCCCCATCGATAACCACACAAAATGCTCTGGTATTTACCCATGCTTGGCACAAAATTCTAACTGTCAAACAGAAAATGCTGCAACCACCCCCTGAAATTGACTCCGTCGCTAACACCACAAAAGCACGGCCACGCAGCCCCATTAAGTTAACGGGAGACGCATATATGCCCATCAAGGAGATTGATCATTTTCTTGGGAACAATATGGTCGCTTTGGGGAACAAAGCTTCTGACATTGATTGTAATGATGTGGCTAACAAATCCAACAGCAATGGTAATGGCAGAAGTTTATCGCCCCACAGCCTGGGGAGAGGTGGATCAGCTAAGCAAACAGCAAATGCCTTTTTCAGCATTTGCACTGGTGGTCCCAGACCCAAGGATTTACTCAGCGTCCCAGGGGACCTCTCCCAGGGCAAGGACAGCTTTGGAAGCTATGAGCAAATGGGCCTTAACCTCATACCCCCAACCCCCAATTTCACAACCAAGACCAAGGCTCTGGAGAAGTGTATAGAAAGCTCTGACTCTGCTCTTTTGTTAAACTTTGCAACATAAAGGTCTGAGGTAGCTGCAGAAGAAGGTCATGCAGATGATGTAGCTCAGAATGCAGATTTTAGCATCCCATTATAAGAGTTCCAAGGGGGGAGGGTTTTTGTCACCAAAGACTGGTCCACAGTCCCATTAAGAGACCATAGTTGCGAGGGGCTGGCAAAGTGTGTGGACAGTGGCACTCAGCCGTGTAGTATCTCTCCCTGTACCCTTTCCCCCTCTGGCAAGCTTGATACCCCCCCCCCCCACGCCCCTCCTCCTCACCCCTTTTCAAATAGATTAGGGATCAATGAGATGCAAATGTATATATAATCTTGTCTTATCTGAATTAGTTGATCTAAAAAAGTTGCTTCTACCTGTTCTTGATGGACAAAGAGGTGGATACACTGGGGAGTGTAAACCCAGAATGGAAGCCAACATAGAAGCCCCTTAGCCACCACGGAAAAAAGCCCATTGCACCAGTGATCATATTGGGCATAGTAAGAAGGCACAGACACCAGATGATCTAGAAAATCCTGTCAAAAGTCTATCCCAACAGAATAAAATCCGGTATCCATCCCATCAGGGTATATGTGCGTGGGTAGCCTGGGGGCCTAGAGTTAGGCACATGGGCGGTAGACTAGGACACGCCAAACCAATTTCAACCCCTCTCGGCACAGGCTATGGGGGCCCCAGCATGGGCAGGGCATGGTATCTAACAACACAAAAGGGACTTGGAAGAGGGGTCAGGTATTTTTGCATCAAGTACCCGGAGTTGCCCCCAGTCAGTGAGAATCTCGAGAATCCCTCATCAATAAATGCACTTATTGGTTTTGAGTAGCATGCAGATGCCCATCACTAATTCGGGACGATATTGTGAACTGCAGAAGATTGTGTTAAAATGGTGGGTCCGCATTTGACTTTATATGTATTGAATTGAGGAACCAAAAAATGGTTGATGGCATACTGAGCGTTACCATGAGGTGCCTCTTATCTGTACATAGTATGATTAAAATCAGTCGCCACCCGCACTACAGTAATCTTTACCCCACAGAAACTAAGCCCCAAACCTCACTACTCTCTGGAGCTAATGTAACGCTGTTGGTCACAAGATTTCGGGGAAACGCCAATGGAGGAAGAGAATTTGCTATCTTGATCCACTGATTAGTGTTTAACTGAGTCAGGGGTAGCCGATCTTGGGACAGGCCTTAGAGTTTTTGGCACTGTCTCTCTATTTTTTGGGTAATTCATGTTATTGTAATTCTTAGGTTTTATGGTTGTATAAAGTTGATAATGATGATGATATGATGGAACAGGGTGCATGTGAAGTTAAATCAATACATAATACGAGACTCACAGCATGCACAGACATTGTACAGACACATGCCACGAAATGAAGCCCCATATGCATGCACATGATGTCCATTGCCCTGATACTGTGTAAGGTCACCCCCACACATTGCACTGTAACTGATATCTGTGCCTCCCCCAACTCCAGATATCCACAACTGCCATGGCTAATGACCCCTGTGTGTGATCCACAAACACTGCTGGATATTGCCTACAACCACGCTCACAGCAGGACCCATGTGTGCACTGAGCGTACATTCGGCCTCCCGAAGGCACGATTCCGCTGCATCCACCATACCGGTGGAGCCCTGATGTACGCTCCAGAGAAAGTGGGTAAAATTGCGGTGTTGTGTGCCATGCTGCACAATATCTGCCTGAAGAGAAACGTTCCTCTACCTGCTGACGTGGACATGCCTCCCCCCGGGGATGAGGATGCAGTGCCTGAGATGACATGACAGATGGGAGAGTGGCTCGCCAGGGACTGATGGATAATTTCTTCTGACACATTCACATGGCACAAGCCATGCACACCTGTGTGACACTCACCTCTATTAATAAACATCAAAATGGCACAGTCAGGAATGTCCTCATATTGATGAAGTTCAAAAGTTTTAATTGAATGATGTGCACCAACTATCGCCCCTCCCATTTCCCACCATCAACTGCCCAGCACACCATCCCCCTCCCACCACCAATTCCCCACCACACTATCCCACTTTCTCCCTTACCACCAACTCCCCAGCCCACTACCCCCTCTCCCATCTTAACACCAACTGCCCAGCACACTATCACCCCTACCCTTCTCCCACCACCAACTCCCCTGCACGGCCACTCAGGGCAAAGAGTGTCTCAATGTTATTTCCGTGGCTTCTTTCCCCCCATGCCAGCCACTGGTGATGTGGGACCCACTTGGCGTTGGGACCGGCACCTGGGTGTACTCGGCTTTGACTCCTCAGTGGGTGTTGTAAAATTGGAGGCTATCTGGCCTGGCCCCTGGATGCACTGGAGTGTGACCTCTGTGCTCTGGCGGATGGCCTCTGCTAGGGCCGAGACCCCCTCCGTCATATCCCTGACCCTCTGCATAGACTCACTCAGGGCGGCAGTACTGGCAGCTGCCTCTACCCGGTTCCTTGACATGGCCCGCACAATCCTGCGGGTGGCCCCTTGCAGACAGTCGCGGATAGCCTGGAGGTGTTCACGAATGGGTGTGCCCTATTGCTTCCATCTCCCTTTGTCGTCTCCCCATATCCTCCACCCTCTGAAACACTGTGTTGCTTGGTGGTGTGTGCTGTATGGGAGGAGGGCTGTGCAGTGGCTCTGGCCTGTGGGCGGGGGAGTCATAGGATGACGTGTGGATGTCCGGCTCAGGTGTCTGGTCATGCTGGCGGCTGTGAGGGTTCTCAGGGGTTTGTGGCCCTTCTGCAGGCGGTGACACTCGGCTGATGTTCCCCTGTGTCTCAATAGTTGCCCTGCCAGGAGGTGTGCCCTCTGTGTCAGTCACTGCAGCTGCAGGAGTGGGTGTATTGGGCTTTGGCGTGCTCTTGGTGGCCTGGGGTATTGCCATAGGCTTGGCCGTGCTGAGTCGTGGCGTTTCACGGCAGTCCATCTACCTTGGCGTAGCCTGTGTGCGTCTTTGTGGGGTGGTGCCTGACCTTGAGGGCCTGGAGGCGTCACTTCCAGATGGATCTGCTACCTCAGCCTCCTCCGATGCCTCTGGTGATCTGTGAGTGCCTGTAGGGGACATATGAATTTTTGTCAGTTATGGTTCTTACACGTGTGTTGGCATGCAAGACACATTTAATATGGTACAGAGTGGGACCCCACACATTTGGGCAGATGGGCATGGTTGGTCACGGAACATTGCATGTGGGCCCAATAATTGGGAATGGTTGCAACAATGTGTGTGTGTGACACATGGCCAGTTGACCTTTGGCCTCTGTGTGGGAAAAGTAGGGTGTCCCTGTTGGGGCATCTGATGTATAGCTTGCATGTTTGTGGTTCTTCAAGCCCCCACATCCCCTTCCCGGGTGGCACACACCTTGTCGGAGTGGGTGTGGTGGCTTCCTCAATGGCACTGCCATGGCTCTATGTGGCCCTGCTGTGCAGTCAGCAGTGTTGCGCTGTGGAGGACAGTGATTGGCTAGCTGCGCCCATGTTGGTGTACACATGTACTTCCATGCGGCTCGTCTGCCATGCCAACATGGGGCAGGCCAACTAGGCCCACAACATTTTGGTGTGACTGCTGCAAGGTGTCGTGGTTGCTCACACACCAAAATCCCACTGGCACAGGGTGCACCGGCAGGGGTGTGGTGTGCATGGCACTTGGATAGGTCACTTGCCACCCCTTCCCACGGCTGTTACGCTCAGGGGTGCCCTTGGTGCCCTGTCCCATGGCTGCTGTGGAGGGGGCTGATGTGGCACCCCATCACTACAGCTTGATTGGCCTGCCCAGCTTCTGGGTCTGCTGACATGTGTCGCTGTCCACTGGGGCGTCTTGTGCTAGGCTGATATTTGTGCATGGACTTGTGATGGGGGTTTGGGGGCGGGGTGGTTTGGCTCACCTCTTGGCTGCTGGCACCCGCCTCTGCACCTCAGACTCCCTTAATGCTCTCTATTTCCAGGACCATGCAGCACTTCTCCTCCCAGGCAGTGAGGATCAGTGGTTCAACGGTACCACCTCCAGTCGCCAAGGACTCCTGGAGGTGTTGAGACAGGAGTCCACGCACCCTGACCCTGAGGTCATTCCATTGCTTCCTACAGTTCTCCCCGTCATGGGGTACACTGGCCACCGCAGTTACCTTTTGGCTGATGGCATGTCAGATGGCTGTCCTGCGCTGGCCTTTTTCACTGCCTACTGTCATACAGCTCCTCACAGTGGCCCACAACCTCATCAGTGAGGACCACCAGTTCTCCTTCACTGAACTTTTGTTTCCTTAAACCATTTTCAGGCACGTTGCCTCAGGTCTTCACCTGTGACATTTGGGCTTGTTTCCAGGTCCGGATGGCTAAGGAAGTGGGAGATTCAGGATGGAGTTTTTCGAGATGGCCACCGCCATGCTTCCCGTTCTGGCGATTACGCAAGTTCTGACGGCAGTAATAGCTCTGGGGTCTGCGGCAGTAGAACTATTAGCACTCATTTTTGGCAATAACCCTTATTTCGGTGCAGTTTCTGCCGGTCGGTAATATCGTTACCGCCGGAGTGGGGCGCACGTTCACGCCAGGTTGTGATGCTGTGCTAATATCGCTGCATGATCCAGTGGTAATGCTATTAAGGCTCAGCGGAAATTGTGCCAAAATACCGCCAGACGCATGATGAGGCCCACAGATTGCTGTAATGCAATAGACAATTGCTGTTTATAATGGTGGAAAGGGCATATCTTTTATTTTCTGGTTTTATTTTTATGTTTACAGGTTCTTTTCACTCTTTTGGCTTCCGTGCACTTTTAGACACAGTATCATCCAGAAATGCCGTAGACAATCAGAATGTACTGCAGTTCTCAACCTGGAAGTGTATTCAGAATGTTAAATTAGGAATATGCCAGGGTTTCATAAACTGTAATGAAATCGTTATTAGCAACCTCAGAATATACTGAGATTGTGCAAGCTATGGGTATACTGCAGTTGTCAAAGTGCGAGTTTACTTGGATTGGGTAACTTATTATATTTGAGTTTAATCGTCAAACTGGATGTTCAGTGGATCATTCAGACTGTAAGTATAGTTGGCCTTAAAATGCCACAAGTCTGGCTTTACAGTATTTGAGTAAAATGTTTGATTGCTACATTACCTCTTGTAATCTGAGAAGCTCTAGCTGCTTACTTTTGGGTCCTTCTTAGTTCAAACTATCACCCAAAGTAGGTGTTGGTTTGTGGTCTAGGCATCTAGGTCCTGCAAAGCACTGCCTACACAGATTAAGAACTGTTGCTTTGTATTAGCATTCTTGATAAAAAATAAATTGACCTTTTAAATTTGGCTGAATTTCTTTGATCGTTTTCTGGGAGTATTTCGGTCAAATTTAATTAAATATATATATATATGGGGTGGGGTAAGGGAATAGGTCAAGGTGCAGGGAGAGTGAAGGGGGTAGGGCGGCCTCCCCCCGCATTTTGCATTGCTGCGCTTCAGCTGTCCATTGTATTAGCCTATTGACAGATAAACTGTCATAAGAATTGAGCACTGTATTAACCCCTACACTGTATAAACTTCGAATCAGCCTACTGCTGTCGCTTGTTAGCACTAGTTAAACTTACATTAAGTTGGCCTGCCGATAAACTGCTTGCGTTAGTTGCCTACTGTATTAACTTTGCATTAGGCTACTGCTGTCAAATTATTGCCTTAGGTTCTCACTGCAATATCCCCGTCCCAGCCTGTTATTGTTCCCTGTTAGCACGAGCCAGCACCAAGCCGCATGTCGACAAACCACTATGTCCTCTTTCCACAGAGTTACACTGGCCATGGCCTCACTCTTACCATTAGTTCACTTAGTCCCCCCAACACACTTTCTACCCTCTCTCCAACCCATCTGCAATCACAGCCCATCTAGCAAAGCACCCCCCAACATAGCATCTAGTAACTCACTCAGCCCCCTTGAATGGTTACAGAGCTATGCTACACCTCCCACCCCGCTCATTCCACTTTCAGTCCTCACCAGGAACCAGAGACTAGGCTCTTGCTTCCCAAAACACAGTCACTGCCAATTCCAAAAACAATCATCACGACATGAGACGTGTCATTGTTCACCCTCTCTCCCTAAACCACACTCCCACACCCTTCAACCCATCCACCCCCCCCCTTGTTCGACCACTAAAGAACCTAATTCCACTTCACCATTAACTAATGTTAAAGGAGCCCTTATTAATGCACGCTCACTTGTTGCCCATGCTTCAGAGATTGCCGACCTCATCATCCTAAACAGCATAGACTTCCTGGCCATTACAGAAACCTGGCTACACCAGGCAGCAGGCCTTGCACTCTCCCTAGCCCTACCTGCAGGTACCACAATTATCAGGGCCGACAGAAATTCGGGCAAAGGGGGAGGAGTGGTCTTCATTGTCAAAACCCATCTAGCCCTCAGAACCATTCCCTCTTCCAGTGTCCCCTCTGCAGAGCTCCTATTGGTGAAACTAGCACTTTCACCCACCCAAACAATACTTCTGCATCTTGTCTACCGCCCCCCCGGCCCCTCTCCCATCTTCGAGGATGACATCCTGAACCTCCTATCCACCAATACCAAACTTGGATCACAAATCATCCTCTTGGGAGACCTGAACCTTGGCTTCCAGGACCCTAATGATCCTCTTGCCTTAGCTGTGGATAACACCATCACAAACCTGTGTTTCATACATAGAATCACAACACCGATCCACGCCAAAGGCCGTACGCTGGACTGGGTGTCTGACCTCAACTGCTCCATCTCCAAAAAAAAACAGTAGCTTGGTCAGATCATCACCTCAACCTGTTCTCCATCCCCGGATCTTCCCCACCCAAAACCACGTTAGCCCCCCTCACTATCTAGAAACTGTCGCAACATCACCATAGATGGCCTCCAGCCCCTCATTAGCAACATCCTGAATGAAACCAAGTTCAGTAGCCTCGGCCCTCTCAAACTGGTAGACTTTGACAACGACACCCTTAAATCAGCATTAGATATCGCGGCTCCTCAAACTCAGGAAAGCCAAACCCATTACATACCTTAACAAGTGGTTCACCCCTGAACTAAAAAGCCTAAGAAACACCAAAAGATCAGCGGAATCCACTTGGCGCAAATCGCCCTCCATCACCAACAAAACTGCATCTACGTCAGCCTCTGCTATTTACAAAGCGGCCATCCTTTCTGCTAAAAAAGATGCCTATAATTCCAGAATTCAAAATGCCAAATCCAGCACTAAGAAGCTCTTCAGCCAGCACCGCCCGCACAAGACTGCATTAAAGACGCAGAATGGTGCACAAAAATCCAGCAAGCCCTCGCAGATAAAATCACTCTACTCCAAAATAAGATTGAAGCAAAAAAGGCTAGCCTCATTAATGGCTCCCAGCCCGCTCCTGTCCCAGCGAAAACCCCTTATCTTGCACTCCCTTCACCTTCTCACATGTAACATCAAAGGAAGTTGAAGATATAATACAAAGCCTAAAAACTTCCCATTGCCAAGGGGATATCTGCCCAGCCCATCATTAAAGAGGGAGGTAAAAACCTAGCCACCTTCATCTCCACCTTGATAAATTCCTCCTTCTCCTCCAACCAGGTACCCAACAACCTCAAGGAAGCCTGGGTTATGCCTCTCCTAAAAAAAAAAAAAACCTTGATCCAAATATCCCCACAAACTATAGGCCCATCACCACCGTCCCGTTCCTTTTAAAAATCCTGGACCGGGTGTCCTACCTGCAAATTCAGAAGCACCTAGAGGAGAATGAACTCCTAGGTCTTAGACAATCAGACTTCAGACCCAGACATGGAACTGAGACAGCCCTCCTAGACCTCCAAATGGATGAGGCGAAGGACAAACGTAAGCTAGCGATCCTCCTAGTCCTTGACTTATCTGCGGCCTTCGACCTTGTCGACCACCAAATTCTCACAAGGCACCTTAACACAGCTGCAGCATTTTCCACTAATGCTTCTGATTGGGTTAATTCCTTCCTCTCAAATCGAACCACCAGAGTCTTCTCCCCTTCATCTTCAGCAGACCCCACATCCATACTCTGTGGAGTGCCTCAGTGAATATGTGTGTCACCAACACTATTCAATATATTTACGAAACTACTTTTTGACCGTCTGGACAACTTGGGTGTCATCTACACCAACTATGCAGATGACGCTCAAGTCCACATCCCCCTCACTGGTTATTATGACCATGGGTCTCATTACAACCCTGGCGTTAAGGGGTTAACGGCGCCGTAAAAAGGCTGTGGCGCCGTTAAACCCTTAACGCCAGATTCACACTTTAACGCCTGCTTTTTCGAAGGGATTGTGTCCTCCGACGTATTCCTTATCTTAGATATATCTCTTTCCAGCTTTGCTGGCCTCGGAAAATTTTTTCTCTAGAGGGCGCTGCGTGTCGACGTCCGCCGAGTCGATGTCCCTCGACAGCCGCCGTATCGACTTCGACGTCATCCTGCCTATAAAGGCCGCGCGCAGCATCCGTTGCTCAGTTCCGTTTTTCCGCGCTTACTCAGTGCCTCGGAATATCGTTGCTCAGTTTTCGTAGAGAATTAATCCAATTTCCTCGAGATATTCGATCCATACTGGATGGTTTCTCGTCGGAACCGACGACCCCTCGGTCCGGCTTTAAAAAATGCTGAGACTGTGGAAAAAATATGTCGCTGACTGACCCTCACAGGGTTTGTCTGTGGTGTTTGGGAGCTGAACACCATTGTTCGGAGTGCGAGGACTGTATGTCCATGACAGCTAAGGCCCTGAAGGAGCGTAGGGGGAAGCTGGAAAAAGGTAAGACTTCTAAAGCTTCTTCTTCCTCGACGAAGTCGAGACATTCGTCTCCTCGTCACCATTCGCGCAACAGGTCTCGAAGCGGGTCCCATCACTCCTCGAGATCGAAGCACTCGAAAAGGAGACGCCGAAGATCCCCTTCTTCGTCCTCCTCTTCCTCTGTTTCACCTAAGAGAATCCCTTGCCCCACGAAACATAGTTCCCGGGCTGAATGGGAGGAATTCCAAAAAAATATGATGAGCGTCTTCGAGAAAGCGGCCTCGACCCCCTCGAAGACTGCCGAGAGCGATGCTCTGGTCGATAGACCCGAAGGTCTAAAACGCCGCGAGTCGCAGTACCCAGCTAAGGAAGCTTCTCGAGCGCGTCACGAACCCTCGAGTAAAGCAAAGACCTCGAATCCTTCTTCGAAGGTTCCGTCGACGCCGTCGACGAAGGTTCCGTCGACGCCGAGGTCGGTGTCTTCGACGCCATTGTCGAAGGGACCTTCGACACATGGGTCTGTCGAGTCGACGCCATCCTCGACACCGGCGTCGCGCCAAGGAAAGTCACGGTTGCTGCGCACCCAGTGGCTATTCCCAGGTCTTCGATGACGATGTCGTCGAGATTGTTGACATCCTCGAGCAGAATTCCAATTCTATCGAGGACCTCGAGGCCTCCACCTTTGTTTTCGACGCCACGTTCGAAGCCTTCGACGTCGGCGTCGACGACATCGACGTTTTCGAGGCCGATTACAACAAGTTTGGCACCCTCTGCCTTGGAGATGGGTTTCAAACCCTTTGTGAATTCAGACCAATTGAGAACAATGTCCTCAATTATGGAAGAGGGAGAACTATCTGACCAAGAAGAGACATTTGAGTTGCAGGGATCTGCAACCCCAGTTCAAGAGGAGTTATCCTCAGAGGAACGCAGATTAAAGGAACTCCATGACTCCTTACATGAGGCAAGTGGTTTAGACACTTCCCCTGAGGTGGAGTTCGCTAGGCCAGACCCGGGGGAGCATGCTGAAACCCCTTATAGAGCCTTAATGGCCAGGATCACAGAATTTATTGTATTGTATTGTATTGATTATTATTTATAGCGCGCGCCAGACCCGAGGGTAACCGGGCGCGTTGTTCAAGGATACTTTAAACTTTACAGGTTGCGCATGTTTACAAGTAGTGGTTATACATCGTAGAAATTAAATAATGCAAGACAGTAAGGAGAATATACATTGTGCATAATATATACATTTAGCATAAAATATACAGGAAATATGCAGTAGGAAGATAGAAAGTATATAATTATGTACATAGTACGTCTGTAGAACAGTGGTTATGTTGGTGTAGGGCAGGACTATCGGTCATTTTCTTTGATCCAATTGATACAGTTAGATCTGAAGAGAGCGTAGGATTGGGTAGATCTCAAGCCGGGCGGGAGGGAGTTCCAAAGCTGGGCAGCTTTGACCGGGAAGCTGTTTCCTCCGGCCGTACTTAATTTAAATGGGGGTATCACTAACTGGTTGGAGTATGCTTCTCTGGTGGGTCTAGTGGAGATTTTTCTGTTGAATCTAGCAGCTAGGTATTTGGGTGCTAGATGGTTGATGCTTTTGAAAGTTAGAGAAGCTGTCTTGAGTTTGATTTTGTCCGCTGTGGAGAGCCAGTTGGATTGTCTTCTGGCCTCTGAAATATGCTCCCTTCTTGGAATTCCTAAGGCAGCTCTGAGAGCATTGTTCTGTAGTGTTTGAATTTTTTGCAACGTATGTTTATTGGCCCCTATATATAGTGCGTTGCAATAGTCCAATTTCGACAGCACTAGTGCTCGAGCAAGGGTTAGGCAGTTGGCAGTGGATAGGTATGGTTTTGCGGCTCTAATCAGCTTGCAGGTATATGCGGTGCTGGATGCCATTGCGCTCACCTGTTTGGTTAGGGTGAGGTGGGAGTCAAGGTAAAACCCTAATGTTTTTACCTCTTTTGCCACCTTGATAGTGTTACCGTCTATGACGAAGGAGGAGTATTCTTCTTTTAATCTATTGATGTTTTGTGTGTTCCCCAGTATGATGAGTTCCGTTTTGTCATCATTCAGGCATAGCCCGTGGGTGGCCATCCATGCCTGAATGATGAGATAAATCTTGTTCACCAAGGCCAAATCTTGTTCATAATCCCCTGAAAGTGGTATGAGAATCTGAGTGTCATCCGCATAGTTAGTGTAGGTGACACCCAGATTATCTAGATCATCGAACAAGGGCTTCGTGAAGATGTTGTACATAGTGGGGGAGACACAAGAACCTTGTGGGACTCTGCATGCGATGGATACAGGGTCAGCAGCAGCAGAAATAGAGAAGACTCTCATAGTTCTACCGGTTAGGAATGATTTGATCCATGCGATGGCATGTGTGGAGAAATGGGCAGCTGTTTCTAGGTGGGTGCAGAGCACATCATTATGGGGTGGTCAACACCTTCACAGGCTTTCCAACAGGATGACCTCACGGATATTCTTGATAAAGGTCCACAGGAGGATCCTGTAGTACCTTTTCATAAAGCTCTTCAAAGGAAAATCATGACCAACTGGGAAACCCCAGATGTCGTCCCGGCAGTAAATAAAAAACTGTCTACTAAATACAGGGTATCTTCTGCAGACCCAGAGTTTTTGTCCAAACACCCATCCCCAGAAAGTCTGGTGGTACAGGCAGCATCTTCTACTGACATCAAGACTGCTTACCCTACCATCCCACAGGACAGGGACGATAAAAAATACGATGCTATGGCTAAAAAAGTATTTTCGGCATGTAGCATGGCGTTAAAATCTATTAATGCTACTTGCACCCTTGCTAGATTTAGCCATACACTTTGGGAGTGTGCTTCTACAGCGGCTGACTGCATCCCGGAGGGAGAAGAAAGGGAGGTGTTCCTAAATATCAAACAGGACGGTAAAGACGCTATGTGCAAATCCCTCCATATGGGCATTGATTCGGCTGACAGTATCAGCAGAGCAATGGCGGCAAGTACAACAACCAGGAGATTTGCTTGGTTGAGAAAGTCTGGTTTTGCCCCAGATGTGCAAGCCAGGCTCTTGAACATTCCATTTGATGGCTCTTCTTTGTTTGGGAAAAAGGCGGATGACAGTTTAGAAAAACTGCAAACATTAAAGGCAGCAGCAAAATCCCTAGGCGCTGCAATCCGTCAGACACCTTTTCGTCCCACAGGAACCTCTGCGAGAGGCAAGTCCTTTCGCTTCTACTCCGCATTCGGAAGAGGTAGAGGACGACCGGCTCAAAGGGGACAAAGAAGAACTACCCGAGGTGGACGGGGTAGATATTCAAAAGCCGCAGCAACAGCAGGTGCCTCTTTACCATCGGCATCGGCATCTGCATCAGCCGCCCCAAAACCACTCTGAGGACTTCCCTCACAAGACACCTGTAGGAGTCAGGTTAACTCAACATCTGGCGGAATGGCAGGCTATCACGTCAGATGCTTGGGCATTGGAGACAGTTGCACAAGGTTACTGCCTGCCTCTCCTACGCATACCTCAGAGTCATCTACCGGGGATCAGCTCTCAAAAAGCTCCAGATCCGCTCCTCTTGCAGGAAATTTTAGACCTGCTAGAGAAAGGTACCATATGTCATGCACAATAGGTCAGTTACACGCCCATACAACACCTTGCATAACACTCCAACACACAGTACTGTCAAGCTCCCCGGTTCTCAGCCAAACCCACCAGTTGTCCCATCACCTAGGGTGCAGGGGAGTCGCCATCACCGATGGTTTCAAATCAGACGCAGAGGACGGCGTTGTTTGTTTCCTCGTCTCCAATGGCAACTGCCATGGAGATTGCGATCGGGCTGGAACAGCCGATCGCGATTGCTTCCGGGTTTCACATCAACTTCCCGATCACGTGCACGGAGCCTCGCTCACGTGACTGGGAGGCGGCTCGCATAATACCCGGGAGCTTCGATTCACTCGCCGCTTCACAGCTGTTTTCACAACACTGTTCGGCGTCTCGACTCTTGTTATTTTGGTCTCATCGGATTTTCGACTTCAGGCTTCCACTTAACGGATTGGTTAAACTCTTGCTCCTTGGATACGTTTGCTGGAACTTTGCATAGATACTGGTACTTTGGACCTTTGGCTTACGCTTAACGGACTGCTTTGGATTTCCCTATCTGCTCGCTTTCTACAACCTGGATTTAGATCTTGAGATTGGGTACGACCTTCATTCCGCTTTCTTGGAAAATCATTACGCTTAACCTAAGGGTTACAGGTGGTCAGCCCGTACCTGCCCCCAGGTACTTGACTGTTGGAATCATCGGCGCTCCCCTGCACCAAATCCTCAGGCTCCCTTCCACCGAACTTAGGTAAGAGAGTATCATTGATTTGTATTTCACTACAGCACTGTCTTTGCCTGTACTAACCCTGATTTCCTCCCAACAGCCTCTGGGGTCCTCGGCGCCATCCGATTCGGTGAACCATCGACCACCTGTGGCCTCAAAGCTCGCACAGAGAGTGTTAATCTTTCTCTCCCTGTGGGTGATTTGTGGACAGAGGCTCAATACTCTTCACTACGTGGCAAGTCACGACAGACTGTGAAGCCATTGCGCTGTGTCGAGTATGGAGCCCGTAGCCGAAGACCCCGTGGCTGCTTTGGTGCAGGCACTCACAGTACTGAGGGCAGACATGACAGCAGCCAATGCGGCTATACATCAGAGATTAGACATGATCCAAAGTATACAACATCCGTTACCCGCTGATGTAGAGTTCGGGGAAGCCGCCGCCCAACCCCCAGTTGTCCGACCTATTGTTCCCCCTGTAGCGCCACAAGTTCCTGTACTCATGCCTACGCCCTTTCCCTTGGCCGCCCCAGAAAGATTCCACGGAGACCCTAGAAAGTTTCGCACTTTTATAAATCAATGCAAACTCCATTTTCTTTGTAGACCTCAGGCTTTTCCCGATTCCACCACAAAGGCGGCTTTCACCTTGTCCCATCTGGCCGGTACTGCTGCTGCATGGGCCAATCCCCTACTGGAGAGCAACAGTCCTGTCTTATATGACTTTGAGTTATTGATCACAGAATTGTCTCACGTATTCGACATGCGTCATAAAGCCCAATCCCGGGATCTTGAGCTGTTAGATCTGACTCAAGGAAAGGGGTCACTCATAGAATACATTGCCCGATTTAACCAACTGGCTGCTGAAACATCTTTGCCCGAAACCAAAAAAGCAGTAGTGTTCTACAGAGGGCTTAGTAACACCATGAAAGATGCTATGGCCGTCATTCCTTCTTTGCCCACATCTCATACTGACTTAGTGGACCTCGCCTTACAGATCGATGCGAGGCGTTCCGAACGCAAACTCGAAACAGGTTTCCCTACTACTAGTTTGGCCTCCCCTTCCTCAGAGACAGGGGGTGAACCCATGCAAATAGGAGGTATTCGTAGCCCGATCACACAACTAGAAAGGGACCGCAGAAGAACGGACCACGCCTGCTTCTACTGTGGCTTGAGTGGGCATTTTGTAAAGTCCTGTCCCAGACGCCCCAAGTTAAAGAATCCGGTTTTTCGGAATGCTCGACCCTAGATCCGGGGGCCGGATCGGGCAATCCCTCAATTCCCTCGGACAAATTCCCCACCTTTGGCAGGATCAGGCCGGTGATGGTAAAGGCTACGTTAAAACCCACACCCGACATCGTTCATTCTGTTTCGATCTATATCGATTCCGGTGCCACTGGCAATTATGTTGATATAAACCTGGCCGGGTCATTGAATCTGCCCCTAATTACCAAACAGCATCCAGAACCAGTACAGGCAGTGGATGGCACAGCACTGATTTCTGGCCCAATACGACAACAAACAGCCCCGATCACTCTGACTATACAGAAAACACATCAGGAAGTGTTATCTTTTGATTTGATAACGATGCCCCAATTCGGGATTATACTGGGTCTCCCATGGTTGCATCAACATAACCCTCTGATTGACTGGAAGTCAGGGCAGGTTCATTTCGAATCCGAAATCTGCCAGAACTTTTGCCTCACTGCACCTGACGACACTGAATCTCCCTCACGTGCCTTGGGGGCCATTGCACAACTTACACTACACGAGGACGCTTCCACGTCCTTAGAACCTCACATGGTAGGGGCAGTTGCACCAGGTATCCCTCTGGAATATAAGGACTTTCAGGAGGTCTTTGATAAGGGTTCTTCGGAGGTGCTACCACCACATCGTTCTTACGACTGCCCTATTGACCTCATCCCTGACTCCAGCATCCCTTCGGGACGTATTTACTCCCTGTCCCCCTCAGAGGAACAGGCATTAAAAGAGTACATTCAAGCGGCTCTTAAGGTCGGCCATATACGCCCTTCCACGTCTCCGGCAGCTAGCCCTATATTTTTTGTCCCCAAAAAAGAGGGCGACTTACGTCCTTGCGTGGACTACCGCCGCTTGAATAATATCACCATTAAAAACCGGTATCCAATTCCCCTGATTACACCATTGTTGGACAGGTTGAGTCATGCCAATATCTTCACGAAGCTCTATCTCCGCGGAGCCTATAATTTAATCAGAATTCGCCCCGGAGACGAATGGAAAACGGCCTTTTGTACTCGGTACGGACTGTTTGAATACGTGGTCATGCCCTTTGGGCTTTGTAACGCCCCCGCTACGTTTCAACATTTCATGAATGAGATTTTTCACGACTTGTTGGACATCTGTGTAGCAGTATATCTCGATGATATACTGATATTCTCACAGGACCTGAGACAACATGTACTACACGTCCGTGAAGTATTGTCTAGGTTACGCAGTTTTTCACTCTACGCTAAGCCAGAAAAATGTCAGTTCCATACTGAGAGTGTGGAATTCTTGGGATTCCACATTACCCCTGGGGGTTTAGCAATGAACCAATCCAAGGTTCGGGCAGTCTTGGGTTGGCCAAAGCCCTGTAATATTAAGGCATTACAATCATTCCTTGGGTTTTCAAATTTTTACAGGCGCTTTATCCAGGATTTTTCGTCTCTTGTAACACCTCTTACTACTTTAACCAGCCCCAAGTCACCTTTTATCTGGTTGGAAAAACAACAGACAGCTTTTGATGCGCTAAAAGCCGCGTTTACTACTGCTCCTGTACTGAAGCATCCCGACCCAGAACTCCCATTCATTATAGAGGCGGATGCATCCTCCTTTGCTCTTGGTGCGGTGTTATCCCAACATTGTCCTGGTTCGGGTCAGCTACACCCAGTGGCGTTTCATTCTCGAAAGTTCACACCTACAGAAACGCACTATACGGTCACGGAGAAAGAATTGTTGGCCATCAAGGATGCCTTTCAGGTCTGGCGGCATCATCTGTTGGGGGCAAAACATACAGTCACAGTATTCACAGACCACCGTAACATCCAAGACTTGGCCTCACTCAAGTGCATCAATAGTCGGCAGGTGTGATGGCATTTATTCTTTGCCGCCTTTGACTTCCAGATCAAACATCGGTCAGGTCTATCCCACGGGAAAGCAGACGCTTTGTCTCGTTCTCCTGGAGGAGTGTCCTTGCCTGTTTTCCCTGAAAAACTACTAGATCAGCACGTCATTTGCCTCTGTACCCCTCCTTTGCCACTTCTAGAGTCCATTCGCACATGGGTTTCCTTACACCCCGAACAGGCCTCCGAGTGGGATCCGGTGTTTCATGATGGGTTGCCATTCATACAAAACAAGTTATGGTTACCAACAACCGACACTCGCAATCTTGCACTGGAATGGTCCCACGACAGTGCCATTAATGGCCATCCTGGACAGAAGCGTACGCTGGACCTCCTCAGACGGTGGTGTTGGTGGCCCTCCATGAAACACGATGTTGAAGGATATGTCAACACGTGCGCTGTATGTGCCCAATGCAAGCATCGCCGAGGACGTTCGGTGGGACTCTTACTCCCATTACCTATACCTCCTAGGCCCTGGCACACAGTGTCAATGGATTTTGTGACAGACCTGCCTCGAAC
Source organism: Ambystoma mexicanum (assembly GCF_040938575.1). Lineage (NCBI taxonomy): Eukaryota > Metazoa > Chordata > Amphibia > Caudata > Ambystomatidae > Ambystoma > Ambystoma mexicanum. The sequence goes on from NC_090931.1 coordinate 560,868,153, forward strand.
CAAGGGCTTCGACACCATTTGGGTGGTGGTTGATTCCTTCTCCAAGATGGCCCGTTTCGTTCCTTGTTCCGGCATCCCATCAGCCCCGGCTTTGGCCGACCTTTTCTTTAGATCAGTCTTCTGCCTTTTCGGGTTACCCACTGTTATAATCTCGGACAGGGGTCCCCAGTTCACTTCTCGGTTCTGGCGGGCGCTCACAGGCCTCTTGGGCATTGATTCCCGTTTTTCCTCCGCATACCACCCGGAGACGGATGGCCAGACGGAGAGGATGAACCAGGTCATGGAGCAGTATTTACTTTGCCTTATTCTACAGCACCAACAATCCTGGCTGAGTGTACTGCATCTCGCTGAATTCTCATATAACAATGCTTTGCATACTTCTACTGGCTTTTCTCCCTTTTTTGTTTTGTATGGCCAACACCCCCGCACCTTGCCTGTTCCAGATCTTACACATTCTGCCAATCCTGCCGCTGTTTCCTGTGCACGTGACCTATCGGCCGTTCATGCCCAGACTCTCGCTCACCTTCGTGAATCCCAAGTCTCTACGAAGTCTGCGGCTGACCGGCGGAGGGCTGTGGCACCTTCCTATGTAGTGGGGGATAGGGTCTGGCCTTCCTCTCGCCACCTCCGGTTGCCTGGTTGTCGCAAATTGCTACCCCGGTTTGTGGGTCCATACAGGATATCTGCTGTAATCAACCCTGAGGCTTATCGCCTCTCTGGCCCCGCCTCATGGCGCCTTCATCCTGTATTCCATACATCCTTGTTAAAGCCTTGTCCTGCCCATACCCGTCTCAGGTCTACGCCTAGTCCCATTTCTGTGGGTAGCTCTGTGGAATATGAAGTGTCGGGTATACTGGGTTCCCGTATGGTTCAGGGTTGTCTCCAGTATCTGGTGGACTGGGCGGGTTTTGGTCCGGAAGAGCGATGTTGGGTCCCTGCGGATGATGTCCATGCCCCGAAGCTTGTCTCCCGTTTTCATTTCGATCATCCCTCCTGCCCACGTGGACGTGGGCCATTGAGGGGGGGCTCTGTCATGCACAATAGGTCAGTTACATGCCCATACAACACCTTGCATAACACTCCAACACACAGTACTGTCAAGCTCCCCGGTTCTCAGCCAAACCCACCAGTTGTCCCATCACCTAGGGTGCAGGGGAGTCGCCATCACCGATGGTTTCAAATCAGACGCAGAGGACGGCGTTGTTTGTTTCCTCGTCTCCAATGGCAACTGCCATGGAGATTGCGATCGGGCTGGAACAGCCGATCGCGATTGCTTCCGGGTTTCACATCAACTTCCCGATCACGTGCACGGAGCCTCGCTCACGTGACTGGGAGGCGGCTCGCATAATACCCGGGAGCTTCGATTCACTCGCCGCTTCACAGCTGTTTTCACAACACTGTTCGGCGTCTCGACTCTTGTTATTTTGGTCTCATCGGATTTTCGACTTCAGGCTTCCACTTAACGGATTGGTTAAACTCTTGCTCCTTGGATACGTTTGCTGGAACTTTGCATAGATACTGGTACTTTGGACCTTTGGCTTACGCTTAACGGACTGCTTTGGATTTCCCTATCTGCTCGCTTTCTACAACCTGGATTTAGATCTTGAGATTGGTTACGACCTTCATTCCGCTTTCTTGGAAAATCATTACGTTTAACCTAAGGGTTACAGGTGGTCAGCCCGTACCTGCCCCCAGGTACTTGACTGTTGGAATCATCGGCGCTCCCCTGCACCAAATCCTCAGGCTCCCTTCCACGGAACTTAGGTAAGAGAGTATCATTGATTTGTATTTCACTACAGCACTGTCTTTGCCTGTACTAACCCTGATTTCCTCCCAACAGCCTCTGGGGTCCTCGGCGCCATCCGATTCGGTGAACCATCAACCACCTGTGGCCTCAAAGCTCGCACAGAGAGTGTTAATCTTTCTCTCCCTGTGGGTGATTTGTGGACAGAGGCTCAATACTCTTCACTACGTGGCAAGTCACGACACCATAGAACCGGTACCTGTAGCGGAGAGGAACAGGGGCTGGTACTCCCCTTACTTTCTCATTCCAAAGAAAGACGTAGGACTGAGACCCATCTTGGATTTGCGAGAATTGAACAAATTCCTCAGGAAAGACAAATTCAAGATGGTAACTCTTTCTCAAATCCTTCAGGCCCTTCAGTTCCAGGACTGGTTGGTATCTCTGGACCTTCAGGACGCTTATTTCCATGTGCCAATCCATCTCAAACACAGGAAATACCTGAGGTTCGCAATTGGCAACTCTCATTATCAATTTTGAGTGCTGCCATTTGGGCTGACCTCCGCCCCGAGGGTCTTCACCAAGTTAATGTCGGTAGTGGCTGCAAGTCTAAGGAGGGAAGGGATTCACGTCTACCCCTACCTGGACGATTGGTTGATCAGAGCTGTATCTTCGGAACAAGCTCAGATCCAGCTAGATCATGTTTGCCACTCCCTTCACAGACTGGGCTTCTCCCTCAATTTAAAGAAGTCACAAATGATACCATCGCAGAGACTCCAGTTCATCGGAGCGATTCTGGACACTTCCCTGGGAAAAGCCTCGCCACCACAGGTGAGGGCTCAAGATATTCTACAGATGGTTACCAAGTTTCAAAATGCCCAACGTCTCCCAGCCTTCGACTTTTTGAGGTTGCTAGTCCTCATGGCATCCTGCATTTTCCTAGTGCCAGAGGCTCGCCTAAGAATGAGATCCCTCCAGTGGGCACTGAGAACTCAGTGGTCACAATTCTCAGGGAGAATGACAGATCTTCTTCAGGTTCCCGACAGGGTGGCTCGAGACCTTCAGTGGTGGGCCTGTCAGGAGAACATTCTGAAAGGAGAGCAGTTTTGGCAACCCTGGCCGGAGATAACAGTAGTCATGGATGCCTCACTCACGGGGTGGGGAGCCCACGCCAACGACTTGACCATCAGCGGTCGTTGGTCTCCATCGGAGTACAGACTACATGTCAACCTGTTAGAGCTGAGGGCCATCAGACTTGCGCTGAAGGCTTTTCTGCCATTTGTACAAGGAAAGAATGTCCTGATAATGACGGACAACACAGTGGCCATGCATTACCTCAACAAAAGAGGAGGCATAGGATCACTACCTCTGTGCAGAGAGGCGATGCAGCTCTGGTTTTGGGCAATCCAAGAAGGAATCTCTCTATCGGCAGTTCACCTAGCCGGAGAGAAGAACTTGACAGCGGACGCTCTGAGTAGGCAGAGCACAGTCTCCCACGAGTGGGAACTAGCTCAGGAAGTCCTTCAAGAGATCTTCGCCCTTTGGGGAACCCCTCAGGTGGATCTGTTCGCCACCAGTGTCAACAGGAAGTGCGATCTGTTCTGTTCAAGGGAATTTCCCCCGAGAGGAGCTCTGGGAGACGCGTTCATAGTGGACTGGGAGTTTCCGCTTCTGTACGCGTTTTCACCGGTCCCTGTCATTCCTCAAATGATCAGGAGGTTGAGAAGATTCCGGAAAACCATGATCCTAATTCCCCCGGATTGGGCCAGGAGAACGTGGTACCCGGACCTTCTAGACTTGTCCATATGCCCTCCAATTCGACTTCCACTCAGCGAGAATCTGCTCTCACAGAAGGGAGGTCAGGTTCTCCATCCAGACATCAAAACCCTCAACCTTCACGCTTGGCTTCTGAAAGGCTGAGGTACAAGGATTGGGACCTCCTTGATGATGTTATGGAGGTGTTGCTTTCGGCAAGAAGGCCAGCAACAAAATCTTTATACCGCTGCCGTTGGAACACATTTTGCAGCTGGTGTAGAGAAAAGAATATCGATCCCTTTTCATGTGGTACACCAATGGTTTTGTCCTTCCTACTTTATTTAGCGAATTCAGGCCTTCAAGTTGGCACCATCAAGGGCTATCTCGCAGCGCTATCCATCTTTAAGCGCACTGCGGAAGAACCATCCTATTTCAAGTTACCCTTGGTAATACAGTTTCTAAAGGGGTTAACTAACGTTTATCCCCCAAGACCATTCCAGGTTCCCCTATGGGATTTAAACTTACTCCTAACTTTCCTGATGGGCACACCTTTCGGACCACTCCACTCTTGTTTGTTAAGATTTCTTACCCTTAAGACTGTTTTATTAAAAGCACTTACATCTGCTAGAAGGGTGAGCGAGTTACAAGCTCTTTCTTGTAAACCCCCTCATACAATCTTTCACAAAGACAAAGTTGTTCTGCAAGTGAAGCCTAATTTCCTCCCAAAGGTGGTTTCTGAATTTCATATCACTCAGAAGATTACCCTTCCATCTTTCTATCCTCCTCCTCATCCGGGGAAAGAGGAAGAGAGGTTACACAGGCTGGACCCAAGAAGGGCTTTAAGTTTTTACGTTAGTAGACTGGCTAGGATAAGACAAGCAGACCAGCTGTTTGTAGGCTACGCAGGTCACAAGCTGGGGTTACTGATAACTAAGCAGACCATTTCCAGATGGATCATTTTAGCCATTTTGGAATTTTATAAACTGGCAGGAAAAGAGCCCCCTCAAAATCTTAGGGCTCATTCGACCAGAGGTATTGCAGCTTCATCGGCCCTCAAAAGAGGTGTGCCGGTTAGAGACATATGTGCGGCTGCCATATGGTCGTCCGTCCATACCTTTACACGGTTTTACAACTTGGATTCCTCCTCCAGTCAAGAGTCTAGGTTTGGAAAGGCAGTATCGCACTCTATTCATCAATAAGAGGAAGCATGAAGTCAGTACTCCCACCTCCAATAACAGAATACTGCTATGGGAGCCTATCTAAGATAAGGAATACGTCTGAGGACACAATCCCTTCGAAGAACAAGTTACTTCTTACCTTGTAACGTTCTTTCGATGGGATGTTCCTCCGACGTATTCCTTATCGACCCTCTCATCCATCCCCGCAGTACTACTTCCCTTGTTGTTGCAGCTTACGCTCCCTCAGGGTGATTAGTCTAGTCCAGAAAGAATTATTGTGGGCTACAAAACGGAACTGAGCAACGGACGCTGCGCGCGGCCTTTATAGGCAGGATGACGTCGACGTCGATACGGCGGCTGTCGAGGGACATCGACTCGGCGGACGTCGACGCGCAGCGCCCTCTAGAGAAAATTTTTTCCGAGGCCAGCAAAGCTGGAAAGAGATATATCTAAGATAAGGAATACATCGGAGGACCATCCCATCGAAAGAACGTTACAAGGTAAGAAGTAACTTGTTCTTTGCAGGCGTTAAAGTCCAAGGCGCTAAGCGACCTTGGTGCTAATTACGTGTCATGATGCCCGCACCCGGGGAGCCGGTTCAAGCCCTGCGTCCCCGAAAGCGGACATCCAGTCCCCAAGGAAGGACCCAGCAGCCCCATATAGGGGCCCTTTGGACAGTGTCCTGGCGCCTATGGCGCCAGGCTCATAAAAGACATCAGTCCTGGCGCCATAGGCGCCAGGCTCATTATGGATGTGCTTGGGTGCACTTACCTGATGCAGACCATGCTGCAGGATCCCGGCCTCCTTGAGGCCTGAAAGGAACTACTTTACCTGTGGGACTAATTTACCATCCGGGCGTGGTCGGGGAAGGATACATACCTGATTGGAGGAAGGATACATACCTGGAACTTCTTCCAAGGCTATTCAAACCCCACCGGAACAGCCACACGTGCTTCGCGTTGTTCTGCATCTAGCAGCTGGACGCTCACCGTGTCTGCTCCTGCATCCTGACTTCTGCCACGCCTGCCAGCATCCTGGATCACCTGCAAAGGAAGAGAAGAAGAGAACAGAAGAAGGAAAAGTCCTTACCTGCTAAATCAGCATACCGGAGACATCTCGCCGACAATCCTGAAAAGGAAGACTTTTATTTAAAAGCTCATCGCATCGATCGCTGCAGCGCCGCATTCCACTCACCTTTACTGGGCGCCTCCATGTTCAGCAGCGATCCTCCGGATTCGCAGTCACGCCCCAGCGCCTAGGGAGAAAAAGACCAGAACAAAAGGTGAGAGAGAGAAGGGAATAAGGAAAGCTAAACCTCCATGTTAAGACTTACCTGTTGATTCATTCCCTCTTCATTTCGGGTCCGCGCCGCATCCTGGCATTTCCGGACCCCGGCCACTAAGGGGAAAAAGAGACATCAGCGTTAATGAGCGAATGAAAAGACATTACCAAAAAACGCTCATTAAAGACTTACCTGATTTCTACAAGGATTTCACCTCTCATCTCGGGTCGGTGCCTGTTCCCCGGCATTCCGTACCCCGGCCCCTATGGGGAAAAAGACACTAGCATTAGTACATTAATGCATGGACACAAGGGGAACCTCTTATCAAAAAACTTACCTGGAAGCCAAGCAAGTTTGGTTCTCACCAATCCGAAAATCCAGTGAAGTAACTGGATACCAACGCGCCCCTGCATCAGAAGCAGGATGGAGAGCTCGTCCTTCCAGACCCTAAGGTGAGACGCTACGAGGAATCACAGAAGGGTTTCGAGGAGGGTGAGAGGGGAAAGTGGGAGGCTGATTGCATTACCCCGCAGACAGTTAATCCCCTATTTTCGCCTACAGAAGGATACTTCTGCGAGCCAGACAAGCCAGATTTAGGGGCCCGGTCCAGTCCGTCTTCCGAACCCTGCGCATCACCTTAGAAGAGGTCACAGCAGCGCGAACCAGGCCAGCGCCTCTGTGGGAGTCAGGTGAGCGTTACATTACAGCACTGTAATTTACGGTGCCGTAATTAGTGCCTTCCCCATCCCCATTGAACCCTATGGGGCAAAAATGGGAATGGGGAAGGGGCAATGGTGAATGGGGATTTACCGCCCCGCCAACCTTGGAATGGGGCGGTAAATCCGCCATCCACCATGGCGGAATCCGGCATGGACCATGGTGCTAATAGCACCATGGTCCTATGCCAGGGTTGTAATGAGGCCCCATGACTCCAGATTACTGAATGATATTTATCTTGAAATTCATGCATGCATGGCCACTAACAGCCTATGCCTCAATGACGACAAGACTGAGTTAATGATCGTGGGCACTCAGGCACGATTGAATAAACTTGACACCAGGTACTCATCTTTCATCATTGACGGTAACATAATCAAGGTATCTAAAGAGATTAAAACATTGGGGGTCTACCTCGATTCTACACTATCGCTCAAAAAACAAGTCAGCAGTGTGGCGTCCGCCACGGCCTACACAAATAGACTGATCTATAGCTGCAAATCGTATTTATCTACCAGTAGCTGCCTAACGCTAGCTAGAACACTTGCACTGTCTAAACTAGACTACTATAACACACTATTCCTAGGCTCCTCTGAACACAACCTAAATACACTCCAGGTACTCCAGAACAACTCACTGAGAGCAGCACTCCGTCTTCCCAGATCCTGCCGTATATCCATCCACAGACACAAAGTCAACTGGTTGCCCATCCGTGACAGAATCACACTGCGCACCTTGGCCATCACACACAAATGCCTCACAAACACAGCCCCAAAATACCTGTCCGACAAAATATGTAAACACCAACCCGCACGTACCACTAGATCATCTCATTCCCACAATCTGGTGGTACCAAGATTCAATCTAAAAACTGCCAGAGGAGCCAGCATTCCAGTCCATGCAGCCAAATGTTGGAACTCTATTCCCATCACTCTTAGACAAGAACCCTCCTTCCTCATCTTCAAAGCCAGAATAAAAAATTGGCTGAGCAACAAGCCTCTTAACTAAGATGCCACCACTATGTCTATCCGATAACTGCTTATTTATGGGATTTTTTAAAAAGTTTTTTTAATTTTTTCATTGCCTCCTGCTTATTTACGCTACTGTGTATACTGGGCCTCATTACGACCCTGCCGGTCCGGAAAGAACGGTGGTGGTAAAACCGCTGCCACCATTCTTTCCGGAACGGCTGATTAAGAGTCCTGCAGGCGGGAGGTGTCACTCCCGCCAGGTTGAACACCATCCGCCTGCAGGCGGACATGGAAACACCGGCTCTGTCATAGACGGTACCAGTGTTTCCTTTGTCCTCATCCCCATGGAGTCCTGTGGGGCTTCATGGGAATGGGGACTTACCCAGTTCCGCCCCCGGAATTCCCGGGTCACCGGGGTCGTAATTTCCTGGTGATTCCGGGAATCACAGAGGCGGAATGGAAATATGGGTCCGGCGGTAACCTGCCGGTTTTTCCGGCTCGGTTACCGCTGGACTTGTAATGAGGCCCACAGTCTCTGCTGTCTGACCCACCTGTAACTATGGTCACAATCGCTGTCTCCTGACTTGAATGTAATGTACTTTACTTTACCATGTATGTAACCTCTAAGTTTTTCAAGCTCCCAGTTACCTCGGGGTTTGGTGCGCGATATAAATAATAAACAAATACACATTTTAGAGCAAAAAAAGACCCCAAAAAATTCGGTTAAATTAGAAAAGGTCAAAAATGTCAGATCAAGTAGACCTAAACCCTGCTGCTTCCTTACAACCTTCAGAGTGGTAAAAAGAATTCCTCCGCTTCCACTAGCAACTTATTGACCAGTGCCCGAGAATCTTCGAGGTATAGTTTGCGCTACATATATGTTTTTAATAAATCAATCAATCCAATCTGCATTGCACTAATATTTTTTTCTGGTAGCCCAAGCATTCATAGCACACGGTTTTCTCACAGTATCATTTTGCAAAAAAAATGCTTATTGCATGTAAAGGACGCCAACACTAGCACCTATGAGCTGTTGCGTCCCTTGTATGCAATGTTTGACTTTTGTAAAACAGAGGTGTGATGAATCTCATGATGTCGTCCCTGCTCCTCGGGGTGGGGGGGCCCTTTCCATGAGGCCAGGGATGTGGGGCTGCTACCCGATAGTCCCCCTGGGGCTAGTACTCAGCGGGTGGATCTCATGGGAAGGGATTCCCCTTCTGGGCTACACGGAGGAAATTGGGAGTCAGCGCTGTAGAACAGTACCTACACCCACCTTTCTTTCCTCATTTTCTTTGCCTTCGACTGATTTTATAGGTTCCCCTATGTATTTCTGTTATAGCAGTAATATTATTACTCGGACGAGGAAAATCAGGGATGACTCCACTGAGCTGTCCTTCAAAATACTGAGACGAGGAAGATCAGGATCAACTCCACTGAGTCAACACCACAAAGTACTGTGACGAAGAAGAGACAAGGAGCCCTAACCAACTTCTAGGAAAACCAGAGAGAATGGTCTAGTTATCCAGTCGCAAGTAGCTGAAAGATGGAAGAGGAACTAACGTTGTCAGTCCCTCCTCGGAGGCACCGCAAGCCGAGTTCCTTGCCCACACCAGGAACAACTGAACTTTTAGCTGCTGACCTGGACAAAACAGGGAGAGTTTCCGGAGTCCCTACCTGATTTGCAGAAGTGCGACATGCTGAGAATGAGCAAGACATAAGGCCCGGCAGCAGGAGAGTGCTGTACAACGCATGTGAGCTGGTACCGCCCGCACGGGTCCACAGAAGGGTGGCGGAGCAGCATAAACTAGTGCAAGAACAGGAAATGGCTGAGAAGAGCTTCAATAAGACAAATAGAGATCCGAGATGGAGGTGAAGGACCGCAAGCGCTGAAAGAAGGTACAGGGGCTGCCCGGGCACCTGCGGGGCACTTGATAAACTATTGTAAAGGGATGTGGGACCCACACCTGTTTACAATATTGTATCGGAAACCGATAAGAAGGGGTCTTGGTCACGCATTTAAGTAGCCTGTTTGAAGGGGTCTAGGACCTGCAGATAAGCCTAAGAAGGATTCCGGGACCCACATTTGGGAAAGGCAGCCCCTGGCAGGTGAGTATACCAGGGCTGTCCAGTGAACTGCCCGGCGAAGCCTATGAAAGGCCAGGGGAAGGCAGACATTCCCCCAACCACAGTAAATTGCCAAAAGGAGCCTGAGAAATGTCTACGGAAGGGAGACATTCCCCCTACTTTGCAAACCATACCGTCCAGAAGAAGGGTGTCGTTCTTCTGTACCTTGTCCCGGCAGAATAGCTCAGGGGCAGCGTGCTCGCCCAGGAAACAAGACAACACAAAGCACCACAGGTTCGATCCCCGGGTCTGCGCTTATAAACCTCTGGGTATTAAGCATGTTATAAATAACCTATCATACCTTGAAGAGACAAATCCATTTTAGTTTTGTCATAAGTGTGAGGGTTAGAAATGGGATTCTGACATAGGATGGTGGACTTTTTAGTTATGGTATTTGAGGCAGGAAAACCCCTCTTAGAGTTAAGGTTAGATAGGTTTGTTTTTTCATATAATATAATAGTCTTTACCCAAAAGGATGCCTCCTGTGTGTCAGTCTCCTCCTTCAATACCCTCACAGAGTGCAAAAGTAAAGAGCAAAAATAGGCTAAATTGCTGTTACTCTATACTTTAGCAATTTGTTTTGCAAATGATGGAAATGCTGCATGACAGTACTGTTTTGCAGATGGAATTTACAATTGATTCCTACTTAATCCTCCTGTTTATATCTGGTTTTAAATGCAGATGGATTCTACAGGAATCCGTTAGTTGTATGCTTGCATGTAAATCTCTTTGCCCCCACTTTACCTCCGAAAACGATAAAAATGCCCCACAGTGTGAATAAAGGGGTAGAACCTGGATAGCCCAAACACGGCAGGTTTTAATGCCTTTATTTATGCTTTGTGGACTTGGAAAATGCGGCCCCTAGTGTAAAACCATGTATTCCATATATTTTGAGTGCCACTGTAAAATTGAGTTTTGGGCACAGCTCTGTAGATTTATGGACAAATGTTTGAGCTGCTCAGAGGCTGCCCTTCTCGGTGAACCCACGTCCCCAAATATAAGGTTGTGGCTCCAGCCAGTGAAGGCGCCTGGTCCCAACATGATACAAAATAAAACCAAACAAAGGGCGCACCCCAGTAGGCAGTGAGTCCAGGAGAAAGATTGCAAGTTGAACAAAGTTTATATCATTAAAGATGTGCACGCAGAGAACTCTGCTGCCCTGAGAGCACTCTCCCAAACATTACACAGGCAGCACATTATAAGGACAAGATTCCTCATTGATGACACCATATTCCAAATACACCACTCTGCAAGATCATTGGGTTGAATTGTCAGTGCTATACAAAAATGTAGGCACTGAACGCGTAGGATTGGCAGTGACCTGGGTGTCGCTCTCGCAGCACGTGGGTCAGCTGGGCTCGTCTCCTAGGGATGAAGGTTGAACTTTGTTCACAAGATGTTATTCTTCCAGCTAATCTAAACTACACAATTACCATTAACATGCAAAGAATAATGTTAGATATGGGGTCATTATTCAAATGGAAGGGGCTATAGAATGTGGATCAATATACAGGCATTCCGACCCATGCTGTTATGGGGGCACGGGTACCTTTTGCCCTTGTTTCTGATGTCTTATCTTCAAGACCTCTATTTGTGATCTATGCCCCCTAGTGCCTCACAATTCAAACGAGTGGATGGATGGGTGTTGGTTTTACAGAAGGATATATGGTCACACTGGATTAGGTATATGGTGGGCAATCGAGGGAGGTCCAGAGGTACTTCAAAGAGAGGGAAAGGTATGTGGGCAAGGGGTCTGTAAGCTGTAACTCCTGAAGGTGGGGGTTGAGGTGGCACAGGCAGGTTTGTAGGTTTGTAGAGACTGATGGACGTGCAGGCCAGAGCTTGCTCTGGCCACACACAGGGCAATGAGCTCAGAGGAAGAGAGAAGGATACTAGTATTTGCAACAATACATGGCCAAGTGCTTCCATGAGAAATTGGTCTGAGCAGGGCTGCCAGGAGGAGGTGAAGGAACTAAGGTTGATGATGATGCTTATGATAGTAGTATAAGATGAGTCATGATGGAAAGGGGTAATCGTACGGTTTTTATGTAACGTGGTTAGATTTGCAGAAACATTGTGGTCCCATATTAGTTTTACTACATCCCACATTAGCTTAGTACCTTCTTGTATTAGTTTTCCTCCCTGCCCCCCTTCTTTTATATCACCCATTATAAAAGACACACTCCAGTAAAACCCCAAACACAGTAATATATTTGAAAATAATTTTGCTACAAAATACAATCTAACATTATCCCTACTGCTATCTGACTCTCTTCTCTCTGTATTCAGAGGGCTCGTCTCAGCCATTGTTGCTCCTACAGAGTGGAATAAATGTGTGTTAAGTACACATTCAGTTCTTATATTAATTTCATATCTATTGAGATGCTTTATTGAAGAGAGAGAGAGAGAGAGAGAAAGAGAGAGAGAGAAAGGAAGTCCAATTATACATTATGCATTTCCATTTTTGAAATGTTTTGTTTTCTTCTATCAGTCATAAAAAGTAATGTGCTGTACTCCTCATCGATATTTATGTTTGCACTTTTCCCCCTGTTGTGATACTTTGTGTACTGCCACCTCATGTTCCTCTGGCAATACCGTTTGTGGTGCTACACTGTCATGTGCTTTCCTAACCTCTGACAAAGGGATCCAATATTTCAGGCCCTTTACCTTCACTGCTGAAGCTGTATATTATATCACCTGATAAGGGCCATGAAATCTTGGAGAATTCCATCTCCTGACAAAACTGCAAACGTATACTAGTTTCCCTGGCATCAGTTGTGTTGCAGGACTGTCAAGCAGCTGCTGTTGTTGTGTCCGTTCCCTCAGTTTGCGTTGGGCGGTTCTATTTGCTTGGCAATACTCCTTACTGCCCGTGTTAACTATGTTAAGTATTCTTTAAACCTTTCACCCATGGAAAGGGGGGTTTGCATGTGCCTTCCTGTCACTATTTCGTGCAGTGACAAGTGATGGTCTTTGCTAGGCTGTGTGCGGAGTAGTAACAATGCTAAAGGTAGAAAATACACTGAATTTCTCTTTAGGGTGTGACACAATTTTTATAATCTTCTCTTAAGGAGTCAGTTGATCTTCTCGGCAATCCCGTTAGCTTGTGGGTGATAAATCAAAATGCAGGAGAAGCGAGGTACATCACATCAGTCAGCAGGTCAAAAGTTGGCACAAGCCTGGCAAACATGGAATTTGTACCATTCATAGCATATGCTCCCATAGTCTCTCAATGTTCTTACAGTGGCCCCATACACTAAACATTCATTGATAACTTACAGCACGCTCTTTACTTATTGCAGAGGGAGCTACTTAAGCCCTGCCTCTGCCGGAGCACTCGCTTCGCGTCTTCTCCGCTGACAGCGGGTAACGCTACCGGAGTCTCTCCTCACAGAACCTGTCAAAGGAAAAACCAGAGACATTAGTTTTCACAGAAAAAACAGAATTCCCTAGTTATTGAAAACACTCACCGAACCGAAGTTATCTCTGAAGTAGTTTTTCAGTCAGCCGTGTTCGTTCGTAGACGCAGCATCTTCTGTCAGAACTTCTCTCACAGCCGCAGCATCTTCAAGCAGCATTCATCGTTCGCAGTCGCAGTACCTTTATTCAGAAACTTCCTCAGCAGCCACTGCATCTTCCGAAGGTATTTCTTCCTCAGCTTTCCGAAAACCTGCAGACAAAAAGGCTGCAGTTACGTTGCTTAGACGAATTTACGCTAGTTGAACGTTTCTCCATCCCGAGTAACGTCGCAGTCATGCCGCAGCCATTATACTCTCCGAATTCCGAGAACCTGCAAGAAAACGGGAAAATATTAGAGAGATCTCTCCAACGTAGGGACTATTCCAAATCTAAAGACTATAGTATTTTCCCCAAATACTTACCCAAGACAAATTCTGGAAAAGCAAAGACACTAAAGGCAGGAGTCTATTGAACACCTAAGCCTTGCAAGTTAAAGTTTCTTCATTCCAACTGCCCCTGTAGAATAACAGGTTGGAGAGCTCCACAAAACATAAACACAGGTGAGAAGGGAGGGGTTACCAAAAGCACACAGTTATACAGTAACTTCTCAGAAATCAGGTTTTATAGCAGTTCTATTGTTGTATTTGTTGTTTATACAGACAAGGAATCCTAAAAGTGCCCAAGTAACTGGTCCACAGGCCGAGAAGGCATTACGCTCCAGAGGAGTCCAGGTAAGCGTTAAAGAACGCAAAGCCAGTACTTCAAATACTCCACCTGAGCCTAATGGAGGACACAGGAATTGACAATTTATCCCAGATTTTGGCAGAGTTAAGGGCAGAAGTCCATGCAGCTAGATCTGAAACCAACTCGTAGTGGGGTTACACAGGGTCAAATTTCTGCTCCCAGTCCTCTTCTACAGGTAGTTTTACCTGGGAACATTTCACTAGCAGCCCCAGAGAGATTTACAGGGGATCCAATGCGTTTTGCAGTTTTTATGAACCAATGTACTTTACACTTTCTGTGTAGACCCCGGGTCTTTTCTTCATATCAGGCCAAGGTGGCATTTGTGTTATCATATCTGGGTGGACATGCTGCTGACTGGTCCATACCCTTAGTTAATCGAGATGATCCATTACTAAGGAATTTCCCAGGTTTTCGGCAGGAGTTAGAGAAACTCTTTGCTCATCCTGCTCAGGGACTGGCCTTAGATCATGAGCTGCTCTCTTTACGCCAAGATAACCAAGAATTGTTGGCCTACATAGCTTCCTTTAATAGATTAGTGGCAGAGACCAATTGGCCCGAGGAGAAGAGAACCACACTCTTCTATCGAGGATTACAAGGAGAACTCAAAGATATATTAGCACAAGTAGTGAATCCTCCTACAGGTTGTGCCGAATTCATAGACCTTACAATACAGCTGGATCACCGATTGCAGATCCGGCGCTCTGATCGGGCTAGATCACTCTATGTTCGTTCAAAAGACTATGGAACTCGTCCAATGACTGAAAGTCACCCTGAGCCAATGCAGTTAGGAGGTGTTCAGGGTCCCATATCTAAGGAAGAAAGAGACAAAAGAAGACAACAGAATGTATGTCTCTATTGTGGTTCAGCGGGTCTTCATTTGCAAAAATGTCCAGTAAAACCCCCATGGAAACCAGTGGGAGCAGTATACAAGGCGGACAGGAAATCACAGAAAATGAACAGCCGGAAAACTCCAATGCCCGACAAGTGTAGAGGTCGACTTGTTGAGCCAGAAGAAGGAAATTCACATCTCATTTCGTTGTTCCAGTCATCTTAAGTAGCAACCTTGAACCTTCCAAGATATATGCTCTGGAAGCATATGTGGACAGTGGTGCGATTGGGAACTACATGAATTACGAACTTGAAGGCAAGATTGGTATTGGTATGCACCCAATGGCTATGATAGAAAATGTCACCGCAGTAGATGGTACTCAACTGATATCCAGACCAGTGACGAAGTGTACTGAAGTTTGCACCTTGCTTTGCCAGGAGGGAAAAGATCTCGTTTGACCTAATTAGTGCTCCACAGTTTAAAGTGATTTTAGGAATTCCATGGCTAGAGAAACATAATCCACAGATTGATTGGCATGCCAAAACCTTAGTTTTTATTGAGGAATGCAGGTATTCCTGCTATGTTCAAGACGGAACCTTTGAAAAAGAAGTTCAAGTGATTTTAAGAGAAAAACCCACCTTATGGTTAATGGGAACCCTTCCACCGGAGTATCAAGATTTTCAGGAAGTATTCGAAGAACAGGCTAACGTGTTGCCTCCTCATCGGCCATATGATTGTCAAATTGATTTGATCCCTGGTTCAAAAACCCCATGCAGCAGAATTTTTGCCCTAACTGAAAAAGAAAATATTAATTTGAAGACTTATTTGGATAATTACCTCGCCAATGGTTTTATTCGGCCCTCTAAGACTCAATGGCGTCTCCTCTGTTTTTCGTGCCCAAGAAGGAAGGGGACCTTCGTACTTGCATAGACTACCGTGCCCTCAACTAGATCACAGTCAAGAACCGGTACTCCCTTCCACTCATTCCAGTGTTAATGGATCAAGTTAAGGATGCCAAAATGTTTACTAAACTAGACCTTCGAGGAGCTTACCACTTAGTGAGAATCAAAAAAGGAGATGAATGGAAGACTGCTTTCCGCACAGAATACGGCTTATATGAGTACCAAGTCATGCCCTTTGGCCTATGCAACACCCAGCAGCTTTCCAGAATTTTATGAACAATTTTTTATGCGAATTGCTAGAAGTCTGCACTGTAGTGTACCTTGACGACATTCTCATCTATTCAAACTCGGTCCAAGAGCACATAACGCATGTAAGAGCAGTACTTCAGAAACTGCGAAAACACAAGCTATTTGCCAAACTAGAGAAATGCTCCTTTCATGTGACCTCAGTGGAATTTTTGGGATTCGTCCTGTCACCTATGGGAATCCAAATGGATAACTGAAAGGTTGACCCAGTTCTGAATTGGCCATTCCCTACGTCGGTGAAAGGAGTCCAACGTTTTTTAGGATTTGCAAATCTTTACAGAAGCTTTGTTGCAGGATTTTCACAACTAGTCCATCAAATAACTTTGCTACTGCGAAAGCACAAGACATTCTCCTGGACCAAGGAAGCAGAAGAGGCCTTCAGACATTAAAAGAAAAATGTACCACTGCCATTTTAAGACACCCACAACCCGAACTACCATTTTTAGTGGAAACTGATGCGTCCAGTGCTGCAATGGGAGCTGTATTATCCCAGAAAGATACTGAAACCGGACAACTGCTTCCAGTGGCCTTCTGGTCCAGGAAGTTTTCAACAGCAGAATTAAATTACAGCATCACAGATAAGGAATTGCTAGCAATAAAACATGCTTTCAAAGAATGGAGATACCATTTATTAGGGGCCCGGCATACTGTCACAGTTTTCAGATCATCGAAACTTGCAATATTTATGCAATGCAAAGGCTCAGTCATCCCTACAACTTCGTTGGGCGTTATATTTCTGTGGAATACGATTTTGTTATCACTTATCGCCCAGGGGGTATGTAATGGCAAAGCGGATGCCTTGTCAAGGATTGGAGAGAGAGAAGCGATCCAAAGTAAAACAGATCCTGTAAATATAATTCCAGAAGAGAAGGTGCTGGGAGTCCCTGGACCTTCAGAAGAAGACTTTAAGGCACAAATTCTCCTTAACATGACCACTTCTGAGTTAGAGGCTTGGAAGTCAAGAGGACCCAAGTTTAGCATTCAAGAAGGTTTACCTTATTTCCAGAGTCTGCTTTATCTACCAAATCAGGAGTTACAAAAGAAAGTTATGTCAGATTACATTGGAGCCACATTGGAAGGCCACCCTGGAATCGCTAAAACCACAGCCAAAATCAAAAGGCATTTCTGGTGGCCAACATGGCGCAAGGATATCATAGATTTCATTCAAACTTGTGGTATTTGTGCTCAAAACAAAAGCTCAAAGCAGAGACTAGCAGGACTGCTTCATCCGTTACCTGTCCCACCATCACCATGGCATACCATTTCTATGGACTTTATTAGGGAGCTGTCCCCTTATTTGGGTTATAACACAATCCTTGTAGTGGTGGGGTGGACTTGTTTTCCAAAATGGCACATTTCATTGCCCTCAAGGCGCTTCCTACTTCATCAGTCTTAGCAAAGGTATTCCTAGAACAAATTTTATGTCTTCATGGTTTTCCATCTACAGTGATCTCTGATAGAGGGAGTGTAAAAGGGATAACCCAGAGAAGAGAGCCCATCAGGAGAACTCCAGCAACACAGAACATCATGGCAGTTAAAGGGTGCATGGTTAGATACAGGAGGAGGGTCCCTGGAGATTGACAGACAATTGGAATGACGAATGCCCAGTAACTTAAAAAAAATAGGGGGCTTTCCTCTAATAAACATTGTTCTGTTGTGGTGTTCGTTGACAGGAAAAGAGGGCCAAAGAGGAGGAGATCTGAGTGGGCATATTGAGGCCCTTACGAGTGAAATATTGTGGGAAAGAAATGAACGTTACATGTTATAGCCACGTCAGGCTGACAGGAGGGAAGTTGCCGCATTGGTTGTATTTGAAGTTCTGTCACGGGAGACTGAAGTTAAGCTGACACGTGCTCGTGTTCGGAGCCATGTAATTGATAGCAGCTGTTGTTTGCTTCACCTTGTTTTCTATCTCTTCTGCCAGTGAGAGAAGTGGCTGAAAGGTGAAATGCCGGAGGAATCCATTCACGAGGTGTGCCGAGTGTAATTGACACGCCCGTCTGTGAAGATGTGCGGCGAGTGACGGAAAAAAATTTGAATAGGTAAATAAACATTGAGCGGGCTGAAAAGCGAACTGCATCAAATACCGGTTATACAGATTAAAGCAGACTCACACTCAGAGCCGAGTTACAGATACACATTGTTTAGTTCATTGAAAGCAGGCTCTGCTGAGTGGCCACAAAAGGTAATGCCATTCCAAAGTTCTATGTAAGATATTACGACGTGCTCACAGACGGAGCTATATTGTGGAATTTGAAGGGAAAATAACTGTTAATTACCAGCAAAGGCAAAGGAGCTAATGAATGAGTGCCCAAGCGAAGTCTGGGAAGTAAGAAATTATGCTGGCAGAGCCATCTACTATACCACGTGTGGGAGAAACATTCTGAAATGAAATTGGGAATTATCTTATTTCTTCACTATCCTAGTAACTGGAGAAACTAGGGAAAAGAGTCAGGAAAGTGTTCAAGCGAACTGTTGGTCTCTGGAAGAACTTTACAAATTACAGAGACATTGAACATACTGAAGAAAGAGAAGTAATTGTTCTACTCTACCGTCACCTAATGGGATGTTTAAAAAAAATAAAAGCCTCACTTGAGAATACAGCCTTGCAGTAAGATGTCCTTATTACTCTCCAAAGTGAGTTTGTGATAGCGAGTCAATTTGTACCCCAATTTTGGAGAAAATGTTGTGAGTTGGCTAAAGTTGAAGTGCGTTTATCTACCAGTTACCACCCACAAACTGAAGGTCAAACAGAGACAACCAATCAGATTCTCAAACAATGCCTTCGATGTCTTCTCCACCAGATAGATTGTTCCTGGGGAAATGTCGTTTGGGTAGCACAGTATGCCTATAATAACTCTGAATACATTTCCACAGGTTATACTCCTTTCTACATACTTAATGGTTCACATCCTCAGACCTCTACCTTCAATCCAACAGAATCCTTAGAGATGCCAGCGGTACAGAGTCTTCATGATAACATTACCAAAGTACAGGAAAAGGTTCTACGACATTTGACTATAGCAAAGGAAAGCCAAAAGAAATGGGCAGATGGACTTTGAAGAAAATCTCCAGAATATAAGGTGGGAGACAAGTATGGTTGTCTTCTAAACACATTGCACTTAAAGGCCCACATAAATTCCAACCTAGGTTTCTGGATCCATTCCCTGTAGAAACCATAGTCAACCCAGTATCAGTAATATTGAACCTGCCATCCCATATGCAAATTCATCCGGTATTCCATGTTTCTTTGTTAAAGCCAATGAATCCAGTGACCAGATTACAACCCTCACCAAACCCCCTAATCATAGAAGGTGAACCAGAATTCCTAGTAAAAGAAATCTTAGATTCCAAAATTGTCAAAAGGAAATTATTCTACCTTGTAGATTGGAAAGGGTTTGGTCCCCAGGATAGGACTTGGGAACCTAGCTCAAACATTCATGCCCCCAAATTACTTCAGAGGTTTCATCAAAACCACCCTACTAAGCCAGGCCCGGAGGGTTCATCCTTGGGAGGGGTCTTGGGTGGGGGGGGGGGGGTACTGTCATGATCCCAGTAACTGGGCACAGTTCCCATTCTGGCATGCAGGAGAAGCAAGGTACATCACATCAGTCAGCAGGTCAAAAGTGGGTATACGCCTGGCAAACATGGCATTTGTACCATTTATAGCATATGCTCCCATAATCTCTCATAGTGCTTACAGTGGTCTCATACACTAAACATGGCTGCCGCCAGATCCATTGATAACTTACAACACGCTCTATACTTATTGTTTAGGGAGCTACTTAAGCCCCGCCTCTGCCGGTGTGCTCGCTTCGTGTCTTCTCTCCTCACAGAACCTGTCAAAGGAAAAATCAGAGACATTAGTTTTCACAGAAAAAACAACAGAATTCCATAGTTAGTGAAAAGACTTACTGAACTGAAGTTATCTCCGAAGTAGTTTTTCAGGCAACCATGTTAGTTCGTAGCTGCAGCATCCTCTGTCAGAAGTTCTCTCACAGCTGCAGCATTTTCAAGCAGCATTCATAGTTCGCAGTCGCAGTACCTTCATTCAGAAACTTCCTCAGCAGCCACTGCATCTTCCAAAGGTATTTCTTCCTCAGCTTTCCGAAAACCTGCAGACAAAAAGGCTACAGTTACTCCGCATAGACAAACTTACGCTAGTTGAACGTTTCTCCACCCCGAGTAACTTCGCAGTCATCCTGTAGCCATTAGACTCTCCGAAGTCTGAGCACCTCCAAGAGAAAGGGAAACTATTAGAAAGAGAGATCTCTCCAACGTAAGGACTATCCAAATCTAAAAGACTATAGTATTTTCCCCAGATACTTAACCAAGACAAATTCTGGAAAAGCAAAGACACTATAGAGGCAAGAGTCTATTGAACACCTCAGCCTTCCAAGTTAAAGTTTCTTCATTCCAATGAGCCCCTGGAGAATAACAGGATGGAGAGCTCCACATAAACACTGGTGAGAAGGAAGGGATTACCAAAAGCACACAGTTATACAGTAACTTCTCAGAAATCAGGTATTATAGCTCATATTGTTGTATTTGTTGTTTATACAGACAAGGAATCCTGAAAGTGCCCAAGTAACTGGTCTACAGGCTGAGAAGGCATTACGCTCCCGAGCAGTCCAGGTAAGCGTTACAGCTACTGCTGATGGTTCTGCAAGTGCCTTTATAAGTTTGTTTAAAAGTTCTGGGAACCCATCTGCTCTTCTGAACGCCCTTCTTCTCCACCTAGACAACCCAGCATGTACCGTAGTGGTTTCATATGCTGAGTCTGAGTAAATTGTCACGGCACAACCTTTAGCTGCATTGAGTGCTACTAACTCGGCAGCTTGTGCTGAATAGTGCATGGGCAAATGTTTTTGCACCAATATTTCATACTCTCATTCGTCTAGTCTCACCACTGCTGCTCCCACATGTTTACCTGTTTCTGGACAATTCGAAGCTGATCCATCTACAAAATACACTTCTCCTTCACTTATTGCATTTTCACTTGCTTTAGGAATGTTGTCCCCTTCCCCCACATAAGTGGCACAATCACGGTTCGGCATGTCTTCTACTGTACATTGTTTTGTGAGAAAAGTGTCTCGATTTACTATTTTACAACGCACAACATGAATGTTCGTGCTCAATATTATTATCTCATATGCTGTTGCTCTGTGTTGTGAGTGTGGATTTGGATCGTTTGAGTTTTGCAAACAGGGAGTTTTCCACAAACAAAGTGCCCTTGCATCACAGAGTCAAGAGTGCAGCTGTATTATGCTAGTGGCTTGTGTCCCATTGATGTTTTTTGTGTCAGCACGGCAGTCATTAATGTTCCATCTGAGTGGCAAAACAAGTAAAATTCCCAGTCATAATAAGGGGTATCGACGGGTGCTGTGCAAATCAGGTCCTTTAATGTGGTGAAAGCTGCGTCCATTTCGGATGACCATATTATTATTATATTTTTTTTTCTGTGCTTCCTTGAGCCCCTGTAGCAATGGTTGTGTGAAGGCGGCGTAATCGAATATCCATGCCCGGCAGTAATTACATATGCCGAGGAATTTTTGCATGTCTTTCACTGTGTCGGGTCCTGCTGTTGCTCTTACTGTTGCGCCCCTATCGGGAATTATTCTTTTTCCATCTTTTGAGATCAATTGTCCCAGGTTCAGTACTTCAGTAAGGCAATATTGGAGTTTGCTTTTCTCTACCTTGTATCCCTTGTGGGCCAACAGGGTGAGTAGTTGGACGGAAACCTTCCTGCACATGTCTTCTCCCTCACTGCATATTAGTAAATCATCTACCTACTGAATTATTGTGCTTTGAACGGCAATGTTGCCAAGGTCTTCATGCAATATTCTGTTGAAAAGGCTGAGACTCTCACAGTAGCCCTGGGGCAATCTACAATGTTGGTACCTTCTCCCCCCTAGAGAGAATGCTGTCAGGTATTGTGAGTCTGGGTGGAGTGGCACGGAGAAAAAGGCATTTTTCAAATCCACCACAGTGAAATGGGTTGCCTTCTTTGGGATACTGCACAAGATGGACGCCGGGTTTGGGACAAGCGGGAATTCTTTTTGAACAATATAATTAAGAGGGCGAAGGTCCTGCACCATCCTCCACGACCACCCGCCCCCTTACTTTTTTCATCTGATAAATCGCAGCATTGCACAGAGTTGGAAGGGACAATAATACCTTGCTGGAGCAATGCGTGTATTGATTCTCGTATTCCCTCCTCTGCTTCTCTCGATAAAAGAGTACTGTTTCACCCTAGACAACACTGCTCCTGGCTTCAGTTTTATTCTTATGGGGGTCACTTTTTGTAATAATCCTACATCATGGGGATTGGTGGTCCATACATTTCACGGCACCTGCTGACAATCCACATTGCAAAATGACAGTGGGGCACTGACGACAGCCATGAGAGGGTTTGTAACCCGTCTGTTTTGTATCATTATGTCACAGGGCATGCAAATTTCCATCATTATTTCTCCATCATGGTCATCGTTGGTGAACAACTCCTCATCTGTCAAATTGCGCAAGGCCTTATTTGGGTCTATGCATAGCACTGTTCACCATTCACACCCTTGTGTGTCCTTCCAATCGGCACAATACGTTCTGCTGACACATGCATCCCCTGCAAGTCTAGTGAGAGCACTGTACCAGGTAGTATGTCAGGTCTTGCTACAGGGCGGAAAACGAAATAAGAAGGTACTCTCCACTCTTTTTGTGTTATTTCTGGCACTACTCTAGCCAATACCTGTATGCCATATATGAACATATCTGCAATTGTGGTTATTCCTCCCACTGCTGTTTCGTTTGCTATTGTTCGTATTATAACATTGCCCGTAAGGTGCACATGCCGGGTGTAGAACATACCACGCCCCTCTGTGTGAATGCAATGGTCATATTGAGATTACTGAGGAGATCCCTTCCCAATACATTTACAGGTGAGTCTTCATGGTACAGCAGGGGTGCTCTCACTGTTCTGCCTCCTATCTTTACATCCAAATCTTTAGTGTAAGGAACTGTGACCACAGCCCCAGTGAATCCCTGCGTCTCAAGGTTTTTGCCAGATAACAGAAATTTCCCTCCACATAGACATGATTTCTCCGCCCCCGAGTCCACCATAAAGATGAACTGCTTGTTTCCTATCTCTGCCCCCACCAGTGGGTCCTCGTCAGGACGTAAGGTAGTTGATAGGACTGGACACGCAAAGGGCTCTCTGTGGGCTGTCGTAGTCTGGGTGAGTGTCTGTTCCAGGGCAAGAGAAAGCGTGATCGCCGAGTACTCATGCTCCCCGGAACGGGGCTGGTGCACCATTTGCGTTGTAGCAAAAGGGTTGGCATGAGTGTGTCATCTGGTTTTGGCGTGGAAGACATGTTTGCATATTTTGCGGAGGTGGTCTGGGTACACTGGGTGATGCCGTGTATCTGCTATCATTCTGTTCTGCCTGTGCATATCCCCCCATTGACAACCCATAGGGGCTTCCTAGGTGCAGGTGCCCATACTGGTATCTCTGATTATTTTGATAGTTGGCCATAGGATTGGTACGACATTCCCTTGCAAAGTGTCCCCACATCCCGCATGACCAACATGCGCCCTATCCTCCTCCCCTAGGTCCCTGTACTCCATACCCTCCCCTGCACTGCCCTGTGTACCCACCTCTTCCAGGCCTTTCCTGCCATTGCGGTCCGACATTTTGCTCCTTTCCTCCCCATTGCTCCTGGCCATTGTCCGCCCATGTGAATGCCATTCTGGCCTGTAATGCTACTGTCCCCCCGCCCTTTTTCCCTGCTGTTCTCGGGGCGGTCCTGCGGTTAATGCTGCGACCTTCACTAACTTGCTCTGTACCAGTTTGGCTTTGTCTGCTAATCTTCTTTGTGCTATTTCTTTTTCTCTCTCTTTGATCCTTCTACAGTGGTGTACTATGATACTCTAAATTTCTGGCCAAAACTTGGCTTCTATCCCAGCAATTTTATCAAGGGCCTTCTGTCCCTCCTTTGGCCGGCCTTTTTTGATAATGAAGTAGAACAGAGAGGTGGATTGGTCCCACGCTGTACTAGTCTCCGCCCGCCACATATCCTGCATCCGAAGAATGAATTGCAGAGTCTCCTCCTCATCACCCATAGTGCATTGCATAACTGAGTGTAAATCTGGGGTGTCGGGGAAGGTCCTTCGCAGTGCGTCCCATACCTGAGCCCTTACATTATTAAACAATGCCTCATCATGGCAGTCATTGCCCATCGTGAATGCTGGAAACCCTGCCTTCACCCACACCCAGTCTGCTTGGTCACCCACTACCGATACCAAGATGCTTTTAATATCCCCAATTGCTAGGGGGATCCCTGCTGTATTTTTCTCAAAGACGTATATCCATTTTCCCGCCCCCCTTCAAAGTGGAGGTAGAGCTTTTAATAAGTTGGTTTTGTCCATCAGTGCCCAAGGAACGTAATGGAGACGCCCTGCACCTTTGTGGATTAGGGGCATTTGCAGTTTTGACCTCACTTTCCCTTTACTTTTACTCCTTTTACTCCTTTCATTTTTTGCTATTTCCATCCGCCCCAACCTATTCCAAAGCCTTCCTTCCCACCACTCTTCTCCTTTTTCTGTCACTTGTGGAGTTGCCCATTTAATCTGTTGTGTTCCTCCCGCTGCTCCTTCTTCTAACTCATCAAAATGGCTCCAACATTCCTCCTCTCTGTCTGATGCTACAGTGTCATACCACACACTCATTGTCTCTCCCTCTCGTTCCACACAGACCTTCCTGAGTCTATTCGGAATAGGAACTCTCCAGATTTCCGCTCGTCTTCTGGCAGTGCAGTGGAGCTTTGTAACAGGGGTGGCAGCTGTGGCTGCCCTCCCTGTGGAGTTGGCAATTCTGTTTCGCAAAGTGTCCGCAATCATGCTAACTCGGCCAGAGTGGTTGTCATTAATACTTCTAGATCTGGAGTGCCTGTGGGGTTGTCTGGGACATATGGGGGAGGTGGCGCAGCCGCTGGGGTGGTCGGAGCACTTGGTTATGGTAGATACAAAGGGTCACAATACCCTTCAGCGGGTCTCGTGAGCAGTGGGTACAATATTTTTTAGTTCTACCCCTCCCTAGTCCTTTTCTGTTCCCTCGTTAATTGGAGCCTCTGGGATTTCTGGTTCTTTGGCTTTGTTATTTGTGGTGGGTGTTTCCTCAAACATCCTCCACAAATCTAGTACTTTGCATCTGTTTTGAAGCTTCTTTCCTTTATATTTGGTAATTAAATACATTTCTACGTGGTCTAATACTAACTTATCAATAGATCCCTCTTCTGGCCAGACCCGGAGTGGCCCCTCCCCTTTTACTTCTGTTAACCATTGCCCATGATATTTCTTTATTTTGTCGCTATAGAGGGGGAGGTGCTTACAAATATGCGAGAGCGGTATGTCTAAGCCCATGGTGTCGCAATCTTTCTTCCCTCCTCAAGTGTGTGCACCTATGTGGTTACAGCACTAGCCTTCAACTTGTGATTTCAGTTTTCGTGAATAAGTCAATTACTTATGCATTGCAATGATAAACCAACAGAAGCCCAAAAAACATTTAACCAACTAACAGTTCTCCAGCATGGGGTCTGGCATGGATTCACATGCTCATGAATATTCCCCGTCGTCAGGCTGGGAATCCTCAGTAAAGAAAAAATCAGTATGTTTCGTTTCTGATCTGTCTTTCTTAGTAGTAACCAATCACTGGTCTCTGGGTCATACTGCCCCCAGCCAATGACTGCCCTCTCCCTAAGCCCCTCCCCTGGCAGCCATCCTCAGATTTTTACCGCACGTTCAAGGGTTGGGAGTCCTCGTGCTATAGTTCTCAAGCTTTTACTGCGTTTTGCGATTTTTCAAAGAGATTTCATCTCATTTTTCGGTCAATCGAGCCTCAAGCTCCACTGTTTCTATTTCCGATCAACGGGGACCCGTTTCGGATTTTTCTACGCCCCTCAAGGACGGAAATTTCGTTGAGTTTCACTTCTTGGAGGCTTCCGGAATATCTTTGAGGCCTACCCCGTGTGGATATGGCCCAGGAAAAAGGAAACACGATGCCCGGATCCAAGCTCTTCAGGAGCTGCCCTGGATGTGGACTGCAGAATGTCTTCAAGGAGGATGAACATTCTCGATGTCTCTACTGCCTTCTTGAAGACAAAACGCACGTGGAGGAGGCCTGTGCGTTTTGCAAGAATATGTCAGCGGATGATGAGGGATCGTTGTATCCGCTTCACCATCTGGCTGGAGGGGAAGAGCCCAGCAGCGGGTGAGAAAAAGAAGTCAGAGCGGTCTTCTAAGTCCTTTGAGGGCGCTCCGGCGACAGGAGCCCAACAAAAGGCTAAGCACTGCAAGTCCGTGGGCACTGGGAGCGCCGAACGATCGGGCTCTTCGGCTGCCAGGCAGGGCACAATTTCACCGACGCCATCAACCACGAGCCAACGCTCTGGCTCGGGGAAGAGGAAAGCGGAGAACCCGGGTAAGCTTCGGGAGATGTCCCGGTCGATCCCGATGGCAGCCGAGGGGGAGCAAGGCAGTGACCCTCCCACCAAGGTGAAGGCCTCAAACGCCTCCAAGGCAGTGAAGGCCTTGATTCACCCGGCTAAGGCCTCTATCGAGAGAGTTGTGGCGGCCCTGCGAAGCCTGTGAAGGCTACCCCAGTGGAGGCGACCTCGGGGCCTAGAGTTTCCCTGCCACCGCGGAGGGAATCCTCTTTTCAGCCCATCGATAAGACCCCTGTGAAAACCCTGGTGGGAAAAGAGGGGGGGCCTGGTGGCCATCACGGACACGGATACAGCCTCTGAAGAGGAGCTGGCTGAAGATCCTGGACAAGAGGTCCAAGGAACTCCGGTCCCACGGGAGGGATCCCGACGAGGCGGACGAAGAACGCGATGGTGGCGCTGACAAGATTCCCGTGGAGGCGGACGATTCCACTCCCCAACCGTCGCACCCGTCGCAGCCGGTCTCTGGGCCACAAGACAACTCGGGAGCGATCTTGAGGGCGATCCAGGCCTTGTGTACGTAGATAAGGACAAGGTTGCCCTTACCACCAACGGACCCAGCGGAGTCTGGACCGTCAGAGAGCCCTCCAAATAAGCGGAGGAGAATTCACCCACCCCCTCCTTTCCAGCCTTCTCGGCCTGCACAGCCTTCTTCCCCGTCTCCTGAGCCGAGGGATGATACGGGAACAGAGAGAGCCACGACAGGGACGGATGACGATGGTGGTGACGACGGGATAGACCTTCCATCACCACCTCCTCGGGCCTCCCCGCCCAACGAAATTGGCTCCTTCCATCTCATGATCGCCAGGGCATCCAAGCTCTTCCACCTCTGCCCCGTGGAAGAGAAGAAGGAAGGGTTCCTTTATCAATGACAGGAGGCCGAAAGGAAGACGGTCCTCTCGGTCCCGTTGCTTGACGACATCTGGGACGAGGGGCTGTTGCTCCTGAAGAATCCATCCACGGCCCCTGCCAAGAGAGACCGGTACGAGAAGAAGTACCGGGTTCCGCCCCCATGTGCCTTAAGGCACAGCCTACCCCGGATTCGATTGTCTCCGCGGCAGCCAAGAAGAAAGCGGGGGCGGCATCAACTTCGACATCTCCGCCGGACGGTGAGGGGAAGAAACTGGACGCCATGGGATGACGGGTCATCTCGTCAGCGGCGACTACCATCAAAGCGGCCAACGCCCTTGCGATTGTGGCCCGCTACGACAGGGAGCTATGGTTTAAGATCGCTCCCCTGCTGGATTTCCTCCCGGACGACAAGAGGGCAGAGGCCCTAGAGATCCTATAGGAGGGAGAGGTGGCGTCGGACCACGCCATAACGGTGGCTACGGACATTGCCGACGCCGGCTTCAGCCAGATGGGCAACAGCGTTTGCCTTCGCTGGCGCGGTTGGCTCAGGGCAACTGATTTCCGTCAGGACATGCAGACCAGGGTACTGGACATGCCCTTCGACGGGAACAACCTGTTTGGCAAGGCAGTGGACGAGTCGATGCAAGCCATCAAGACCGACACCGAGACGGCTCGTGCCCTAGACGTTTTGCAGCAACGACAGCCGCCTTTTCGGGGTTCCGAAGGCAAGCAGGGTGCCTCCAAGGGATTTGGCAGCAGCTCCTCGACATACCGCCAGGCGGCTTGCTCCTCGACGCAGGAGGCCTACAGGGGACGCGGCAAGCAAGGAGGATCTCGTCGTCGTCAAGGAGGCCAGGGCGGCAAGGCCCCCGCCAAGCAGGATTGAACCGGCCGTAGTGTCGGGCCCCCACGTGAGCACCCCGGTGGGAGGCCGGCTGGCGAACTTCGTCAGCGTGTGGGAGTCCATCTCCACCGACCGTTGGGTGCTGGATGTTCTGGCCCGTGGGCACACACTGGAATTTCTAAGAAAGTGTTCCCGTATTTCACCCGTGGCCAGAAAGGAAAATCACGTCCTACAACTACTACTGGAGGTACGAGCGATGCTAAAGAAGGGAGCCATCGAACTCGTTCCAAAGAGGCTCCAGGGTATACTTGCAGTACTTCCTCATAAGGAAAAAGACCCGCGGTTGGCGACCCATCTTGGACCGTGCGGGACAACTGGAGGAAGGCGACTTCCTATCGTCGCTGGACTTGGAGGACGCCTACTTTCACATCCCCATCTTGAAAAAACATAGAAAGTTTCTGCGATTCGTAGTCCAAGGACGGCACTACCAGTTCAAGGCCCTTCCCTTCGGACTGAAGTCGGCGCCCAGGGTGTTCACCAAGTGCATAGCACCAGTGGCGGCGCGGCTGCGCCTACAGGGGATCCATGTCTACCCATACCTGGACGACTGGCTCATCCGGGCAGAGTCAAGGGAACTCGCCGTCAAACACACAAGGAAGACCGTCCAGCTGCTCCAGGATCTAGGATTTTCGATCAACTTCACAAAATCCCACCTGGTACCGTCGCAAGTTGCCCTGTTCATGCTCGACACAGTGGCGCGAATAGCATCTCCATCAGAGGAGAGGACGAAGGCCATCCTAGGCAAGGTGCAACGGCTGTCGACCATGGACGTGGCCAAGGTGAGGTCAGTCAAGTCCCTGCTCGGCATGATATCCTCCTGCATTTACCTCGTGCGCCTTTGCAGACTACGGATGCAACCACTGCAGGAGTTCCTCGACGCCCGTTGGATGCAAGCGACGGGCAACTTCGAAGACAGGATCCCACTCAACGAGACCTTTCGACAAGTGATCCGGTGGTGGGGCACCCGCGCGCATCTGACAGCGGGTATGGACTTCCAGATCCCGTCCCATCAGGAGACGGTGACGACGGACGCCTCCCTGGAGGGATGGGGGGCTCATTCCGGAGTTCTCCACGCAAGAGGCTTTTGGCTGGCGGAGAAGTCGCTACACATCAACGTCCTGGAGCTCCGAGCCGTGTTCTGGGCCCTCAGGTCGTTCCTTCCGTCCCTCAAGGGCAAGGTGGTGAGGATCTTCACCGACAACACCACGGCGATGTTTTACATCCGGAAGCAGGGAGGCACCAGATCCCCAGCCCTATCCAAGGAGGCCCAGGATCTGTGGCATTGGGACGTAGCCCATGGGATGTTTCTGGTACCCTTCCACCTGGCTGGAATAAAAAACACCATCGCCGACACACTCAGCAGGGAGCTGCGCTCGTGCCACGAGTGGGAACTGCGGCAGGATCAAGTGTACCTCCTCTTCCGATGATGGGGCAATCCCCAGATCGACCTGTTCGCAACGGCGGCGAACACCAAGTGCCAGAGGTTCACCAGCAGGTTCCCCCAGCTGGGGAGTATGGGCGATGCCTTCTCGTTCCCCTAGGACAGCCTGTTCCTGTATGCGTTCCCTCTGTTGCCGTTGCTGCCGCGACTCATCAACCAACGGTCCCGGTGCAGGATGATCCTCGTCGCACCGGCGTGGCCGAGGCAGATCTGGTTCCCGAACCTTCTTGACATGTCAGCGTCCCCACCAGTCAAACTGCCGACGGACGCAGATCTCCTCATCAGAGGAGGCGGCGCATCCTCTATCACGATCCGGCGTCGCTGAACTTAAAGTCCTGGCTCCTGCAGCGCTAGTTTGGAGGGTACGATATCCCGGCGGACTGCAAGGAAGTACTTGCAAAGGCCAGGGCGCCCTCGACTCTCAAGTGTTATGGACACAAATGGAAGTGGTTCTCTGTCTGGTGCCGTGCACAGAAGATTAACCCTCTGCGGATTACAGCCCCTCAGGTGCTGCCGTACCTACTGTCGCTGGCCAAGGCGGGGCTGGCGCACGCCTCCATCAAGATCCATCTAGCGGCGATCTCCCGCTACTCCAGGACCCCGGGGCGATCATCTCTCTGGTCCCATCGCCTGGTGAAGGAGTTTATGAAGGGGTTGTTCCGGTCATTCCCGCCGGTGAAGGCTCCAGCCCCGGCGTGGGAGCTCAACGTGGTGCTGTCCAGGCTCATGGGGCCGCCATTCGAGCCGCTGCATTCGGCACCATTGAAGTTCCTGTCGTGGAAAACGGTGTTTCTTGTGGCCATCCCCTCCGACGAGTGGGAGAGATCCAGGCCCTCTCCTGTAAACCCCCATACTTGACTTTTCACGACATGAGGGTGGTGCTGAGGACGCACCCCTCCTTCATGCCCAAGGTGCCGTCGGACTTCCATCTCAACGAGCCCTTGGTGTTACCTGTTTTCTTCATGTCGCCTTCGTCGCCGGCTGAGAGGACTTTGCACTCGCTGGACGTAGCTAGAGCATTAAAGTTCTATGTGGACCGCACAAAGAGTTTTCGGAAGACATCACAGCTGTTTGTGAACTTTGGACCTGTGAACCAAGGCAAGGCCCTCTCAAAGGCTTCCATTTCCAGATGGCTCTCCGGCTGCATCATGCACTGTCACCGGATGGCAAACCGACCGTTGCCCGGCCGTCCGAGAGCCCATTCGACCAGAGCAATCGCTGCTACCATGGCGTTCCTATCTGGTGTGCCCCTGCTGGACATCTGCAGGGCTGCTACGTGGAGGTCGACGCACACCTTCATGAGATTCTACTGCCTCGACCGGGATTCCAGGGAGGAGTCCAGAGTTGGCCAAGCAGTGCTGCGCAACCTGTTCACCTGAAGGTGGGCCTCGTGAGGAGGTAAGAGATGCTTAATGTTGAGTTGATGAAATACTTAATGTTGAGCCTTGCCACCTCCCGTGGTTGTGCATGTGTGTACTGCTATGTATTCTTATATTCATGAGCATGTGAATCCATGCCAGACCCCATGCTGGAGAAGGAACAAGTTACTTACCTGTAACTGTTGTTCTCCAGCATGGGTCTGGCATGGATTCAGAAGCGAACCCTCCCTCCTACCCCTCTGCGGCTCTTTACTTGGTCATACTGCCACTTTACGTGCTACCCAATCTGAGGATGGCTGCCAGGGGAGGGGCTTAGGGAGAGGGCAGTCATTGGCTGGGGGCAGTATGATCCAGAGACCAGTGATTGGTTACTACTAAGAAAGACAGATCAGAAACTAAACTAATACTGATTTTTTCTTTACCGAGGATTCCCAGCCTGACGACGGGGAATATTCATGAGCATGTGAATCCATGCCAGACCCATGCTGGAGAACAACAGTTACAGGTAAGTAACTTGTTCCTTAGATGTGACGGACCAACAACATTGAACTAAAAATATAAACCCTTGAAAACCTTCCCCATATCCACTAGCCCTTTGTTAATCAAAAAACCTGTTCCCTGCACACATCCAGCGCTCACTTTACTTCTGCCCCTCCTGGGCCTACCTCCAAAAGATTATAGATAACCAAGAAGAAGAATCGCTGGTATTTTTATCCCGAGCCCACCAAATATATGAGGCTCATATTTTATCCTTATCTCCACTCATATTCCTGCACTGGTCGGGACAGTATTACAGTACATTTAACAATTGAAGCACTGAAGGGGTTGATGTTTTTACCGACAGCATAGGGTTGATTGCCTTCTCATAATGTTGGCATCACTATGTTCTTGCATACATTCATGGCAACATTTCTTTTAATTCAAACAGTGTTACCTTACTGCACTAGCGGAGGCTTACAAGAAGTTACTGTAGCATTGATTCTAAAGTATGTGTTAAGAGCTGTAGTATAAAACCTATGACTTAAAAAGCAAGTTGGAAGAAGATACATTACAGAAAGGATTGAGCTTCGTACCAACCTATGGCACAACATTATTTGATACAAAGATTGAACTGTATAAGTTTGTAAGAAAGCTCAAATTGAAAGTCTTCTTCAAAGAATTGGAGACTCAAGATAAACCGACTAGCATGCCTGACTTTCAAGAGTTTCGGGCCAAGAGCAGATTCGTGCCACCCATTACTGTACCGTCCATCGATATTTTTCAGAAACTCGTCACCCAAGATCTCGAACGGATCAGCTACAGAACTCCGCCGCATAAGAATATCAAACCCCATGAGATGAGACTCATCAGAGACCTGTACAGTGATACAAACATAACAATCCGCCCCGCAGATAAGGGAGGCGCCTTGGTTATTCTAAACACTGCGGATTATGATACAGAATGCCTGAGACAACTACAGGATCGAACCACATATGCCACTTTGGATAATGATCCAACTGTCTCTATAAAACATAACCTGGAGACATTGCTTGATAAAGCACTAGAATTGGACTGGATCAATGAACATACATAAAAGTTTCTAATGAACGATCACCCCAGAATTCCGAATTTCTACACACTACCCAAGATCCATAAAGATCCTAACAAACCTCCCGGAAGACAAATAGTCGCAGGCATGGACAGTATTAACCAGCCTCTAGGTGGTTACATCGACTTTTTTCTGCAACCTCTAATCCAGAACACCACGACTTATACCCGAGATACTACTCATTCCTGCAGAAATTCAACTCTATTACTGTTCTACAAAGTCAGTTGAGGTTTACTATTGATGTCAAAAGTTTATATACCTCCATACCACATGACCTCGGAATTGAAGCAGTTGAATGGCTATTACTACAATCACCAGATGTCTGAGCACAAAAAGAATTCATATTAACTCTCCTGCAATTCATCGCTGAAAACTCTTACTTTCAATATCGCAATCATTTTTTTCTACAAACCTCAGGGACGTCAATGGGCGCCACTATGGCGCCAACATACGCCAATTGTTTCATGTACAAATTTGAGCTTGATCACATACTTAGCAAACAAGAATGGAAGAAGGATATCCATCTGTGGACATGATATGATACATTTTTGGAGTTTGGACAGGTACCGAGGCAGCATTTGATGCTTTCTTTGAGTACCTCAACAACATCGACCAACGTGTTCAATTCACCAGAGAACCATCACGTGATAGGATTACTTTTCTTGGTGTACAAATAACTAAGAAAGACACTGGCTACAGTACTATCTTCCGGAAGCCTACTGACCGCAATAATTTGCTTCATCGCTTGAGTTTTCATCAACCAAGCTTACTCAAGAACCTTCCATACAGTCAACTACTTCGAGTTAGAAAAATTGTTAGTGACCCAGAAGATTATATTGCACAACAACTTGAAATGAAGGAGAAATTCCTCAAAAGTGGCTACAAACCGGAAGAACTGAGTTCAGCTGTACAAAGGGTCGATATTCTTGACTTTGCTATCTGCCCCTAGGAAACCCAACGGGGAACTTAAATCACTGGTATATGTGTTGAATATCTCCACTCAAAGTAATAAAATCAAGAAACATTGGAGTATCTTTAAGAACGATATAAGAGTACAGAATTTGTTCAGTGAATTACCAGTGTTTGCCTACCAGAGGAGTAAGAACCTCAGGGATGAACTAGTACACACAGGACCACCTCCCAAAGAACCAATTACACAACGCACTGGCACATTTCCCTGTCTTCACTGCATCAACTGCAACTCTGTGATCAAAGGCAATGTCATTTTCCATCCCCGCACAGGCAAGAAGATTTTCCTTAAAACATTTAGAACTTGCGACAGTGTAAACATCATATATGGCATGAAATATTATGTAGTCCAATCAACCAGAGCAGCCAAAACACGATGGAACGAACACCAGTCCCGTATTCGCAATGCCAACCTCAATTCAGCTGTGGCCCGCCATTAGGTCGAAAATAAACATAACCTTATGCAAATAAGGTTCTTGATCCTCGAAGTTCTGACCAAGAGTAACCCTCATGAAGATTTAGGCCTGCGGCTTAACTGCAGGGAGACCTTTTGGATTGATAAACTGTGCAGTTTGGCCCCGAACTGTCTTAACAAGGAGATTAATTACCATTGCTATATTTAAAATCTGTTGATCGAGCTAGTGTACCTATGTTTTCTACAACAATGTTTCCTACAATTATGTTTCCTACAACTATGTTTCCTACAATTATGTCTTCTACTGTCAACACCATGAGTGTGCTATTGACTTTATCTTGCTATGATGGTGGTTGGACAGTTGTTTTGTGATCTAATTGCTCCTTTTAGGCATCCAAGCAGCAACCTTGCTGCACGTCCTGGACTTCCCGTCTTATGGCGACACCTTCCGCGACAAGGCTACTCCATCTTATTTAATGTGATGTTTCCAGCATGGACCTTAAATGCCCCGTGACAATGGGGATATGTTTTACACCCCATCAACTCCAAGCATGGACCTTCACATCCACATTCTGATTCATTGAGTATTTTTTCTATTTTTATGATTGATTTTTTTTGTTTTTTTTAATGTATCTTTGTTACAATTCTCGTTATTATCACACTATACATGATCATTATTTATTTTACGCATCAGTGCCCACATCCACCCGCAAACCACATCAGTTTGTGTCCTCCAGCCCCTTCTGGCCGCGAGGCGGTCATGTGATCTATAAAACGACCGTTGCCTTGACAACGACTGTATACAGCAGTTTTAGACTCTGCTCGGCTGCGCTCTGAAGAACACAGACGATCCGCGTAACTCACGGTAAGGATTTGGGTCCCACGGGACCGTAGTCACTCCACTCTAGCGTACACTTCTCTTCCATTAATTACGTTCTTGCCCTGCATTACAGCTGCAGGACATACAGCATTTGTCCGCATACACCGCATTGAGTACCTGCAACGTACGCTCAAACCTTATTGGGCACCTGCTACGAACAGTTTTTGATGTACCTCTCATGTACAGAGTTGGCCACGCTATACAGGTAATTGAGCCCACATATATTCCCTCTTGGCCACATGACGTGTAAACAAACAGCCCATTCATAATGTTTATTCTTTCTTTCTTCTTTTTTCTTCTGGCATATTACCCATGGAAATTTCAAATAAATGGTATGTGCCATGCTTTACCTTTATGACAAATATATGTTTTTTCAATTGTGTTTATTTCTGTTTCTTTTTCTGCTTATATTGTGCTTAACTGTTATGATGGAACTCTTGTGTGTCCTTCACTTACCTGCCACATAACAGACTTGCCCTGAAGAAGGACATTTATTTCTGAAATGCATAGACATATTAAGTCTGACTTGTTAACGAGTGGCAACTGCTTCCTCACTAAGAATGTATTAGTGATAGCTCTATTTTGAGTATTTTCCGATTAAGCATTACTTTTGTTAAACAGCAACAGAATCTTTCATTTAAATAAGTGCACTACCTTGGACACATTATTGAACTGTCTTTAATTTGAGATAATTCCTAACCCAGATTGGGTCCAACGGAGAGCGCCTGTGTGACCTAGTATTTCACTCGGTCTCCAGGTTCTTAAAAAGCATACAAGAATCAGACATGAGTGAGATGTGGAATATGTTTCCTAACAGGTCCTTATCAGGGATTTTAGAAATACAAACCAAAGCAATTCCTTGGAGGAGGGTTTGAGGACATCCTCTTGATTTATTTTGAGCGATTGCTCCAAGTAGTTCAGCAGAAGTGCTACCAAGTTGACTGTCTTCCCACTTCACCCAAATTCTGCACAAAGCATGAGAAGCATGTGCCACCTCTTGTGTAGACCCGTATTCCCTTCTCCCGGTATTGGGCCCATCCAGCAACACCCTACAGCAGCCTTGACAGACATCAGCCTATCCCAGACTTCTTGTAGGATATCTTTGGGCCCAGTATCCTTGTGATTGGATGCCCTGGCCTTTGACCGCTACTTGCCACCTTTCCCAGGCATCCTTGGACAGGGCAGAATTTCTAAGGGCTAGGTCTGTTTGGCCCTTTTAGGGCCTGGTACAGCAGTGGACCACTCCCTCTGCCTCAGGCCATCTCCTCACTGCCATGTGAGTTACTCCTCCTTATCTATGAATAATGTTTCATGTGCTGCCCTTGTGGATCCATAGATTGTATTTTGGTCACTGATGGCTTGATTGTCCTTAAAAATCCTATTTAAGTTGCTGCTGTCCTGATTAATCTTTAAGGATTGTATTTTTATTCACTACTGGCCTGATGTTTCTTAAAATAAGTATATTTTAGCCACTACCGTCCTGACTATCCTTTAAAGTGTTATTTGGTAGCTACCATCCTCTCACCGACACCCACTGGCCTTCTCTACTGCCTCCCGTTTGTACCACCATGTCCCCTTCCCCACTATGCTTCTACCAACCCTCATTCTCCTCTCCCTCACACTATCATTACCTTTTTTAAAGGGTTTCCATTCTGCCACTTCCTGTACCCCATTCCTCCTCTTCTGTCACAGTATTCCCACACTATCCCTATTCTGTCTCTTTCCCTTAAAAATCCAAATTAGCACTCACCCCCTCGATACTTTAACCTCATCCAACAAACTCACCCTACTATCTCCACCTCTTCCTTCTATCCTCTCTCACCTTCATGAGCTAGGGAACACTCAATCCCTCTGCAACAAAACCTGTACCTTTTACATCACTTAGGCTCCCAGAATCAACAGCGAACTCTGATGGCATTAACGGCACATGGATTGCCCCAGATGATGCAAACAAACTAGCAGCCCTACTCACTGACTCTGCTAAATTCTCACGCTTTCCTCATAACTACAAGGGAGGTGGGGGGCTGGGCCCAATGATCAAGAAAGATATTCCTCCTCTCCACCCTCTTGAGTTCTCTACATCTTTTTCTGGCATATTGGGGTTCAGCTCCTTGGGCTTTCTCCTTTTACAATCATCGTCAAATTGCAACCTCCTAGCGCACTCAAACTTTTCTCCCATTACTTAAATCTCCTTAAGAAGCTATCCCCTGTGGGGAACCTTCCAGGCTCCCTTGTTTGACCAGGCCACATCAGCATATGTGTTATCCTTCCTCTCGAACAACTCTCTTATCTCCCTTCACAATCAGTCTGCCCATGTCCGTATAAACTCTTGGGACAACCCTTTTTTGTACTTCTGCCTCCATTTCTACACCATGTAATGATCACTTTCTTTCAGAATATTCCCTCCTCCACTTTACTGTTCTATCCCTCAACAACCCCACTTCCATCCACCAACAAAGATCACCAAACATGTGTTTTGGGCCCGAATCCCCACTGCCACCCAGCCACCAATCTCCCTCCCACTTTGATGCCTGCTGTTTTGAAACATAATTTCATGACTTCAATAATGCTTACTACCAATTCTTTCCTTCCTGCCCCTCTCACCCGCCCCTAACCCTAGATCCCCATTGAAAAGCTAAGGTTTAACATGTTACTTTACCTTAGGCGCTGGCAGAAATACTGCTCACGTTCCTGCCTTACTTCTCACATGGAGGCCCGACTCTCATTCTCCTCTGCCCTTGACTCTGCTAAATCCTCCTACTGCATCTCTCTGATTTCCTCCCCTCTGCTCTCACTCTGAAAATTTGCCAAAGCCCTCAAGTTCATGTTCATCCCTTTGCGACCGCTCTCATTTTCCTCTTCGTTGTCAACGAACAATTTTGCCAGTTTCTTCATCTCCAAAAATCTCCAAGATTGGGAATAACCTCAACACCTCTCCCTCTCTACAGAGCATTCTCTCCATCCTTGTCTTCCATCTTCTCAGAGTTCTCGCTTACCTCTCCAATCAAACTGCATCCTCATACCAAACATGCCCACCTCATAGTCCATAGTGAGGCTGGAAAGCAGTGCCAGATCTTTTTAAAAGTTAGGGACTTGACAGAAAGGGGTGGGAGGTTGGAGAAGGAGCTCATTTGTCGACAGCTGGAGAGGAGAGCAGGAGGAGTGGGAGCGGGAGGTGGAGGCCTGCTGAGAGAGAGAGAGAGAGTGAACCAGGGGTATTTGTGAAAGAACCACCCAGAAAGTCGGGGGGGGGGGATTGAGGCTCAGGTGACTGGCAATAGAGACACCCAAGGACTGGGCAAAGGGAGACTCCAGGGGCTTGCATGAGGAAGAGACAGCAAGCTGGGAAAAGAGAAACCCAGAGGGCGGGTGAAAGAAAGTTATCCAGCAGTGGATCTTTCATAGATTCACATGCTATGAATATTCCCCTATCGTCAGGCTGGGAAACCTCGGTTACCTTTTGATTCCCTTGATAGAGACAAGAAGAACCTACATTTTGTAGCCTAATACCCTTGTTATGGGTGGTTTTGGTCCCCACCAATGGGACCTCGAGTAGTGCTAGACTAAACTCTCCTCTTCCTAGTCCCCTCAGAGTCCAACTACGTGTAGAAGCTGAGGCTGTCCTCTGGTTTTCTCCAAATAAAATCTAGGTTCATAATTCAGTAAAATAGCTTTTTTCTTCTTCTTGTTCTTGATAAATACAATCCTCAATTCTACAGCAACAACGGGTGGCGGATAAGTGGGGATGGAGGGCAA
This sequence comes from Ambystoma mexicanum, assembly GCF_040938575.1. Classification (NCBI taxonomy): domain Eukaryota; kingdom Metazoa; phylum Chordata; class Amphibia; order Caudata; family Ambystomatidae; genus Ambystoma; species Ambystoma mexicanum. The sequence goes on from NC_090931.1 coordinate 560,906,835, forward strand.
AAGAAGACCCCTTTTTAAGTCCTGTGCCATTTGTGGCCTGTAAAATGTATATGAGGGTGATAAATACTCCAACTGCTTGTACCCCACCACACGATTGACAACTGCAGAGGTCTTTGTTCTAAGACACTCAAGGACAGAAATCGGAGACTGGTCTGCTGGCTCAATGAGGGGAACTACCCTGAGTACCCCACCAATGTTGAATTGACCAAAAGCATGACCACTCCCGCAGGGACGACCGCGGTTGAGGGAAAGGACCAGGTCGAAAGAGCGTCCGCCGAAAATGACCAAATGCTGAGTCACCCACGCCTACGAGCCGTCGATGGTGAGCTCGGAGAGGCCCTCCAAAGAGCCACAAAGGCCGTCATCACCCGGTGAAGGTCCGTCGTCACTATGACGGAAATCTGGGACGGAAGGCGGTAAGTCAACAGAGAAACGGAAGCACAAGTCAATGTCAGTATATGAGGATAAGCCTCATCAAAGTCAGCACTCGTTTCAGCGGGGAGGTCACAGGGAACCCCCGGAACCCCTGGGGCTAGCGAAGACCGGGCACAGGGGCCCCCAGGCATCGCTGTATGTGGCCGTAGCCGCATGCCCCTCGTCTGCTACACCGAAAGGGCATAAACACCCGTTGACGAAGCCTGTCAAAACGCTGAATGTGCATAAGCACACTTCAACCTCGTCTACGGAACAGGAGCGGGAAAAGGCACATAGGGAGGGCCCGTCGACGGCGACTAAGCCCAAACGCAAGGCCAGCTTGCCTACAAAACACCGGGCAGCTAGCCCCTCATCAACGCCCCATAAAACCGGCTCATCCACGATGCTCCACAAGGTTGGTTCGTCCACAACAATCCATAAAATCATGTAATTGACGAAGAAATCCACAGAAAAAGACAACACAGGCACAGCTACCTCGTCGCTGCCTACAGCTACTACAGGGGGGGGGAGGAAAAATCCCCAGGACTCAAGAGACCACAAGAGGATGGCTCGTCGTCGACCTTGTCGACGATACCCTCGTCGAGAGAGAACAAAAAAACTCCTCGGGAGCTACCAGTATAGCCTCCTCAACCAAAGAAGTCGACACCTCCGGAGACTGACCAACAACTGGTCGAACCCATGCATCAGGTCTCCCCAATTCGATACTCCGAAGTGATTCCTGAGGAGATATTGCATTACGAGATCGACACCGACTTTGAGACCCAACATCAACAACCCCAAGCGTCAGGCTCAGAAGAGTCAATTATAATGCAAGAGGAGGCACCATCTAGGCCACCAACACCATGGGAACACATCCCAGAGGAAGGCCAATTGGGTGGTGAATCACAGGGAGAGGCGAGCCCAGTCCCAGGAACCTCCAATCTAGAAGTTCAGCAAAGAGAAGTATGGGCACTATTAACAAACCTGCAAGCCTTGCTGTCCATACAGGTACTCTCTTAGTTGTAGAGGGTAATCATCAAACTTGACGCAGCAATAATGAGACCAGTGATGTCAGTCTTGTAACTTCTACAAGCTCCACCTCAGCTAGCGGTGCTGCGCTCCTCTCCGCCCAGGTCCAGATCTAGATCAGGCAGCAGGTCAGCAAGGTCCTCCAGAGGAGGCTCGCAATCCAGGTCGGTTTCCCACGGCATCCCCCGGGAACCGGCCGGGTTGCAGGGACAGGAGTTTATCAGTGGCGCTGACCTCCCCCTCACGCAAAAGAAGTTGCACCATTTCACTAATAGTGCGATCAGTGCCAGAACAGGGGGTTAAGTCTTCGTATTCCCACTCCCGCGCGGAGGGACGATGATTGGGACACATTCTCCACAGGAATTCCCCCTGGACGAGGAGTCAGCAAAACCACCCCCTACCCCGATCACATCACTGGGTTCCATTACACCATCATGAAAGGTTGCAAAGAATTTGGCCTCCTTGCCTTGGAAAGATGAGGTGTGCTTTTTATTTGACCACATGGGAAAAAGGAGGAAGGTGGTTGTCTCGATACCCATCCTTGACCATATCTGGCAAGAAGGACTTAAGACAATAAATCGCCCATACATTACTCCAGCTGTTAAAGGACGCCTCAACAAGAAATACAGAAAATGCACCGAAGTGCCTAACCTTCTCAACCTTCAGCCGAGCTGGTAGTTGCAGCAGTGGCAAGCCAAAAGGCAAAATCCGACAAGCAGAAGCGTAGCGTGCGCTACCCCCGGACAATGAGCCGCGCAATCAGGATGCATTTGAGGAAAAAGGTCCTGGAAAATGGGGGACACAACGGTGAAGGCAGCCAATTCTCTGGCTATCATCACCAGATACGATAGAGAAACGTGGCATACATTTGCTCCAATACTCGAGCATCTCCCGGAGGAGAAACTAAAGGGAGCAAAGACGATCCTAAAGGAAGGGGAAGAAGCCTCCAATCTGGGGATTAACATGGCAGTAGACATGGCCAAAACAGGATTTAAACAGGTGGCCAACGGGGAGACAACCGTGGCTTTGATGCATAGACTTCCGTGATGATGTCCACCAAAAATAAGTGAACATGCCTTTCGAGGGCGACCAGCTTTTTGGCCCGAAGATCGACAAAGCTCTCAAACCATCAAATAGGACACAGACACGGTCAGATCCTTAACATGCTTGCAGAACTGCTGGCCTTTTCGTCCGTTTAGGGGAGCCACGGGCAGAACATCCACGTCTTCATCGAACAGAGGAATACAATACCCTAGGGGCTCAGCATATTACTCCCCAGGGTATAAGAGAGCATGTCAGGGGTACCAGAAGTCCAAAGACTATAGACGGAGCCAGCGCCACAAGCAGACCCCCGGATCCCAGAGGGGATGGCAGGGCAAAGCCCAGCAGTGACTACGCATCCCACGGCGCCCTAGGAGGGGTGATTTCCAGATTGGCCCTGAACTGGAGGAAAATAACAGCCGACATATGGGTGCTGGATCGGGTATCTGCTAGAATTCAAATAAACACCATGCCTCCCGACCACCAACCACAGGCGCACAAGACCGGGCACCTCAGAGCTGCAAAAAAGGGCCATAGAAAAAATCCCCACTGACCTCTTGGCAAAGGGAGGGCACTTCCGGTACTTTGTCATCCGCAAGCCGGATGGAAAATGGAGTCCCATTCTAGCCTTGAGGAGGTTAAACAAATATATCAAGCGCCAAATGTTCACCATGGTCATGCTACAGCACGTAATAGAAGCAATGCAACACCACAACTATCTTGCATACCTGGATCTCTAGGACGCATACTTCCACGCCTCCATCCACCCATGGTAATGAAAGTATCTCCGGTTTGTGGTTGGCAAGTCGCACTACCAATTCAGAGTGCTTCCATTCGGCCTAAAATCTGCTCCACGCACCTTACAAAGTGCCTTGCGTCAGTGACAGGCAATCTCCGTCTATCCCTATTTAGACGGTTGTATACTAATTGACCTTTTCACAATTGACCTCGGGAGAATTGACCTAATTTAGAAGGTCAATTAGGACATATATGCAGGGGGAAACCTGCCGCAACCCCCCCACCCAATCCAAAACCCCCTGGAACTCCCCACCCAATCCCCTTATATTATTTATAATCCAAAAGCAACCCAATACATATATAAAATAACTAAAATAATATGAGGGTCAATTAGGACCACTATAATTAGGTCAATTGTGCAAAAGGTCAATTGTAAAAGGTCCATTTGGGTAATACCATTTAGACGACTGGTTAGTGTGCGCACCATCCAGGGCAGGAGCAAAGCTCTCTGGCAGCAACAACGCGTCTCCTCCAAACATTGTGCTTCACCATCAATTACAAAAAATCCTTCTGGCAGCCATCAAAAAAAGTTATATTCTTTGGAGCGGAATTCTCCACCCAGGAACCCAGAGTGCGTTCCTTGCAAGACACAGTAAACGCCCTTGCAGTACTGCTGAAAACATTCACACCAAACAAAAAACGAACGGTGCGCCACTGAGTGCAGCTGCTCGGAACAATGGCGTCATGCTTACCCCTAGTCCCGCTCTGCAGTCTCCACATTAAGCCGCTGCAAGAATTCCTGGTGGCAAACTGGTTCCAAGTAACTGGGCCAAGGTTTAGATCCCACCCAGACTGTGCTCACAACTCCAATGGTGGGCCAACAGGGCCAATGTCCGCAAAGGGAAGACGTTTCGGGAACCGACGCCCATCAAAACACTGGTGACAGACTCCTCCCTGCAAGGGTGGGGTGCACACGAGGATCAGCTGCACGTTAGAGGGCTATGGACACCTCAGGAGACGTCCCTCCATATAAATGTGCTCAAGCTCAGAACGGTTTGGTGGGCACTCCTCCCAATACTAAAAGGCCAGACCGTCAAAGTCCTAACAGACAATACCACCACAATGTATTATCTGCGGAAGCAGGGAGGGACGAGGTCCAAGACAATTTCCAAGGAAGTCCAACTGATCTGGTATTGGGCCATTGTCCACGCTATCGGCATTGAAGCATTCCATCTTCCAGGGGTACAAAACCAGATGGCAGTCAGCTTTAGCAGTCGAGCGTAGCAAAACCACAAATGGGTGCTCGACCCCTCAATACTACAGTCGCTGTTCCGGCATTGGGGACAGCCAGCAGTAGACCTATTTGCTGCAATCCACATCAAAAAGTGCACCAGGTACGCCAGCAGGACACCCCAAAGGGGCTCAATGGGAAACATGCTTGCTTTTCCAGGGGACGGCTCTTCACGTACGCGTTCACAATCCTGCGCAGAACAATACAGAGGCTCAAGATGCGCTCCTGCACGGTGATCCGTTGCGCCGATCATACACCACGACCTGCAATCATTCTGCCTGACGGCGTTGCTCCTGACTTTTGCGGAGTTCATAGGCCTGACTATATCGCAGGAATGCAGGTACATTTTGGCGGCAGCAAAGGCCCCTCCACAAACAAATCATATAGCCTGAAGTGGAAGCGGTTTTGCAAGTGGTGTGAAACCCAGTGCAGGGAACACCAGGAGAGGCTTAACCTGTTACGGTCGACTCCGGAGGACATACTGCGATACCCATCTGATGTTACCCCTTCTGCTTTTTCTCCTCCTCTTCTCTGCTGTCCTCCCGGCTGTAACCGGAACTGCACTGGCTACCCGGACACCGTCTGATTTTGGGCCCAGGTAATCCCCACCAGCGTCACACATCTGCACTGCCCACCTGGCAACCCCTGCACTTGGCAACTGTTTCTGTATCCCTACAGTCAAATCTGAACAAAGGATTTGTCGAAACCCGATTTGTTAATGGCACTGATCTATAAATGTAGACCAATAAGATCTCTAGAAATAAGCAGACCATCCCATGCAAAAAGTTCTAATTCATCGATAGAACAACCCTGAGAAGTGAGGTGTCTGCCATTAAATGGAAGAGTCCTCGCGAGGCCATCAGGGGGCACGGGACGAATGGTAATCTAAAGCCTGTGTTCCATTCCTTCTTGTAGTTAGCAGGGTCGTGAGCAACCACCCGCAATTCCCATATGGAGTGAGCCGAGTAGAGAGGATCCCCCACAAGGAAGCAACCTGACATCCTTAGTTTGGGATCAAGGGACGCAGCGTATCAAGAGATTGAAGCCCTGTTCCCAGGTGCCGAGACCAGTAAAGGAAGAATGTGACAAAGGACGGGGAGAGTGTGGATCCTCGTCTGCAGGGGAGGAGCGGGGACAGGGAGCAGAGTGTCTCTGTATGCTCAACCCCACGAAGAGACAACTGGGGGGTCTGCGGTGGCCAGATCGTGTGAGCGGGACCACCACTAAGGGGGCAACCAGCATGGAAAGAGAATAGATTGGTACCGGGAGGAGTGACAGGCACCATTTTGAAGAGGAAATGCCGCCGCCGCCATCCCAGATCACCGCAGGACAGTGGCAGGTCATCACTGCCCACTCCCGGGAGGAGAAGCTGGCAGTCCCAGGCCCAGGCTCCCGATTCAGAGAGAAGGTTGGCTTAGTAGATCAAGGCGCCAGAAATAAACGCACATGAGAGAGGCGGTGGAAGGCTTTGGACAGTTAGGAGGGCCCTGACAGCAGCAAGGGCCAATGTGGCGAGGGCCGGATAGGGTGGAGGAAGGCAATAACCTCCAATAGAAGATAGGGGGCAGGCAAGCATTGGGCATCTTATCGTCCACTGGAGTGTGAGGCTGGATGCTCCCCCCCCTACGGGATCCAATGATAAGGGGCTTCAACAAGGATCTCATTGTTGCAGCAAGACAACCAACTTTTCGAGGAGGCCCGTGCCCCATGTTCCCCACGTAGAAGGCAGTCTGTTATGGTCAGAGAGTTTAGTCCTCCAGGGCGGGTCAATCGGTGGGTATGTTAGACAGCGAGAAGAGAACTGGTGTAATGGGAGAAGGCCTGGAGATTCCGTCCCTTACCCGGGGAGTGGTCAGCCCCTCCATAGGAACATTTTGAGGGCAGCATTCCATGTTCAGACCAAGAGGACATTGTACAGGCAAGCCCAGGAGAAGCAGGTGTGTAGTGCCTACCCGATGAGTTGAAAAACATTGCTGAAGCATTTTTAGAATCTGAAAATGCTGCCGGGGTCCAGAGATAAAGGGATCTCCGCCGCCCTCCCTGAAATGGGTGACATGGGGTCCACATAGAGTGACATTGCTGCGTTGATTGAGGAGATTAGGGGAATGTTGCTGTAGATTGGTTGGCGGCTGGCCACCATAGACCAAAAGATAAAATCTATGGATGACCCATTGAAATGCCTAGAGGCAAACCAATCTTCGGTGGACATTCTGGAGACACAAATTGACATGCGCCTCTCTGAACTTGAAAGGAATGAGAAAGCCCTGAAACTAAAAATGGATGACTTTGAAAACCGGGAAAGGAGGAATAACCTGTGCTTTTTTGGGTTCCCGGAGAAGGAGGGAGAGAGTTCCAAAGACATTGAAATGATGATCCGGGAGGAGCTAGCACAGATGCTCGGAGGGAGCGTCTCGGCACCGATCACAATTGATAGGGCACGTAGAGCGGGTGGTGGAGGTCACGGCCATAGCTCCATACTAGTAGAATTCCATTACTACTCAGCAAAAAAACTTTGGTGAAGGCAAGGGGGAAAGGCCTCATTCCCTTTGGCAACACAAAGATCACCGTTTTCCAGGACCTGTCAAATTTCACACTGGCACAGAGACGACTGTGCTATCCCCCAACGCAATGGCTCAGAGAGAAAGGAGTACGCTACAGATGGGGGGCTTCCCCTTCTCATTGACATTTGAATATGAGGGGATGAAATATAACCTGGTCAAGGAAGATGAGCTCAAGAGGATTTCGGAGAGCTGATGGGAGGGGAAAAGGAATGACCATTGCATGGTGATGATCAACACCCCGAGCTCCCGATGGGGAGACAGAAGGGGGGGCGATGTAACATCCCGGATCCAAAAATTGAACGCCCAATTCCCCATGAAGTCCCGCATGTAAGCTGGTCAACACATCTCAAGTGTGGTCTGGACTCGAGGGCCAATATGTGGGAGGGACTAAGAGACAATATTCTATAGGACAAAGTTGTGCTTCGCTGGGGTTGATATATGGGCTTATAGTACCTAGCTAAGAGGGTCAACCAGAGGGGAGGGGGAGAGAGGGGACCGGAGAGGAGGATGGTGGTTATGGATATATGATATGGCATTTATAACGCTCCTGTACACAAGTGGTTCTAGGCGTAACAAGACAAGAAGCGGAAAGGAAGGGGGGGGACCAACAACGATCTTACTAGGCCTTGAGTCATTCAGATCACGCAACTGTGGGGAAGAAGTGCCAAGGGGGGTGGGGAAGGGATAAGTGCAGGTAGATCAATAAGTGCAGCCAGAGCGTGGCTCACAAGTGCAGAGAGAAGGGACTATAGGGTTACAGACCTTTAAGTGCTGGGGTGCCCAGAGGCAGTGCAACGGCAGCTGGGCATGCATGAGCCTGGGCCCAAGTTCAGAGGGCAGCCAGGTGACTAGTGCACGGAGCAGTCGGGGAAATCATCAGGGGAGAGGAAGTGAGAAAGCGGAAGCGAAAAGGAAGGTCTTGAGTTGCGTCTGGAACCAGAGGTGATTCTGCTTGAGTTTGAGAGAGGCAGAGTGGCTGTTCCGGAGGGAGGCCCCAGCCGAGCAGAGAGGTCTGCCTCCCACTCTCTGCTTAGAGAAGCATCTGACCCTCAGAGAGTTGGAGGTGGATGAGCGGAGAGCTCGAGAAGGTAGATGTTTTGGAAGAGAAAGTTGGAGGTAGTGCGATTCAAGGCCCCAGAAAGCCTTGTGGACATTGCAGAGGGTCTTGAACTTGATGCTTGCAGCCACAGGGAGCTAGTGAAGAGATTTCAGAGCTGGAGGGATGACGATCGCTGGGCTTGAGGCCAAGGACAAGTCTCGCAGTTCTGTTATGGATGAGTTGTAAAGGTCAAAGAGAAGAGGCAGGAAGATTTAGAAAGAGGCTGTTGCAGTAGTCCAGCCTAGAGAGGACCAGGGCTTTGGAGACAGTGAGCTTCTGGAGGAAAGTGAGAAAAGGAAGAATACCTCTGAGGAGAGGTGCAGCTGATAGTGACTTCTTAGAGACATCAGAGATGTGAGGAGAGAAGGAAAGGGTGGAGTCGAAGATGACACCAAGGTTCTTAAACTCACAGGAAGCAGCAGGTAGAGGGCCCAGCGGGGACGGCCAGAGAGAGAGAGGAAAGGAGGGAGCAGGTGCTTGGATGAGGAGGATCACAGTCTTACTGGTATTAAGGCAGAGATCATTGGTAGCACACCATTCCTGAATTGCTGCCAGACAGTCTGGTATGAGGGAAGGAGCAGAGGTGGCTTAGGGAGCCTGAAAGAGAGCTGGGTGTCATTTGCATAACACTGAACATTGGAGCAGAAAGTAGCGATGCGCTGGGCAAGAGGGGCCAGGTAGTGGTTAAGAAGCCAGGGAGAGAGGATAGACCCCTCGGGATCACCATAAGGAGAGAGAGAGAGAGAGAGAGAGAGAGAGAGAGAGAGAGAGAAAGAAAAAGATCCCCAGTTGAACCTGCGAGGGTTGGTCAGTGAGAAAGGAGGTCAACCAGGCGGTTTCATGTCATTTCATTGCAGGCTTTTTTACAGCGGATATTTTTACAAAAATACTCATAGAATTTATTTTATTTTTATTTTTGGGGGAGTTCCCACCCCAACCCCCGTCGCCTTTAATTTTATATATATTCCCGAAACATCCAGACCCAATATATATATTTTTCTAACCCCCCCCCCCCCCGCACCCTCCAAAAATAATTTGATTAGATTTTTCAGCAAATAAATTGTGGTTGAAAAACCCCACCAAAAAACATCCCGCGATGAAAGGACGTCGTACCAACCAGGTCAGGGCCTGATCAGTGATACTCGGGTTGTCACAGAGGCGATTGAGCAGGATGGCATGGTTGTCCATGTCAAACGCAGAGTATAGACCGAGGAAAATGAGGACAGAAGGAAGATTAGAGTCAAGATTTTAGTATTTTTGAATATCAGGGGTTTGAATACTCCAGCAAAAAGTACTCTGACAGCCAGGGAATTCAAGAGGGAGCAATTGGGTGTGCTGTGCCAACAGACCACACACTGGCGAAGCGGTAGTGTAGGGAAGGCATGGTATCACAAATATGGGACTGACACAATGGATACAATTTGTAAAACCTTTATTGAAAATGTTGGGGTCGGAGAAACTCCTAGTGGAGTCTGTCAAATCAGAATGGCCTATGCTAACAAAAACCTAATGCCTAAAACCTAATGCCTGCCCTATCTCTTGTAAAAAAAAGTGTAAAAAGGAGAAACGTATGCAAAGGAAACAACAGTGTTCAAAAGAATAAAGGTATTTGAACCAGCTCTCTTCCTCACGTTGAACCTCACGGAATAAGGCTGTCTTTGTAGGCAGGATGACACACTGGCTCGGTTTCTAACACTCTCAGCAGTTCCAAACCATGGATTGAGGTTCGCCTGGACTTCGACGTTAAAGTCTCTTTTTTGGCTTTCAAAATTGTATTCCAACGTAAAGTTCATGTAGATCCGTCTCTGCCGTGCTCAGACCTTACACGTCACAGTTGCAACACAAACTCGCTGGGGCTCCCTTCCCCAAGCTTCGGGTCTCCCTCAATTGGGCTTGTGCCCCTTTCGGATGTAGAAGACTTTCTCAGGTTCGTGGCTCTCTTTACAGACCACAGCCGTACCACTTTGACTCAAAGTTCACGTTTACTTTCGCTTTATAACTTCAAACAATGTACCTTTCACAGAGACTTTCGAATGGGCTACTTCCTTTCCACGGACCACTCAGTTACTTAGTATCGCTGATCTCACATCTGCCTTTTACTTCAAAGTCTGTCTTTTTTCGTTTCTCATCTATGCGCATGCAGCCTTCACTTGTGATATAATGTTGCTACTTCATTCGCTTTAACACACAACAGTCTCTCGGGTCACTTGCCAACTCTGCAACTGTGTATGGTTGCTATTTCCAATTCACAAATCAAGGTTAGTACCACAGGCTTGGCCTTGCCTCCCCTCACCAACTCTGCTGTTCACCCGGGAGAGTCGCTGACATGCTTGAAACGCAATGCAATCTTCACCTGTGTTATCTCTCCTTCTTCACTTGTCTTTTGCAGTCTGTCAGAGGCAACAACCTCCAGTAGGGAACCCTTGGGATTTCCGACCCACTGCTCTCGTTCCCAAGTCTGTTGTCGTGCTCCAGTATCTGTGCCTTTGTCTCATACGTTCTGCTCGTACTCGCTCGTGGTCCACTTTGCTCAGAGTGTGTCTTTAGGTGTTGCCTTTTATTCGTGTGAGGAGAGCTAACTGGTACCAGGTGTATGCACTTGGTGTGAAGTGCCTGACTTTGCCTGACCTGATAAATGGGACATGTCCAGTACGATGTGAGAGAGTTAGTTAGGCCACTCTCTTCTTCGGCCCAGTGTTTGTGTAAAAAGGGAATGGGGAGATTTGGGACTTCGGAAAATCCTCAAAATAGGATGGGGTAAATCAACAGAAAAGGGGGGAATAGTGCATCTCACCATCGCCTGTCTCACCCCCACTCCCCGAAGACCCCTCACCCAGGTGATCCTCCCGCACTGGTCCACCCCCAGGAACTGGATCCAAAAGCGATGGCTGTGTCCTGGCCACCTGGATGACAAGTTCCTGAGGACTAGCGGGTGAGACACTCTTTTGGTCTGTCATAGTAGAGACCCAGGGTTGAGGGGGAAGGGCATAGCGAAGGTATACCTGGGGGCGTGGACAACAAAAGGAATGGCCATAGTGGTAGGAGACAAATGTAGATTAACGGTCAATAAGGCCCAAAGAGATCTGGAGGGTCAGTATATCTTCATAAAAGGCAGTCTCTAAGAGGTTCCGGTGACCATAGGATCAGTTTACTGTCCAAACATAGGGCAAACATCTTTCTGGGGTGAGGTGGCTGGGTGACTATGACTTTCTGTTGAAGAGATTTTGCTCATTGGAGGTGACTTCAATCTGTTCCTGGATCCGATAAGGGACATGAAGTGGTTGAAAGTGGGTAGGGGGCTCCCATGTTCAAGGAGGTTTGGTGAAATTAATAGGGAGTTTGGGGTGAAGAACGCATGGGAACCAAGGGGAGATGGTGACCCACCATTTACACATTATTTTGCAGTTTATGATCTCTTCTCAAGTATCAACATGGTTCTGGTCGACAATACACCAAAGGGATGTTACCGGAAGTTGCCCTAGCTCCAATATCTTAGTCGGACCACGCCATGGTAGTGTTCAAGATGGGAAACTGGGTAGGGCTGGAGAGAAGGGGCCGATGGTCATGCAGTGACTTTATCTTCAAAGAGATAAGAAAGAATATACTGGGTAGAATCTCTGAATATTTTGCCATCAACGACAATGGGGAAGTGTGCAACCTGATGGTATGGGAGGGGTTTAAGGCAACCATGAGGAAGGAACTGATAAGATTTGGTTTCCAAACCAAAAAGGAGCGCCCAAAAAAAAGAAATGACTTTGCGGAAACAAAATACGGTCCTCCAACCTGGGGGCCTGGGGAAAAATTGCATAAATCCAGCGACGGCAGGGAAACTGAATGGGCTCAAGGCAGAGCTCAAAGCCTTGCTAGTGCATGAAATTGAGAAGCTACGCTTCGTCAAACATAAATATCATGAAGAAATGGAGGAGGCAGACAAGATCTTGGCTTGGAGACTGAGGGAACAGAGAAAATTGAAATGGATCCCAGTAATACACTCCCGAAATGGGGAGACGATGTATGATAATGACAGCATTGGAAAGGGTTTTCAGGATTACTACGAGAAACTATATACAGCCGAATATGTGGGGTGAACGAAAGATTACACAATTCCTTGAGACTTTACATCTGCCCAGCCTGCCTCAGGAAGCTGCTGGTGGATTGGATACTCCTATTACAATGGAAGTGTCAACGATTAAGGGCATGAAGGGTGGTACAACCCTGGAGGAAGATGGCTTCACTGTGAGGTTTTTCAAGATGTGCTGGCCTACATTAGCCCCGTTTATGGCCCAAATGTTTAATGAGATATTGCCGGGCAGCTCCCTGCCAGGCTCTATTATAGTAGTCCTCCCCAAGGAGGGAAGGGACCCTAGTGTATGCCCTTCGTATAGACAAATATAATTACTGAACACAGACAAAAAGATATTTGCTAAAATATTGGGCAACAGGCCAGAAGGCGTTCTTCCCTCTCTGATCCACGGAGACCAGGTGGGATTATTAAGGGTCAGACAATGTGAGGAAAACTATAGATTTGATTCAGTTGGCCCAAGAACAGGGAGTGGATGCCTGACTGGTGTCCCTGGATTCTGAGAAGACATTTGTTTGTGTGGAGTGGCAGTTTCTGGGGAGAGTGTTGGAGACGGCTGGTCTGAGCTCAAACTTTAGTAAGTGGGTTATCGCTCTAGACAGCAACCCAACAGCCCAAAATTCAGGTGAACGAAGGGCTGACTTGCTGATTCCCGCTAACGCAGAGGACACAGCAGGGGTGTCTGCTATGGCCACTGCTGTATGCTCTTTCAATAGAGCCCCTTACGAAGGCGATTAGGGAGAACCCGAGAATATCTGGTATCCAATGCGGAGAAGCTGAATTTAAGGTGTCACTATTTGTGTACGATATTCTAGGATACCTGACAAACGTACAACATTTGCTCCAGGAGCTGTTACGGACCTTGGTAAAGTTTGGGGTTCTGGCGGGAACGAACGATTAACGAGGCAAAATCAGTGATCCTACAACTGGATCTATCAGGGTCGTGCTTGAGGAGGAAAACGCAGGTCAGTGGGATTAAGCAGTTAAATACTTATGGGTAATGCTCCCACAGGACATGGCATTGCTGCAAAGGTTGAATTGTGTTCCCTTTATAGAGACATCGAAGAAGGACCTTGGTAGGTGGTCAGACCTCATACTCTCATGGACCGGGAGAATGACTGCGGTTAAGATAGCGGTTTTGTACAGGTAATTATTATTCTTCTCAATGTTCACTACGCCGCTGCTCGACAGCTTCTTTAGAGAGGTGGCCTTCCTATTGTTTAAGTTTATATGGTCGAGGGAAAATAACGAGAATGAAGATTGTCCAGGCTTAGAGCTCAGGCTGTCTTGATTCTATTAAAGACAAGGAAGCGAGCATTATGCTTTTCTTCTTTAATTACTGCTCCCACAGCAATTCAACGTAAAAATCACATTTTTTAAAAAAAACTTGGTACCACTGTTTTGTTCCTTCCAGTCTCCCTGGAAGCTTACAACAAACATAGGGGTATCACAGTTTGAAAAGAACAGAAAATCTCTCTGAACTACCAATGCCCACAATCCTCTGTGTCCATGTAGTCCTGTATCCTTCCCCTTGCCAAATCAGGGCCGACCCCTGTCCATAAGAGGGACCCTAACTGATCCCAATTCCTCTTTCTTTGGCTGGCAACCAATTCGAAAATCAAAATCCAACAGTCAACTTGAACCAACAGCGAAACTGCGATCCCTCCTTTCGCCGAACCTCTGGCGTAGTTATGATGCCGCTGAACTCTCACCCACGATCTCCACTATTCGTGTTTACAGTTTGTATTCATGTCTGCTTCTGGTCTTCCCCTGTAAGTAAAGGGAGACGTGATCACAAGGCTGGGTCTTTACTCAACACAATATCATAGTACAGTTCATGCCGTTTTGTCATGACCCACAAGGGTGGGATATAATGCTTGCTTCCTTGTCTTTAATAGAATCAAGACTGCCTGAGCTGTAAGCTTGGATAATCTTCATTCTATGACAAGACGGAGGCGAGCATTATGCTTGTTCAAAGTCATTAATCACTCTATTAGCTATTTGTGAGATGGGATGGTTAGGCAGAAACCGGTGCAGTTCCCTTAGGGACCACTGCAAAAGATTTAAGACTACAGGTGTTTGGCAGTAAACCCACTTGGTAGCAGTCTGTACCACACAGATTCACTTGGTAGCTGTGGCTGAGCAGTCAGACCTCCCTCAAGAAGAGTTTGGCAGTATATAGAATATACACAATAGGTACAGAGATGCAGTAGCACAAGCAAACACTGACCAGATCTTTGGTGTAAAAGTATATAGTTATTTATTTAAAGACACACTTGTAAATTACACTAGCAACAAAGAGGTAAGTAAATTCAGCACACAGTCACTATTATATATATACAACCCTAATTACTTATTAGACAAGTCTTAATGAGAAACACCACTTATTTTCAGACAGAGGTGAGCGCTTAACATAAGATGGCAATCTAATAAGTTATTAAAAAGGGAGGGGAAAAGGCAGAGTTTTCAAATTCAATACTTTTAAAAGAACCACAGTAAGGCAGGATAGGCAGAGTTCCACTGGAGAGCAAGGAAGTCAATTGCAAGGCCCACTCTTGGAGAGAGCAAGCAGAAAGGGTCCAGGTTCACACAGTGGGGTTATGCCCAAAGAGTCTTGTAGCTAGTTCGCACACAAAGAATGAAATTGAAGTCAGGAAAAGTTAGCTAGGTTGTCCCAGGCCAGCCCAGGTTAGAAAGTCGAGGCTTTACTGTCACCCCGAACCAGGCGGGACACAGTACCTTAAGTGTGAAGGAAGCTCCAGCGGGGGCAGTTGTTCCTGGCAGCGGGTGCAAGTCGGTGTTTCGTCCAGAGGAAGAGGAGGTCTCGCCATGGAGGAAAGATGAAGGTCGTTGCACTGCCAGGGAAGAAACCAGCCGCGGAGTTCTTCGGTTAAAAGGTACTACCCTTCTCTTCGTGGTAGTGGTAAGCCGTGGTATTCCGGTTGCCGGGGTGCTCGGCACAGGCAAGGTGGCCACGAGATGCTCCAGGAAGGTGGAAAGAAGGCAAAACTGGTTATCCCCACCAGTCAAAGGAAGAAGACTCTCCGGACTGGAGATCTCCTCTGTCGTCGGGAAAAGTGGTGAGACGGTTCAGCAGGGCTCCACCGGTGGTGTCGTCGTTGCAGGTCGGCTCAGCTTCTCCCTACTCGGATTCTTAGGTCCTGTGGCGACTTCTGAAGTTCCAGTCCCCAAAGCCCTGCTTTTATGCAGCAAACCCCCATTCATTCAGCCTAGCTGTCAATCAAACATGCTAAGTGGTGAGCCGGCCGGCTCACCACTTGGGCCAATCACACAAGAGTGCGACATGAGTTGCCAAGGCAACTCAGTCCAGGGTGCCTAAACCCCCTCCCACACTCCCTGTGGTACCCAGACAGAGTGGCACCACGTTTAGAGGCTTCTGTGGAGAAGCCCGCCAAAAAGTGGAACAAAGGGCTCGACTTGGGTTGGAGTCACAGAAGAGAACACAAACGCCAGTTTAGAATCGAGTTCTGGCAAAAGATACCAACCGGTGAATTCATATTAAATAAATAAACCGGCGGTATGTTTGAGGCTATAGGAATAAAATTATTAAAGTTGGTAGCCTCAAACAATGGGAAAATCCCATAGAAATATATTCGCGGTCGAATATAAAAAGTAGTATCCACAGCCACCAGCCAAAACTCGATCAGGGGGGACAGACACGTGCCCCCTTCGAACAACAGACCCCGGGGCAATCGAATTGCCCCGACCAGTACGTCCACAATATGATGGTTTGTACTGGTTTCTGTTCATAATTTGCGACTAGTAAAGCCAATGGTGACTTTACATGCCCTGGGAGACAGTAATCAGTCCCAGGGTATGGAGTCTATGTTTGGGGGTCGTTACGACACCCCTGGGTTACGACACGGAGGGTGCTGTGTAAACCACATAAAAAACACATGAGACCCTATGGAGTAAAAGACCCCATAGCCCAGAAAACACATGGAAAGACAAAGGAACACCTCAAATCATGTCTAAGAGTGGGAGTAAAAGAGTCTCACTCTTAGCAGGAGAAAAAAATAAACCCCAAAAATCCAGCAAAGCTGCTGCGCGACTCACTAGGTTTGGGAAATTAGCCTTTAGAGAGAATTCTCCATAACAGGGCTTAAAATAGAAAGTCTTAAAAGTATGTTCATTAGACCAGTCGGCTGACTTCATAATGTCCTGCAAAGACATGCCTGCTGAAAATACGCTGGATGCCATCGCGCCTCTCGCTGAATGCGCGCCAAACTGCGACAAGTCTATTGCAGCCCAATGCATAACTTCTCTAACCCATCTCGCTATGGTAGCTGTCGCCACTGCGTGGAAAGGCTTTCTACGTGCAATCAGTAATTGTGTCACTCCCCTAGGCCTCAAAGCCGCTATAGCTGCCTGATAGTCTTTGATGCACTGCGCTACGCATAGCTTAGTGTTATCTGGGAAATAAGGATACAAAATAATGGAAGAGTCAGATTTTGTTCTATTCGCTACACTGAAGGCTACTCCATCTGGGTAGAAGATCTTCCTGTCCACCTATAAGGCTTTTACGTCTGGAACTCTTCTACACGCTATGAGACATAGGAGCATGACTTGCTTTCCTGATAATTGGGAACGTGAAAGATCCCTATTGTCTGGCCAGGACATAAATGATTGAAAAACTGAGCGTAGATCTCACTGAACTGAGTAATTTGGTTCCGGTGGTTTCTTTAATTTCACTTCTTCCAGAAGCCTAATCACTGCAGCGTGTTCTCCTATCGGGTGCCCTTCTACTTTGTCATGGCCTGCTGATATTGCAGACCTGTACACTCCCAAAGTTCTGTAAGCACAGCCCTCGCTGAACCTCAATGCTGAAAAATTCAGCATGTGCACTAGAGAAGCTGAAATGGGATTAACACTGATGGTTGCACAGTACGACGACCATCGATCCCAAGCGGAACCATAGCTCCTAATGGTGTAAGGTGCCCATGAGCTCCTAATAGTCTGCAGCAAGCTGCGAAATGCCTGGCAACTCCCAACGTCGCCTGAAACCCTGCACGCTAGCAATGTCAGTGTGCCCTTCGCTATGAGCGGGTGAGACTGCGCGTCAGGGCTCTGCAGGAGGTTCGCTCTGTGAGGAATCACTCTCAGGAAATCCGTAGAAAGTTCCATCACTACTGGAAACCACAGCTGTGACTTCCACATTGGTACTATGAGCACCAGCTCCGCCTGATCTGTCCTCTCCTTCGCTAAGACTCTCGTCAGCATGATAAATGGAGGAAATGCATAATGGACTCCTCCCGCCCACTGTTGGAGGAAAGCGTCTGTTCCTGCTGCTTCTGGATCTATCCTCCAGCTGTAGAACTTGGGCAATTGGTCGTTGAGCCTGGATGTGAACAGGTCTAGGTCCAACTGACCACACAGATGCTGGAGGTCGTTGAAGATGGATCGGAGTATCCTCCAATCGCTGGAGTCTACCAGATATCGTGAATTCCAGTCCGCTACAATGTTCTGAGCCCCTGGTAAGTATTCTGCTGAAACTGATATCTGCTGGTGTAAGCAATAATGCCAGAAACCTTTCGCTAATTCCACTAGCATTCTGGAATAAGTTCCGTCCAGCTTGTTTATATACCAGACCGCTGAAATGTTGTCCATCTTGAGAAGGACACCTCAGTTGGCTCGGTCTCTGATAAATGCTCTTACTGCGAAGGAACAAGCTAAAAGTTCCAGACAGTTTATGTGAAGCTTGAGCTCCTTCTGTGACCATTTTCCCCAGCCTGCTCTGCTGTCATCTGACTCTACTACTAAGTCTGGGGTATCTCCGAACCGAAAATTGCGCTGCCGTTCCAGGCTTCCAAGTTCCGGAACCACCAATGGAGTTCTGTCACTGCTTCTTGGTCTAGGGACACTAGCTGATGGTAGCCAAACCCCCCTCAGAGGTGTTTATTTTTTTTTTGAAAATCGATTTTATTAAGTTTCATTTGTGCATTACGAAATTACATTACATTTGCAGATATGAGTTAACAAGAAAAAAACAAACGCAACACACCCCTTCTCCCTCCCTCCCTTTCCCTCCCTCCACCCCCCTTCAGTTCAGATGTTCATAGGTTGGTTAATTGCTTGCTTGACGGGTTCCTTAGAAAACAGAAGTGTCAGTGCACTGTGCGTTTGGCACGTCGAAGTCGTGTGGACCAACTGGGTAAAGTTCACTAACGGGTCTGCGGGTCATGGCTCCGTGTCCTTAGGGGGGGGTCCCCCGGCATCACCATTAGGCACTAGACCGCTCGGCCGTATTTGTCAAAAAAGGGGAGCCAGAGTTCCTCGATGCTGGATTTGGACTCATCAAGCAGGTGTGTGAGGAACTCCATGTCGTAGATGGCCCGTACCTTGGTTACCCAGGTTTTTTCCCCTGGCATTCCCGGATGTTTCCATTTCTGTGCCAGGCAACATCTGGCTGCTACCAGCATAACCTGAAGCATATGGTCTTGAGTGCCCTCTTGGCCTTCCCCAATGTCAACTCCGAAGAGGAGGAGCCAAGGGCAGGAAGGTCGCTCAACCCCATCCACCCCCTTGATCCAGGCCCGTACCTTGTCCCAATAGTTTTGGACCACTGTGCATCCCCACCACATGTGAAAGTAGTCTCCTCTTTCTGTCCTGCATTTCCAACAGTGTGGGTCATATCCTGGCCTCATCCTAGCTATCCTCTGCGGGGGGTAGTGCCATCGGTGTAGTATCTTGAGGGCCTGATGGCGATACTGGAGGGAGGCCGTGGATCGATTAGCCCGTCTACACATCTCCGTCCATCTTTCGTCATCGATCTCCTCACCTAGGTCCCTACCCCATTGTGTGCGTGCTGGCGGCGGGTCTCTGGGGACAGAGAACAGAAAGAGCTTATAGAGGCGGGATATTATCCCCTTGGAGCCCCTCGCGGTCAGGAGGAGCTTTTCAAAGTCTGTAAGATCCCTCCTGAGGGTATCGGCCCAGGATGGCTCAGTGAGGACACCCTTGAGCTGAAGATAACGGAAAGGGGAAAGCGTGCCTATTCCCAGGGCCTCCTCAAGGTCACTCAGGGGTAGGAAAGAGCCCCCCACCCACATATGACCAGTCCTGCTAAGGCCTGCCTCGAACCATGTCTGGTATGCTGCTGGTTCTGCTATTTTGGCCAGGAAAGGAGGGGCCCAAATGCAGCTTAAGGGGGAGGGCCATGTTGTGAGCCATCTGTAGTAGCCTCCCTCTCTCCATAAGGACCACAGTACTTTCAGAATCGGATGGTTCAGGACGGTTCTGGGGATCTTATTCCTTGGGAGAGCCATTCCTCTATTGTGACAGGTGCAAGGGGCCTATTATCCATGGCTACCCACTGTTTTTTCGTTCCCGGTGAGAAGTGATCAACCAGTATCCTCAACTGGGATGCCCTGTAATATGTCTCCAGGTCGGGGTAACCCACCCCCCGTCCTCCTTGGCCCTGGTCAGTACCTCGTACGAAATTCTGTGTTTTTTACCCTGCCAGAGGAAATTAAGGAGGACACGTTTTGTTTCTTCAAAGAAGGCCCTAGGGACCTGTACCGGGAGCATCTGGAAGAGAAACAAGAATTTTGGGAGAATCACCATTTTTATGAGATTGAGGCGTGCCATCCACGAGAGACCCGCTCCCGCCCACCTTTCTATTTCTCTCCTGATTGCTGACCAGAGGGGGGGAAGTTGGCCGTATACAGGTCTTCAAGGTCGCGCGTGATTTGGACTCCCAGATACCGGAACCCCTCCTCACTCCGTTTGAAGGGGAGTCCCTCCACAAAGGCCATCTCCGGGTCCGATAGATTCCCACCAATGAATGCTACCGATTTGTCCAGGTTGACTTTATACCCGATAACTCCCCATATCGTGTGAGGCCCTGTAGCAACCGGGGGATTGTTTGGGACGGTCTGGTGACATAAAGCAAGGCGTCATCTGCGAAGAGGCAAATTTTGCAATGCATGTCCCCCATCTGTATTCCCCTGATGGCTGTATCGTTGCGGACCGAGATTGCCCATGGTTCCATTACCAATGCATAGATTAACGGGGATAGGGGGCATCCCTGCCTCGTACCACGTTCAAGGGGGAATTCTCTTGATTCCATTCCGTTTGCCACCACTCTGGCCGAGGGGGAGGAGTAAAGCGCAGATATCCATCCCAACCACCTTGGGCCCATCCCCATAGATGTGAGAACCTCCCTCATGAAGGCCCAACTGACCCTGTCAAAGGCCTTCTCCGCGTCGAGAGCCAGTAAGAGTGTGCCCTCGTTTCTGGCCTCAGTTGTGGCAAGTATGTGGAGCGTTTTCCTTAAATTATCGGAGCCCTGTCTGTTAAGGACGAATCCCACCTGGTCTGGGTGTATCAGGCGTGGGAGGGAGTTTTCCAGTCTGGAAGCCAAGATTCTAGCGAAAATCTTGGCGTCCAAATTAAGAAGTGAGATGGGTCTGTAAGACCCACAGTCCGTCTGGTCCTTGCCGGGTTTGGGTATGACGGTGATGAGGGCCTGCAGGAATGTCGGTGGGATTGTGTCGCGACTCCTAATCTGGTTGAACAGTTTAGCCAGGGGTTTCACTAGGATCGATTGGGTCTGTTTGTAAAAATCTGCTGTATAGCCGTCTCGGCCTGGTGCCTTTCCGGCCTTCAGTCTTTTGATGGCTCCCTCCACCTCTTCTTCTGAGATTTCCCCCTCGAGGGCCTCTAAGTCTTTGTCGGTCAGCTTGGGGAGGGGGTGTTCCGCCAAGTAGGAGGAAATATCCTCCTGTGATTCGCCCACTTGCCTGGAATAAAGTTTGCTGTAGTAGTCAGCGAAACATTCCGTTATTTTCTGCCGGTCCCTATGAATTCTGCCTCCCTCATCACCAAGCTGGGCAATCCCTCTTTCCACTCTGCACCCCCGTGACCTTTGTGCCAAT
Source organism: Ambystoma mexicanum (assembly GCF_040938575.1). Classification (NCBI taxonomy): domain Eukaryota; kingdom Metazoa; phylum Chordata; class Amphibia; order Caudata; family Ambystomatidae; genus Ambystoma; species Ambystoma mexicanum. The sequence continues at coordinate 560,927,986 of NC_090931.1, forward strand.
AGAGTCCCTACCCTGTCGCCCCGTTCATAGTATATCTGCTTAGTGTACCGCATTTTTTTGACAACCTCCCCTATGAGAACCGTATGGAGCTCCTGTCTTTTGCCCTGCATCTCATCCAGGAGTGCCTCCCGATCAACCCCCGGGGCGCCCAATCTGGTCCGCAAGACCTGCAACTCCGCACGGAGTTTGCTCTCGATCAGGCCCCCTCTCCCTTTTGCGCCTCGAGCCCTCTGCTATGAGGAGGCCTCTAAAAGTGGCTTTCCCCGCTTCCCATACCATAGACATGTCAGTCTCCCCGGTGTCGTTTGTCTCAAAGTAGGCCAGCATTTCTTGTGTCATAAAGTCACGGAATACGGGGTCTCTAAGGAGCGTGTCATTGCACCGCCATCGAGATGATCTCGGGGCAACGGGCAGTGACCAGTTAGCCACGAGCAGTTCGTGGTCCGACCACGTTATGGCCTCAACCCTTGGTTGGGTTACCACCCCGTCCCCCTCCTCTGAGGACAGCAGGAGGTCGATTCTAGTGTAGGTGCAGTGCGGGGGAGAGAAGAAGGTGTAACCGCCTTGGCCCGGGTATGCTTTGCGCCAGGTGTCTACCCAGTAGTGATCCCTCAGGAGGGCTTGCAAGGCCAGGTTGTCCTTAGTGATCCCCTTGGGTGTCCCTCCCCTGGCGGACCACCAGTCCAGTTGGGGGTCAGCTATGAGATTGAAGTCCCCTCCCTGTATCATGGCCCCCTCTGCCCATTCGTCCATGACACTGAAGACCCGCGTGAGGAATTCCACCTGACCCGAGTTGGGTGCGTATACGGTGGCGAGAGTGACGCGCTGTCCCTCGCAAAACCCTTTAACACCTAAAAATCGACCTCCAAATCCTCTCTTGGTTTCTACCCCTGTGAGTTGGAGTGCCCTTCCCAGGAGAATGCCCACCCCCTCCTTCTTTGAGGTCGCGTGTGATGCCCAGTAGTTGCAGCCAATATCTTTCCCTTTGATTCTAGACTCTCTCCCACGTTTATAATGTGTTTCCTGTAGGAATAGAACTGTTAGATGTTGTTTGCGGAACATATTGCTCGTAAGGGACCTCTTATTTTGAGAATTAAGGCCCTTGACATTCAACGTGCCTATCTTCCCTTCAATCATTATCGCCTTTTCGGTTGTGCACTTTAGACCCCTCATAGTATCTGAATTTCGGAGCCCGCCGCCAAGCAAGTTTCCGTGATTTGAACTGACTTTCCCCCTTTACCCCTCTGTCTGCCCTGTTGACCATTTTTCCCCCCTCCCCCCTATCCCAAGCCCCCCTCCCTGTTTCCTCCCCCCTCCCACCCTTCCCCTGAAATATAAGGCGTTCGTCCACTTTCCCCAACATACGGTGGGGTTGGTCAACGAACCACCAAGGACTCAAACCCCAGCCCCGGGATTTTCATGTATTGGGGAATCCCAATTCTCAAGATCAATATAGGTTGGCCCCGTCAGAACCTCGGTACAAGTATCCGAGATAGAATTCTGGAACCATGAGCCCCCACTCCAGCCCACCAACCACTAACTTGGGCCTCGTGTGTGGGCCAACTCAACCAAACAGTTAACTTTTTAACAAACTTTCGCCCGCCCTGTAGTCCGGCGGGCCAGCCGTTGCGCCAACGTGGCGTCCAGTTATGGCACCTCGTGGACCCAGGACCTCCAGAGCCCGGGCCCCGAGTCAACGCTCACCTCGTGATTTCCTCCACCTCCGATCGAGCGGTATTATCATGACTTCGAGTGATCTTCAGAGTTTGTCGACGGGTGTCTAGTTTTCCGGAACTTCCGGGCCCCCTTGACCTTGGATTTGCCGCTGTGGTTCACCAGTCTGTCAGGACCCCTGGGGGGGTCACGGGCTCTTCCGTCCTGGGCGCCTGAATGGCCCGCCTGGTCGCTGACCAGGTCGTCTGTGGCCCTCCGAATATCCTCCTCCGACACCAGGTGGTACTTCTCCCCCAGCCATTCAAATTCCAAGCAGAAGGGATGTCCCCAGCGGTATCGAACCCCTTTACCTTGAAGCCATCTTGTGAGGGTGCCACATTTCCTCCTCATTGACAGGGTGAGGGCCGACAGATCTTGGAAGATGGACACCCTTGAGTCGCCATATTGTATGTTGCCGAGGTTTCTCGCCTTCTCTAGAATTTTGGCCTTGTCTTTATAGTAATGTAGCCGGACCAAGACAGAGCGCGGGCCTCTGCCCCCTCCCCCCGCCCGGTGCACTCTGTCAAAGTTGATCGTGCCTGCAGCCTCTGTTCCCAGGGCGATCCTCACAATGTCGTGCACTTTGCCCTCGAGTCCTTGAGTGGATTCGCCCTCGGACTCCACCAGGCCAAAGATGCGCAGGTTGTTCCTTCTCTCCCTGTTCTCCATGTCGTCGACCTTAAACCGGAGTTCTTCCTCTCGTCTTTCCATGTCTTGGAGTCTAATGTCCATTTGGGTTTCAAGGAGTGTTACAGAGAGTTGATTGTTTTCGACTCCCTCCATTCGGTCCTCTAGGGTGGTGACTTTGGTCGTGAGGTCAGCCAATTTGGCGCCCATGTAAGTCCTCATCCCGCATATCTCCTCTAGAATCGTCTGGATATTGTTCTGGATGGCCCCCAAGTCTGGGGCTGGGGTAGCAGGGCCCCCGGTCGCCATGACACTCTCGTTGGCAACAAATTGGTATTTCAGCAAGTTTTCTTTCCAGCTCATGGGAGGATCGTGTCGGTTGTTTGTTAGTGGGCACCGCCTGGTCGTCAACCGTGTCTGGGTCAGTTGGGGTGCAGGGCGGAGAGGGGGTACGTCCCCCCGATGGCGTCGGCAGCTCGGAGTGTGTCTACCCTGTTTGGCTCCGTTAGTTTGCGTAGTGTTCCCTTTGGTATCCCGTTTACTCCAAGAGCCCTTCCAATGGAGGAGGGTCGTAGGGGTGCTGGGCAGGGGTCCTTGCCCTCTATGCTTGCCTCACTCCGATCCCCAAACCTAGCCGCAGTGGGGGGGGTCCTCGTCGCGAGGCTGCAGGTGTCCCTTGGCACTTTCCTCAGGTGAGAGCGGGAGGAGGGGGAGTGTGTTGGGGGGGCGCGCTCCCGCGTCGGCCCCCGGGCGATGTCGAAGTTCCGTGGGCAGATGGATGGCCTTCTTCGGATCGGACCCTGGGGCCGTGGGATGGGCAGGTAGGCCCGGGCCTCCCTATGACAGAGCGCACCTGCGGCACCCCGGCTGCCCCGCTTCGAGTGTCTGGAGCGCCAGGCGTGGGGCCCCAGGGCACCGTGGGCTGAGTTGGCGAGTGCTGTGATGGAAGGGTGGGGGGCGCGCCCCAGCGTCGGTCTCCCAGCAGTGTCGTTGCTCTAAGGGCGGGAGGATGGCCCTCTCCGGGCCTCGTCGGCGGCTGCGGCTTCCCGGCTGCCCCGCCTCGAGTGTCAGGAGCGCCTGGCGTGAAGCCCCCGGGCGCCGCGGGCTGCCTTGATGTGTGCCGCGATGGGAGGGGGGGCACGCTCCCGCGTCGGCCCCCCTGCGATGTCGCAGCTCCCTGGGCGGGCGGATGGCCTTCCTCGGGTCGGGCTCCTGATTCGTGCGACGATCCACGGTAGGCCGCGTTAAGTGTCCGGGGGGGGGGGGGGCGCCGGCCCGCGGCCCCAGGCCCTCTCGTGAGCGGCACGGCCTATGTGTGCGCGGACGCCGCGCCCTCCCTCGTCGCCTCCTACGCTGCTTCGCACCAGGCCGTGGGGGAGGGGTTGCTGGTATCGTCTCAGCCCGTAAAGCTCCGCGTAGGAGCGTCGGATCGGGACCGGAGTTGGGTCCAGGTGGGGGCTACCGGTTCCCGCACCTCTTGGTGGGGGTCGCGTGGTTCATGGGACCCTCGTTCCGCTGGTGGACCGCAGTTTACCCGGGGCTGGGTGCGGAGCTCGAAGCTCAGGCGTCCATCCTGCCTGCGCCCCCTGGTGGCCTCAGGTGTTTATTTTTAATCTTTGAATGGCCCTGTAGTTTAAGGGGCCTGGAAAGATTGCCTGAATCGAGGCTGTTAGTAGACCCACTATGCGCGCCAGATTGCGAAGCAAAATAACCTTCTTTGCTATCACTGCTCTTAGTTCTTTCAGGATTGCTCGCACTTTCTGCACTGGCAATTCTAGGACTGTTTTCTTGGTGTCTATTACGAACCCCATAAATTCTATTCTCTGCACGGGGCGGAGATCTGACTTGTTGGAATTGATGATGAAGCCGAGGGATGTTACCAGGGTGCATACCCAATCCACTTGAACCTGCAGCTGAGCTGCACTCTGACCCAGAATCAGTATATCGTCTAGGTATATTATAATCCTTATCCCTCTTTTGTGGATGGCAGCTGTTACCGGGCGCATGAGCTTGGTGAAGGCCCACGGGTGGATGCTAGCCCGAATGGGAGACAGGTGAACCTCCACACTTCTGTTCCCCACCAGAATCGCAGATATCTTCAATGCTGCTCTGCAATAGGTATCGTTAGGTAGGCATCTTTGAGATCCAACTGGACGAGCCAGTCTCCTGTCCTGAGAAGATCTTGAAGAAGATGAATCCCCTCCATCTTGAAGTGCCTGTATACTACCCATTTGTTCAGGCTCTTCAAATTTATCACGGGCCTGACCTTCTCTCCTCTGCGAACTAGAAACATGTTGCTGATAAAGCCTGGCCCCTCCTGCACTTCTTTTTCTATAGCCCCCTTGACAGCTAGGGTCTGTTAACTTGTTGAAGAGCTGTGCTCTTTCGCTCTGAGACTTGAACATTGGGGTTGGTGCTCGCACCTTTGAGGGAGTACCTACAAACTCTAGGTGCATACCTGACACCTCCTGCAGCACCCATGCATCACTGGAAAAATTGCGCTAAGCTTGCCAAAACTCGGCTGTCCTGCCTCCTATTCTGCAGGGAGCCGCCATAGTACTCACCACTCGGTGCGCCCTGTTGTCTATAGGCTCCCCTCCCTCTTCTGTTTCTTGGGAAACGGCTCCTCGCTGGGAAGAAGTTGTCTTGCTGACGTGTTTCCCAGTACTGTGATCTTTGATTCTGGGGTCTTCTATTAGAGGTCAAGCGACCAGATGCTCGACCCCTCTGGTGTCCGGTCCGGAAAAAACACGACCGGGAAGAATTCTCCTGATGGAGCTTGGCGCCTTTTCTAGGGCAGAATATGTTCCCACGAACTGGTTCATTTCTTTGGCGAAGGCGTCTCCAAACAGCATACCCTTCGCTCCTTCGCCTGCTTCATAAGAAGAGAGGTCGCTCAGCTTACTGTCTATCTTTAGCAGGATGCCGCGCCTCCGCTCTGAAGAGAGTGCACAGTTCGCATTTCCTAGTAAACAGACTGCGCATTGAGCCCAGTTGGCCAGTATCTGGGGATCCACTGGAGTACCCGTGTCAATGGCCCGCAGAGGTCCAACAACTTATCCTGGCAACCACACCATGCTCTTTCTACTCCTTTTTTCACATCCTTGGAGGATTTTGTTACGAAGGTGACCATCTTAGGGTCGAGGTTTGGAGTGTCAGTGACCCTGCGTGGTAACTCTGGCCTGGGGCATTCTGCTCACATTTTAGACCTTATCTCTCGGTCGAGAGGCTTTCTGATGTGGGGAGTCATATACTGGACGACTCTGGGTGACGACACCCAGGCTGTTGACCTAGGATGTCTTATCGCTTCTTGATCGAACATAACTTCCAAGGGTTCCTCTTCTGGGAGCTGATCCTGCATTCCGGGTTGACGAGGGGTAATTTCCTCATCTCCGTTCTCGTCATCTGGTGTGTACACAGCATCCTCTTTATCCCCTTTATTGTACACCCCTGGGGTAGGGGGTCGAGAGCCCGGCACTGTTGCCCTCTTCAGAAAGGCTTCTTTCAGCCTGCTCACTGGGTCAACTGGATCTTGAGGTATCAAGCCTACTGCTTCTGGTTTGCTCTGGGGCTTCCTAGAGTCTCTGCTCTGCCAATCCATTTTACTGCCCTTCTGTTCAACCCCAGATCTATGGTGTCTCGCTGAGGTCCCCTCGCCAGGGCTGAGCGCCCTTCTCTTCCTGGACTGGTCTTGCTCGGCCCACTGATTGTTTAGCATGGCTCCACATGGTCAAGTCTTTGGGTAAGAGGGAGAACCCCTTCCAGGACTGCCTAGGATAATTAACCCCCTAGCACCCTCTTAAAGCTTAAGCTGAGATCTTGGTCCTCTTGTATGGGCTCCTCCACTCTGGGGACATGGATCTGGATCTGGGCTCACTGCATTGTGCCATGATAGTATGGAAAAGTAGGACCTCAGCGTTCTCTATACGACTTCCACAAACGTTCTGTTCGAGATAGAGCTTGATTACAGAGCTCCGTAATCATCCGCTCTCTGATTGCGGTGTTCTCACTCTCTTTTCAAACTATGCAGTCCCGCGCAGCGGCTGCTGGGGCACACCTGCTCGCCTCGGGGATCCCGCTGGGTCCTCGAGGCCCGACGGGAGGGCCGCTCGATGAGCGCCCGTGTCCTACGAACTGAGGAGGCGGGCCGAGGGCCCTTTGAGAGCGCGTTCGCTCGCAGCTCCTACCCCGGCTCCTGTAACAGCTAGTAATTATAATAAACGACTGCAGGGCCGCGGCGATGATGGAGGAAGCAAGGGTGCTCCTCCTCAAAATTACGTTGCGGGATGTATATCTCCCGAATCTACTAACAGGTAAATCAGTACGCCTGCGCCATACTACAGATATAGACAGAAAGTTAAAGCAGGCCGTGCTAAAATAAATGAACTACAAAGAAAAAACTCTTCAAACAAACATCACTCCACTATAGTATGAAGGTGTACTTGGCTCAGGGAGCAGCAACAAAGAAAGAGGAATTGGGGTCAGTTAGGGTCCCTCTTATGGACAGGGGTCGGCCCTGATTGGACAAGGGAAGGATACAGGACTACATGGACACAGAGGATTGTGGGCATTGGTAGTTCAGAGAGATTTTCTGTTAGTTTCAAACTGTGATACCCCTGTGTTTGTTGTAAACTTCCAGGGAGACTGGAAGGAACGAAACAGTGTTACCAAGTTTTTTAAAAAAAGAAAGAAATTTGTTTTTTACTTTGAATTGCTGTGGGCGCAGTAATTAAAGAAGTAAAGCATAATGCTCGCCTCCGTCTTGTCATAGAATCAAAAGGACTATGCTGACCCTTCCCAAGGCGCAAGGGGGTTTTGGATTCCCTGATCTCTTTATTACTATAGGGCTCTCAACTCAGGCTCTTATTGGAGCGCATGCAGGGCGACCTAGAGATGTACTGGATTTAACTGGAGGACTGGGTAGCTCACTCCAAGAAAATAAGGGTCTGGTTATGGTCCCGTTAAAGTTTATCCCCAAAATAATACTGACCGACCCTTCATTAGAGGTGCATTGGATGCTTTGGAGGAAAAAGGATAAAACAGGGAGGTTATCCACATGGCCTTTGCCACTGAGTTCAGTATGGGGCCCACAGCTGAACCAGGGAAATCAAAACTGGGAACAAATACTAAGTAACATTCCACGGCAATCCATCCACCCAAGTTGTGGAACATCATTTTAAGGTATTACATGGATGGCACAGGGACCCACTGAAGTTATCCAAAATGTTTGCTGGGCCTCCCCAATATGTGCGAGAGGTTGTGGGCAAGTTGGGTCCTCAAGCCATATTAGGCAGGTCTGTCCACATATCCAGATATACTGGACTGAGCTCTTGAGCTGGATAAAAGAGGCAACAGGGGTTCCTCTTGCTAAAGACTCCCTAACATTCCTACTAGCAATCCCAGAGAAGGGTAGTGATATGTAGAGCTACCTAGAATGTGGGAAATCATGTTAAGGACGGGTAGGCTTGCAGTGGCACAAAAATGGAAGGACAGTTCAACACCCACCAAAACAAGATTGGTTCAACAAGGTCTGGGACATGTACATGTTGGAAAAACCGACTTACATAGTCCCTGATGATATGGGCTCGTTTGAAGATGAATGGGGATTGTTCACAGAGAAATTGGGCCTATGGCGAATTGATGAATTGGGGTGAAATAGAGACCCTAAGGACAGGCCTTGGGCTGGTGGGTGGCACCAGGCAGGGGATTGAGGGGTGGGATTGAGAGGCTCTACATGGGTGAAAGCTTGAGGACTTGATAAGGGTTACCATCCTGATAATCATGTTTTCCTGTCATAGAGAGTGATCATCACACTAGTGGATCAGTGAAAACTTCAGCAATTGTAATATTGGGAGAGTGGGGCACGGATGTATTGGTTTTGTTTGAAACTTATTATTGAAAACTCAATAAAAATATATTTTTTTTTAAAAAAATGAATAGACGTCAGAGATAGAATGTGTCCCCATAGGCCACATGGGTGAACCTTATGATGGGGCTGATGTTCAGGACATCCAGGAAGGTCCTTCATTTAAAGAAGAATGACTTTTAAAGTTTGTTGGGGAGCCTACTCAGAAGACATACCTTTGCTCACTTTCCCTGACGTGTGTTGGACTTTTGGTTAATATTTGTAGTGCAGTGATATTGGCACTTGATTGGCAGGCGTATCTCGCTCCTTTTATATGGATTGGCACTTAGTTGGTCCGACCTGGGCTCTGAATTTCGAATTTTTAACTTTGAATTTTGAACTATGTACTTGAATTGTATTGTATTATGACATATGTGTATGAAGTATCATTTTTAATATGTAATGTTGTAAAGTCCTATGAACTATATACAAATAAATAAAGAAGAATGACTTTATGGTACCAAACAAAAAAGCTCTGCACCTGCAGGGCTGCCCCTGCCTATTGTGCTCCCAGGTGAAGTGGATTTTCACTGAACTGTGTAGCCATAAGGAGCAATTGCGCCACCCACAGAACAGTGTGCCTTGGGTAGGAAAGATAGTGCAAACGGATCAAGATGAAATGACTGCAGGGGTCAAAGTCCAACTGGGGTCACTGTCTACTATTGATATACCATATATCTGCAAGGAAGAACCCCAGTGTCGAGAGCCTGTGATAGTAACTTCTAGCCAGCCTTCCATGACTTGCTCCACATCACCTTCAAATGTCACTAAAAGTGCTCTTGGAATAGCCATTCCTTCCACCCTCATGCAATCATCACACCCTCTCCTCAACAGCCTGCCAATCTGATCTGACTGTCTCTCCCCTCATGATGCCTATTCCCTTGATCGCATCGCCTGTGACAGTTTCCCTCAAGCCACCCTAAGCCTGTCTCCTTGAAATCGAGACCCCAGTAACAGTAATCTGGTCTTCAAATCTTTGCCTTGGTTTTCCGCAGAGTAGCACAGATCACTTCTTCCGCTTCATGATCCCAAGGAAGAAGCACACAACCCAACCCTCCTCGTTGCCCAACTACTCATTCAGCGCCCTTACCCTGGGGGCATCTGCAAGTATGCTTTTGGTGAGGAGCTTCTAATTCTGTTTAAGCCTTTGGGCACATCTGATAAGTATCAAAATGGTATTTAAAAAAGCTAGATTTGATGGGTTGGCCAACAAAGCACCCCTTCCCCTTTTTCTGAGAACCAATATTCTGTTGCCTACCCATGAAAGATTCACAGGGGATCACACCTAGCATAAATTAATCTTGCAGCTGCTCGCATGACTTACATTTCCACATTGCCTTCCCACTCGCCTGCATTAGCAACACTCCTACTTTGTCAGGCAGTTTTGTCTCTCCCATCCGCCTTGTACCAACACACAACATTCCTTAGATGACTTTCCTGGACACACCCCGAACCCCCCTCTTTGACAGAATCCCCCCATAAATTTGGTCTACTGGTCTATTTATTTATGTCTTTATTTATAATGAATCTACATTTCAATCACTATATATAAATAAAATAATGCTAACCAACTGTGTGTTTCCTTTCCTTGTCTGTCCATGAGAACCATGTGTCACATCTCCGGGAAATTAAAAGGATCACGTAATTTGACATTGTTTAATATCGGGGGTATACTAGGCAACATGTTGACAAAATTAAACCTAGAGGGGCCGGGGGGTGGGGAGGGTGTGAGGATATTGTTTTAACTAAATGTACATGGTTCAAGTTGTCATAAGCACGTGAAATGTAACTATGACAACATCTTCGTGTATGGTTCCAGAATGTTGATGAAGCCATACACGAAGATGTTGCTGTAAAGGAAGTTGGCCTCTTGGGGGCTCCTCCAATAAAACCAATATACATATATTACCAAGCGTAATGTGTTTTGCAGAGTGCCTAGAAAACACAACGGAGGGGTTATGGGACTAAGCACTGCTTCACAACCAAGAGTTATTTGGAGAGGGGACTGCAACCTGCGACTCTTCAGGTGTTTTGGACTGCAGCTCGGATGATCCCTCCCCATTTCCCATGCTGGCTATGGCTGATGGAATTTATAATCAAACATATTTGTTGAGTTAGAGGTTGTACAAACAGCACCCACAACTAAATGTAGAGTACAGTGCAGCCAGAGGCCCATGGCCCCCTGCAGTACGTACCCCAGAAATAACTATTCAGTAAAGAGAACTGCTCTTTTGTTTCAAATGTGCACTGTCAGGTCATAGTTGCAGGATAAGGGCATCTCTTAGTTTGGGTGTGGCTCTTGGGCAAACAGGCTCTCTCCTCTTTTGGATGCAAGTGCTCAAACAATGTCATTACTGATGCAGACTATGAGCCATCAAAGTGTACATGTGCTTTAACCAGCCGGCCACTGCATCATACATTATTGTGCACTTATCTGCCAAAACCTTGCACATAAGATGTGTGGTTTGTTTCTACTGCCACACTATGGAAAGAATGGAGAGGTGCCTTTACTTTGTCTTTAGGCCTATCAGCAATGTGGAAAATAAATCATCCATAGGTCACTAGCCGAGACAAAGGTTCTATTGCGGTAAAGGGTACATTGTGTGTCAGCCAATATTACAGATGTTGATGACGAGCACTGTGCTTTCCTTGACAGCGTGGTGCATAAGAGAAGACGGGAAGGGGCTTGTATATGTTATTGGGGGGTGTCTGAAACGCTCCCAAAAAGCTTGAAGAGCTGTCTTTAAATCATTTACTGCTGCATACATTTTTCGCAGTGATTGCATTCAGTATGTGTGCATCATGTTACTAGCACTGGGAAGGTAGTGCCAAGAACATGACGTACACATTCTCAGCAGTAAAGTGGTTAAAAAAAACCTGTACCAATGACTGCATCTTATTGCAATGATTATGTATGCTGCATTATTGTTGTAGAGGCTATATGATCTTATGCCCAACTTCACTATATACATTGAAACATAGGCCTTAGTTGAAGAATTTATATATGCTTGTAGATAAGTTATGATTAGCTTGTTTAAGTATTTCATTTATTTGTATGATGTAAAGTAATCTTACATTTTCTTCTTTGGTTTTTAGAAATATATCCAGTCCTTTGTGCAAATATTTGAAGTGTGGTTTGACACAACCCAAAAACGTATTCAGTTTTGGGTATGGGAAGGTAAGAAAAGTGAGAGAATATAGCTACTGGTACAAGCTATTATGTTATTGGTAACTGTATACATTCCAAGTTACATTTATTTTGCTTTGGTCAAAATGTGTACAGTTCAGATTGAATCGTGAGTAATTGTTATTCGGTCATTGTAGTTTATATATTATTCGGTCATTGTAGTTTATATATCTTATAACACATCTTCCTCAGTCACATGTGAGGGGACAGTTGTGAATGTCTCAATACTCTCTCTGTTGCTCAGTTCATCAAATTATTTTATAAATTAAACTGGTGATTAGATTATTATTATTTTCCAACGTGCCTTATTCTTGCAGGGTTTTTATTCAAGTTTTTCCGTGGTAATTGAATTTCAGTTACCTCCCTAGAACAATTTGTGTGAAGGATAGCGCAACACAAATTGATCCTTCATCTGGTCTTAACAAGTAATTTCTATTTCTTTTTTTGCTTTTTGCTTTACTTACAGTCTTTCTGTATTTTCATATCAAGTTAATGGTGCATTTCTGTTGGTGATGCTTCTGATGTTCTTTCATACAAAAAGCATTCAGTCAAATAACTTCTCCAGCATGGGGTCTGGCATGGATTCACATGCTCATGAATATTCCCCGTCGTCAGGCTGGGAATCCTCGGTAAAGAAAAAATCAGTATCAGTTTCGTTTCTGATCTGTCTTTCGTAGTAGTAACCAATCACTGATCTCTGCGTCATACTGACCACAGCCAATGACTGCCCTCTACCTAAGCCCCGCCTCTGGCAGCCATCTTCAGATTTTTACCGCACGTTCAAGTGTTGGGATCCTCGTGCTATTGCTCTCGAGCGTTAGTGCTTTTTCTTGCGTTTTTTCTCAGAAAAATTTCTCTTTTTTCGGTCAAAAGAGCCTCAAGCTCCACCGTTTCTTCCTCCGACCAACGGGGACCCGTGTCGGATTCGTCTACGCCCCTCAAGGGTGAAGATTTCGTCGAGCCACGCTTTTGGAGGACTCCAGAAGTTTCTCAGGCCCATCTCGGACATGGCCCAGGAGAAGGGAAGCTCGACGCCCGGAAAGCTGTTCAGGGTCTGCCCTGGATGCCAACTTCAGAATGTCTTTAAGGAGGACGAACACTCCCTTTGCCTTTACTGCCTACATGAGGACAAGACGCACGTGGAGAAGGACTGTGCGTTTTGCGGCAATATGTCGGAGCGGACCATGAAGGACCGCCATCAACGTCTCGCCAACTGGCTGTAAGGAAAGAGCCCGTCAGGCGAGAAGAAGAAGTCCGAGCGGTCTTCTAAGACCTTTGAGGGCGCCCCGGCGACAGGGGTCCAACAGAAGGCCAAGCACCGCGAGTCCGCTGGCACCGGGAGCGCCGAACGGTCGGGCTCTACGGGCGCCAGGCAGGGCGCATCGTCCCCGGCGCCATCAACCACGAGCCAACGCTCTGGCTCGGGTAAGAGGAAGGCCGAGCACCCGGTGAAACTCCTGGAGAGACCCCGGTCGTGCCCTAAGGCCCCATCCGAGGGGGAGCGAGGTGGTGACCCTCCCCCCAAGGAGAAGGCGGTGAGCGCACCTAAGGTGGTGAAAGCCTTGATCCATCCGGCCAAGGCCTCTATCGAGACAGTCGCGGCGGCCCTGGCTCAGCCTGTGGAGGCTACACCAGTGGTGGCGACCCCGGGGCCCAGAATCTCCCTGCCACCGCGGAGGGAGTCCTCTTTTATGCCCATCGACAGGACCCCCGTGAAACCTCCGACGGAGAAGAAAAAGGGGGGCAGGAGGTCGTCGTGGACTCGGCCTCAACCTCTGAGGAGGAGCTGATGGAAGTCTTAGGCCACGGCTCTGGCGTGGAAGAAAGCCATCCTGTCGGGAGGGACCCCGACGTGGAAGACGACGAGGGCGTTGAGGATGCCGACGAGGCTCCTGATCGCCCGTCGGATCTCCCTCAACTGGTGCCACAAGACAACTCGGCGGCCATTTTGTTGGCTATACAGTCCTTATGCTCGGAGATAAGAACGAGACTGCCGTTACCACCAACGGAGGAACCGCTCCCGACGGGGGACCCGGAGCCAGGCCCTTCTGGGAGCCCTCCCCCTAAGAGAAGAAGGATTCATCCTCCACCTCCTTTTCAGCCATCGCGCCCTGTTCAGCCCTCCTCCCCGTCCACGACACGTGGGGATGATACAGGGACTGACACGGCCGCGACGGGTACAGACGACGAGGTTTACGACAAGGATCTCCCATCGTCACCTCCCACCCGGGCTTCCCCGCCCGACGAGATTGGATCGTTTCACTCCATGATCGCCAGGGCATCCAAGCTTTTCCAGCTCTGCCCGGAAGAGAAGAAGAAAGAAGGTTTCCTTTATCAACGGTGCGAGACCAAGAGGAAGACGGTCCTCGCTGTACCTCTACTAGACGATATTTGGGATGAGGGCCTCGCCCTCCTCAAGAACCCATCCACGAAGCCGGCTAGAAGGGATCGGTACGAGAAGAAGTACCGGGTCCCGGACGCGGCCCCCTTGTGCCTTCGGGCACAGCCGACCCCGGACTCGGTCGTCTCCGTGGCGGCCAGGAAGAAAGCGGGGGGGGGGCGCGGCCTCTACGTCTACCCCCCCGCCGGACGGCGAGGGAAAGAAATTAGACACGATGGGACGTAGAGTCATCTCGTCGGCAGCGACGACGATTAAGGCGGCCAACGCCTTGGCTATCGTAGCCCGCTATGACAGGGAGTTGTGGTACAAACTGGCCCCCCTGCTGGACTTCCTACCAGACGACAAGAGGGCGGAAGCCCTAGAGATCTTGCAGGAAGGAGAGGTGGCGTCGGACCACGCCATTACGATTGCGACGGACATCGCTGACACTGGATTTCGCCGTTGGGCAACGGCGTGTGCCTTAGGCGGCGTGGATGGCTCAAGGCTACTGACTTCCGTCAGGACGTGCAGACCAGAGTCTTGGACATGCCGTTCGACGGAAACAACCTGTTTGGGAAAACAGTGGACGATTCCCTTGAAGCCATCAAGGCGGACACGGAGACGGCCTGGGCTCTTGGGGTTCTCCAGCAACGGCGGCCGCCCTTTCGGAGCGGCGGAGGCAAACAGGGTGCCTCCAAAGGTTCCAGCGGCGGATTTTCCACCTACCGTCAAGCGGCCCGTTCGTCGTCACAGGAAGCTTACAGGGGACGAGGCAAGTCAGGCGGACCCCGCCGTCGTCGCCAAGGAGGACAAGGCGGCAAAGCCTCGTCGAAGCAGGACTGAACCGGCCGTGGGGTCGGGCCCCCACCGAAGCACCCCGGTGGGAGGCCGGCTGGCAAGCTTCGTCAGCGTGTGGGAGTCCATCTCCACCGACAGTTGGGTGCTGGACGCCCTAGCTCAGGGTCACGCGCTCGAGTTTCTAAAGAGGTGCCCGCGCGTCCCCCTGTGGCCAGGAAAGAACATCACGTCCCTCAACATCTCTTGGAGGTAAAGGCGATGCTTAAGAAGGGCGCCATTGAGCTCGTCCCAAAGAGGCTTCGGGGCTCCTGAGTTTACTCAAGATACTTCCTCGTGAAGAAGAAGACGGGAGGATGGCGTCCCATCCTGGACCTACGACGACTGAACAAATTCATCAAGGCACAGAAGTTCTGGATGGTCATCCTCCAACACGTCCTGGGTCAACTGGAGGAGGGCGATTTCCTGTCGTCGTTGGATTTGGAGGATGCCTACTTCCATATTCCCATCCTAAAGGGACACCAAAAGTTTCTCAGGTTCGCGGTCCAAGGGCGTCACTACCAGTTCAGAGCCCTTCCCTTCGGATTGAGGTCGGCACCCAGGGTGTTAACCAAGTGCCTCGCACCGGTGGCGGCGCAGCTGCGCCGAGAGGGGATCCACGTCTACCCCTACCTGGACGACTGGCTCATCCGAGCGAAGACGAAGGAGCTCGCCGTGGAGCACACGGCAAGGACCGTCCAACTACTCACGGACCTGGGATTCTCCATAAACTATGCCAAGTCCCACCTGGTGCCCGCGCAAGATGCACTGTTTTTGGGAGCGAAGCTCGACACAGTGTCGCTTCTGGCCTCTCCGTCGGAGGTAAGGACGAGGGCCATCTTGGGCAAGGTGCAGCGGATGCTGGTTGCGGACGCGGCCAGGGTGAGGTCCATCAAATCCCTCCTCGGAATTATGTCTTCTTGCATTTATCTCATCCGCCTCGGCAGGCTCCGGATGCGCCCGTTGCAGGAGTTCCTGGACGCGCGGTGGATCCAGACGACGGGCAACTTCGAGGAGAGGATCATACTCGACGAGAGTTTCCGACGAGCGATCCGGTGGTGGGGCACCCGCGCGCATCTGACGGCGGGCATGGACTTCCAGACCCCCGGCCACCAGGAGACAGTGACCACGGATGCCTCCCTGGAAGGGTGGGGAGCGCACACCGAAAATCTGCACGCGAGAGGCCTTTGGCTTCCGACGGAGAAGTCCCTCCATATCAACGTCCTGGAGCTCCGTGCAGTGTTTTGGGCCCTCAGGTCCTTTCTTCCGTCCCTCAAGGGCAAGGTGGTGAGGATCTTCACCGACAACACCACCACCATGTTCTACATCAGGAAGCAGGGCGGTACCAGATCCCCAGCCCTGTCCAAGGAGGCGCAGGATCTGTGGCATTGCGCCGTCGCCCAAGGGATGTTTCTGGTGCCGTTTCATCTGGCAGGGATAAAAAACACCATCGCCGACTCGCTCAGCAGAGAGCTGCGCTCGTGCCACGAGTGGGAACTACGACAGGATCTAGTGGACCGCCTCTTCCGATGGTGGGGCACACCCCAGATCGATCTGTTCGCGATGGCGACGAACTGCAAGTGCCGGAGGTTCGCCAGCAGGTTTCCCCAGCCGAGGAGCATGGGCGATGCTTTCTCGTTCCCCTGGGAGGGCCTGTTTCTATACGCGTTCCCTCCATTGGCGTTGCTGATCCGGCTCAACAAGCAGCTCAAGAGGTCACCGTGCAGGATGAACCTCGTTGCACCTGCGTGGCCGAGGCAGATATGGTTCCCGGACCTTCTGGACTTGTCAACGTCCCCGTCAATCAAGCTGCCAGTGGACGCGGATCTTCTCTCCAGGGAAGGAGAAGCGCCATCCTCCATCACGACCCGAAGTCGCTGAACTTGCATGCCTGGCTCCTGCAGCGTTAGAGTTTGGAGGATACGACATACCGGCCGACTGCAGAGAGGTTCTTGCAAAGGCCAGGGCGTCCTCAACTCTTAAATGCTATGGACACAAATGGAAGAGGTTCTCTGTCTGGTGCCACGCACAGAAGATTAACCCTCTACGGATTACGGCTCCCCAGGTACTGCCGTACCTTCTGATGCTGGCCAAGGCTGGACTGGCGCACGCGTCCATCAAGATTCATCTTGCTGCGATCTCCCGATACACCAGAACCACGGGGCGGACGTCTTTGTGGTCTCATCGTCTGGTGAAAGAATTCATGAAAGGACTGTTCAGATCGTTCCCGCCGGTGAAGGCTCCGGCCCCGGCGTGGGAGCTCAACGTGGTGCTGACCAAGCTCATGGGACCTCCGTTCGAGCCTCTGCACTCGGCTACGTTGAAGTTCTTGTCGTGGAAAACAGCGTTTTTTGTGGCCATCACCTCCGCACGAAGAGTGGGAGAGATCCAGGCCCTTTCCTGCAAGCCCCCGTACTTGACTTTTCACGACACGAGGGTAGTGCTCAGGACGCACCCCTCCTTCATGCCCAAGGTGCCGTCGGACTTCCACCTCAACGAACCCTTGGTGTTGCCTGTTTTCTTCCCGTTGCCGGCCGAAAGGACTTTGCACTCGCTGGATGTGGCTAGAGCGCTGAAGTTCTACGTGGACCGCACAAAGTGTTTTCGGAAGACGTCACAGCTTTTTGTGAACTTTGGACCTGTCAATCAGGGGAAGGCTCTCTCAAAGGCCTCCATTTCCAGATGGCTCTCCGGCTGTATCATGTACTGTCATCGGTTGGCAAACCGACCGCTGCCTGGCCGTCTGAGAGCCCATTCCACCAGAGCGATCGCAGCTACCACAGCGTTCCTATCTGGTGTGCCCTTGCTGGACATCTGCAGGGCTGCTACGTGGAGGTTGACGCACACCTTCACGAAATTCTACTCCGTCGATCGGGATTCCAGGGAGGAGTCCAGGGTCGGCCAAGCAGTGCTGCGCAACCTGTTCGCCTAAGGTGAGCCTGGTGAGGAGGTAAGAATTGCTTAATGTTGAGTTTGATGTAATGCTTAATGTTGAGCCTTTGCCACCTCCCGTGGTTGTGCATGTGTGTACTGCTATGTATTCTTTATTCATGAGCATGTGAATCCATGCCAGACCCCATGCTGGAGAAGGAACAAGTTACTTACCTGTAACTGTTGTTCTCCAGCATGGGTCTGGCATGGATTCACATGCGAACCCTCCCGTCTACCCCTCTGCGGCTCTTCACTTGGTCATACTGCCACTTCACGTGCTACCAAATCTGAAGATGGCTGCCAGAGGCGGGGCTTAGGTAGAGGGCAGTCATTGGCTGTGGTCAGTATGACGCAGAGATCAGTGATTGGTTACTACTACGAAAGACAGATCAGAAACGAAACTGATACTGATTTTTTCTTTACCGAGGATTCCCAGCGTGACGACGGGGAATATTCATGAGCATGTGAATCCATGCCAGACCCATGCTGGAGAACAACAGTTACAGGTAAGTAACTTGTTCCATTTGAATATCAGCATGTAGTCAATTATGAGTTGAGCTACTTGGTATTTTTAAAAGATATGTTGTGTGTGGACAATACGTTATTGCAAGCATCATTTTTAGGTTGCATGACATATATCTTTACCAGTGTCAGGGAATGCGAACATGCAACAGCATTGGAATGCTGCACATATTAAAAATGTAACTGCAGAGTGTCTACTACATGTACATTTGGAAAGGGATACAAGTGCACAAGGGAGCACTGAGGTTCACACAGCTACAGGCACATGAAAAGGAAATGCACAGAAAGGTCCAAAGTGCTCCTTCTGTATCATTTTTCCTTCCCCACTAACTGTTTTACAGTCATAATGCACGTCATGTTTGTAAATATGCACATTACAATGTTTTGCAATACTCCTTCCTCTTCTGGTGTGGGGTGAAATGTGCAAATCAATGATGCATATTCTAATGCCTCGCTGCATCATTTTTGTATAAAAGTTAAGGTGATGAGCTAGCAAATACCTTCACTCATAAGAATAAAATGTCAGGAGTGCCCCATAGTTCAGGGCCAAAACTTTGTTTTACTGCCACCTTTAAGGTTTAGTTTAGTTTAGTTTATTATTTGATAATGCGCTCCAAACCCAGGAGTAGCCGGGCGCAGTAGTTACAAGAATACTTAGGCTTAGGTTGCATACATACAGAGGATACATACAGAAGATGCATTATGTGAGTTATTAACATATATATACTATACATATATACATGAGATAAAATGTGAATCCCTCTCATTGGTCTGGTGTCGGAAGAATCAAAGTGGTTATGCGCAATGATAGGACCGGGTTCAATAAGTTAGTTTTCGTTATTCCAGAGCCAACTTTTCACATTACATCTGAATCTAGAGTAGGGTAGATTAGCTCTCAATGCCATAGGGAGTGCATTCCAGGCACAGGCAGCTCTAACAGGGAAGCTTGCTCCACCCGCTTTAGTTAGTCTAAATCTGGGAGTTTCAAGTAGGGAGTGGTTAGAGGCTCTGGTGTGGTGAGTAGAGGATTTTCTGGTCAGTCTAGTCGAGATGTATGGGGGCGCAGTGTTGTTCAGTCCTTTATGTGTGAGAGATAGCGTTTTAAGGAGAGCTCTGTCACTGATTTTTAACCAATGATTGTCTTTCCTGATGTTGGATATGTGTGCTGTATGGGGTATGTCCAGGGCTGCTCAAAGAGCATTATTGTGCAATATTTGCAATTTGTTTGTGACAGTTTTATTAGCACCCGCATATAGGGCATTACAGTAATCCAATTTGGACATTACTAGGGCATTGGCCTGTGTGATGCAATTGGTTTTAGACAAGTAAGGTCTGCAGGCCCTGATTAATTTGCAGGTGTAGGCTGTGGAGGAAGCCATGGAATTGACTTGTTTTTTGAGAGATAAAGTGGAGCTGAGGTAGAAACCTAGTGTTTTTACCTCCGTTGCCGCTTTGATTATATTGCCGTCTATATTGAAGGCGCGATAGTTGGGGCTGAGTTTTTTGAGGTTGGAGTCGGAACCCAGGATCAGTATCTCTGTTTTATCGTCGTTCAGACAGAGGCCGTGAGAGGCCATCCATGCCTGAATGATGAGGTAAATCTTGTTTACTATAGCTGTGTCTTTAACAAAGTTGCCAGATAGTGGTATGAGGATCTGCGTATCGTCCGCATAATTGGTGTAGGTTACCCCCAATCTGTCAAGTTTGTCGAAGAGTGGCTTAGTGAAGATATTGTACATTGTGGGGGAGACACATGAACCTTGTGGCACGCCACAGGTGATATGTATTGGGTCCGCTGAGGCTAATGGGGAGAACACTCTCATCTTACGTTTTTTTATTTTTTATTTTAAAATCAAACAAACACTCTACAACTGTTTCAAACCATAGAAAGCATCATAGTCCAGCACATTTTCATTAGAACTCCCCAACTCCCTCCCCCCCCTTAAACTAGAGCCGGTTCTCACATGTCATTTACGGGAGCATCATTGGGTAGCACAGTACTTAGGCAGTCATCCTCCGGGTTCTCTGTTCCGTTGTTACCCTGGTGAGGGTTTGCCATAGAGGCCACCAATTGCCGCCAGGCCAGCAAGGGCCCTACTTCAATCCTACGTTTGGCTAAAACATAAGCCAGGTCCTTCATCTTGCTTATGTGTTTTGAATGCCGGGGTCTAGGGAAAAGCCCAAGCATGCATGACCAGGCCGATTCCACATCCAGCACCACCCCCCCCCACCAGCCAGTTTCGTCTTGACCTCGTCCCAAAATCTGTGCACCTCCGGGCAAGCCCAAAACATGTGTAGCAGTCCCGCATTTACCTCCCCACACCTGGGGCATTGCTGCGTAGCTGGTCCCCCAAACTTTGCAATCTTCCCGGGGGTTAAATAAGCCCTGTGGGTAACGTACAATTGAAGCTGTTGGAATCTCGCGTTTCGGGACACCTTTTTGTGGTACCTCTGGGCCCGTTCCCATTGCCCGTCCGTCATGGGTCCTCCCACCTCCTCCTCCCAATCTTGTCTCAATTGAAGCAACTCCTTCCCTGCCCTTACTCGCAGGAGCTCGTATATCCTCGATATTTCGTGCCCGCCCTCCGATACATCATACATGGTTTCCAGGGAGGCGTCGGGGTCTTCCGCTAGCACTGTCTCTCATCTTTCTCTAGTCTTTTTCACAAGCCTAGTATAGGTTATATATTGGCCACCATGTACCCCCGTCTCTTCCTGCAACCTCTGAAAGTCCACTGCCTCCCCTTCCTGCCATATGTCCCCGAGGGTGGCCAGGCCTACCTGCTCCCAGTATCTACGGACCGATTCAAGTAGTTGAGAGTCGCTCCCGCACAGCGCCGCCAACGGGGCCTGCTGAGAGTACGGCTCCGAGTCCCCCCCCCAATCTTCCATGTCCTGTGCCAGATCTCCCAGCCTAGCCTCAGTAGCCGCCCCTTGCTCACCAGTTTGTCTCTGCACAACCACACCACTTCCATCAGAAAGTATGGGGCTGTATCTCCACGCAGAAGCCTAGCTTCCGCCGAGTCTTCAGCTGAAAGCCACCTGGCCACGTACTGCAGCTGCCCCGCCAGGTAATAGAGTTCAAAATTAGGCAGGCCTATCCTCCCGTCACATGGGTTCTGAAGCTTCCACAGAGCAACCCTATTCCTAGAGCTGCCCCACACGAAACCCCTACACACGCTATGAAGTTTCGCAAATAGGCTCCTAGGTATCAAAAACGGGACTTTTACAAAACAAATGCAAGAGTCTAGGCAGGACCACCATCTTGAGCAAGGCCGCCCTCCCCATCATGGTCAGGGGCAATCTAGACCAGAATACCATGCTGTTCTTGATCCCCTCTATCGCCTTTTCCGTATTATGCTTGTGTTCTGCCTCGACCCTGTGGTAAATATTTATTCCCAAATACCTAAATGTCACGGGCTGCCATGGTATTGGCAGGACAGGCAGCCTCTGTACCGGGACATTCCTATATCTGCCCAAGGGGAACAGGCTAGACTTTCCAGGGTTCACCGATATGCCCGAGAGGATGGCGTACCGTTCTATTACCTCTAGCACGTACTGCAGGTTTTCTTCTGGATAACGCAAATAAAGGAGCATATCATCCGCATATAATGATATCAGATGCTCTCCACTGACAGTGCTTATGCCCACCTCCCATATTGTTGTTGCAGGCATATTGCCAGCGGCTCTATTGCTAGTATATATAACATAGGTGACCAGGCGCATCCCTGTCTGGTCCCCCTGCAAAGCTGCCAAGAATCTGAGACTGTGGACCCTGTTTTGACTCTCGCCATCGGGGTGCTATAAAACAACTGGACCCATCTGAGGTATCCAGGTCCCATTCCGTACCCCTTCAGGACCGCTTTCAGCCAGGGCCATCCTCCCGAGTCGAAGGCCTTGACCGCGTCCATCGACACTATAGCCAACTCGCCCGTGTCTTCCTCAGTTTGGTCTATAACATGGTGTAGCCTCCTGTGGTTATCGGTGATGTTCCTGCCTGGAACATATCCCGTCTGATCTGGGTGTATCAGTTTCTTAATCACCTTCTTCAGTCTATTAGCCAGCACCGCCGTGAGTATTTTGCTGTCCTGGTTAAGCATGGACAACGGTCTGTCAGACCCGCACTCCAGTGCCGGCTTGCCTGGTTTCAAGAGTGGGATGATTACAGCCTCGCGGAGGGACAATGGGAGTTCCCCCTGCTCATAGGCCTCGTTGAACGTGGCAAGCAGTGGCTGAAGCAACTCTTGCTTGTATGTTTTGTAGAACTCGCTGGGCAGCCCATCTGAACCAGGCGCCTTGCAAGTGGGCAAGTTCTGAATCACTACCTCCAGCTCATCCGAGGTGACGGGTGCGTCTAACTCGGTGCGTTCTAGATCATCCAAGGTGGGCAGCTCTATGTCCTCCAATGTGTCCAATATGTCTTGACACATATCCTCCCCCGTGTCCTCATACAAGTGTCTGTAAAACTTAAGGAATTCCTCATTTACCTCTTTCTGGGTGTTGCATATGCAACCTTTCTCATCCTTAATCTCACTAATCACCGAGAGGGGGGTCTTACTCTTATACAGCCAGGCCAGCAGTCTGCCCGGCTTGTCGCCCCCTGCGTGTATCCTCTCCGTATATTTCCTGTAATTGAGTCTACATAGTCTATCCCAGAGTGCGCTGCAGGACAACTGTAGCTCCTTTACTTTGGTTCTGTTATCATGAGCGGTGCTCTGGCAACACGTGAGATCCTCTAACTCCCTTTCCACCTCCTGGAGTTCCCTTTCGACACCCCCCTTTAGCCCCTTAGCTTGGGAAATGGCTACCCCGCGCACCACCACCTTAAACGCTTCCCACAGTGTGCCCACAGAGCTTACGCTTCCCGTATTTATATCAAAGTATTCTTCGATGGCTTTCCTCAGGCCCTCCCGAAACCCCTCGTCCTGCAGAGCCTCGGTCCTGAGTCTCCATGTAGGGATCCGCGGTCTTGGGGGCTGGTTTATTCAGTCTACCACCAAGGGCGAGTGGTCAGATAGTACTCGGGCCTTGTATTCCGCTCCTTCTATGTCTCTCACTATCTCGGCTGTTACAAACATGTAGTCTAACCTTGTGTGCAAATCATGTGGCGCTGCGTAGTGTGAATACTGCCTATCCGTGGGATGCAGCCTTCTCCACGCATCCTCTAGGCCTAGGTCTCTCAGTAAGGTACCCAGCGCTTTAGCCGCCGGTGCCGTTTTCCCTGCCCTGTCCTTGGACCTGTCCATACTGGGATCCACGGTACAGTTAAAGCCCCCCCCACACTACCGTACCCCCTGCCAGGGGGCCAAGTTTACCGTAGAGGGTCCTAAAGTAAGCCACTGTGTCGTTATTGGGGGCGTACAAATTTATGATGTGCACTTCTCTGTTTTCCAGGAGACCCGTTACCACCACCATTCTACCCTCCGGGTCCACCGTAGAATCAAGCATCCGAAACGGCACATGAGGCGCCACCCAAGTAATGAACCCTCTAGCATACGCCGAGTACGCCGCCCCCACAACATTGCCTTTCCATTTCCTCCTGACCACCTCCAGCCTTTCCCTAGTGAGGTGGGTCTCTTGCAGCAGGGCTATGTCTACGCGCATCCTCTTTAAGTACAACATCACTTTGTTACGTTTTAGGTAGCTGTTAAGGCCCCGTACATTCCAGGTCACAATTCTGAGATTATCCGATGCCATCCGGTCGGACTATCTCCATCCCATCCCGTCCCATAATGCTCCCCATGTTGGGTCATTCCCTGGCTCTCTCCCTACTATTCACAAACAATACCCCCCCCCTTCCCCAACTTCACACCACTGCACACAACTGCCCCCCCCCCCTCCCCGCCAACCCACAACAATAGCCCAGCTCCATCCCTGGATCTCAGGCCTACCCACGTCTGGACCCGTCTCTTGTCCGAGGACGAGGACTGTCACCAATCTAACAGTGACCTAACTAAGTGTACTACTATTGGGTGCAGAGGGTGCTCCCCAGGAGCTCCCAGTCGTCTGTTTAGGAGAAGTGCATTCAACGGGACCTGCCGGCCGATACCATGACTTCCTCCCCACAAGCACAATATCGTACTATATTCCAGTCCCAATGTCATAACTATGGCCTCACGGGTGCCTCTGCAACGTGCTACTTATCTCCAGCCGCTTCTGTCTGGGCATCCGATTCCTGAGGTCGACCTTGTATATCCAACCACTCCATCGCTTCGGTCGGCGTCTCAAAGAAGAGGGATCTGTTCTTATAAAACACCTTTAACCTGGCGGGGTAGAGCAACATGTAGCGGTGGCCTGCTTCTCTAAGCCTCCTTTCCACTGTTCCAAAGTTCATTCGACTCCGCTGTACAAGCAGCGTATAATCCGGATACGCCGTTATTTTCGCTGACCCCCTTTCTATCGTACCTCCTTTCCGGAAAAATTAGAGAATCTTTTTGCGGTCACGATAGTTCAAGATATTCGCGATCAATGGCCGCGGGGGGGCTCCTGGGGCCGGTCTCCTGGTCAGGGCCCTGAGCATGGTTTCAACGTAATCCGTGGGGTTCGGTCCTTCCATTCCCTCCGGAACACCCACTATGCGAATGTTGTTGCGCCTGGCGCACCCCTCTGCCTGCTCTGTTCTCCAAATTGCCCACTCGTTGCACAAGGGCATGGAGCTCCTTAGCGTGTGCATTGCACGCCTCCGTGGTCGGGGCCAACTCCTTCTCCAGTTCCCCAGTGCGATCTGCGATCGTTCGCACGTCCTGGTGCAACAGGTTCACCTCTTCTCAGACCGCTCCGATCTTAAGGTCTAGGCCCTCCTGCAGCTCTTTCATGGCCAGGCCTAACTTCGTCTCCCAAGCCACCTTCAAATCGGCAATTGCTGCCAGCACCTCCTGGATAGTACCCGGTGGGTCCGTCGCCGCCACGGGGGCTTCTTTGCTCTTGCCCCCGTCCGCGCCCGAGGGCGACCTGGCGTAGGCCTCCATCGTGGGCTGTTTGATCCAGGGTCACACCACCTTGGAGGACATCCTGCTGCGTCGGTTGGGCCCACACGCCCAGCTGTATCTCCGGCGCTGCAGAGCGCCTTGCAGGGTTCGCTCGCCGGCCCCTTCACAGCAAGGTTCCGCTGAACTCGGGTTCACTCTGCTGGCCCGCCACGATCCAGGGCCTCCTCAGTGGGGGCTCGCACTTATGTTCTTGCCTCCAGCCAGAGGCGCATGTGACGCGTCTATCTGGTTTGGCTCGCCCACGCTCCGGCCAACTTTGTCTTCCTCAGCTCCACGGACCATTTATGGCCCTTTGTCCACAGGCGGCAATCTTGGGTGCTGCCCTTCCACTTCGCGATCGCCACCTTCTTCGAAGTCTAGTTCTGTGGATATGCAGTCTCGCTGGTGGGGAGGGCACTCACCATGTGCCCCCCACTTTCATGCACCCTTGGATGCACCGTGGGCTCGAAAGTCTGCCGAAAACCATCACTTCTTCCCAGGATCAAGATCGGATCATCGGGAGCTCCTCCAAGGAACGTCCTCTCACATAGCCATCAAGCCACGCCCCTCCACTCTCATCGTACGGTTGGCTAGGAAGGATTGTACCCAGGCTATAGCTTCACTTGAGAAATGGGCGGCAGACACTAGATGGTTGCATAACACTGCGTGGTCCACTAGGTCAAAGGCCGCCGATAAGTCAAGGAGGAGGAGCATAGCTGTTTTACCTTTATCCTTCAACTCGTCGATTTGTGTCTTAAGGTCGATTAGGGCCGTTTCAGTGAAGCCAGATTGCCGTGATCCTAGTAGTTGGTTTGTCTCCAGATAATTTTGGATCTGGAGGTAGGCTACTCTGTCAATGAGTTTAAGGAGAATTGGGACCGTGGTAATGGGCCTATAATTGGTCGGGATGGCTGGGTCAAGGGTCTGTTTTTTAAGGAGAGGCAGAACCCAGGATTCTTTGAGGTTGGTGGGTACGGTACTGGATCTGAAGGAGGAATTTATTAATTTCGAAATGAAGGGTGCTAGGTCTCTAGCTGCATCCTTAATAACTTGTGCTGGGCAGCTGTCGCCTTGGCAGTTGGATGGTTTCAGGGATAATATAACCTTTCAGTTTCCAGTATGGATATGTTGGAAAATCTGAATGGTTTGCAGTTACTTTGAGTGACTGTTCTAGGTGTATCTGCCATGTGGGAGGTATGGGTTCCAGTTGAATTCAGGGATGCTTTCTTCTTTGCAATTTTTGTTTGTAGGTTTGTGATTTTATTAGCTAAGGCATTTTGGATGCCGATGCACCATTGTTTGTCCTGGAGGTGGAGGTAACATTATCACACTTAAACTATGGGTACCTTTGTTCACGCAGCAGGGGGGTTATCCCTATGTTTTTACACTTGGATAATCCAAAAAGCCACCCTGGCCTGCTATTATATAGTAAATCTAAAATTTCTATTTCACCCAGTTCTTTCACAACATATGTGTCCCGTTAAATGTATATAATATTCATTTCTTAAGACATTTTTTTTTTACAATTCAGCAGTTCAGATATCAAAACCTATTTCTAAAACAATTCTACATTATAAAACCTTGTTATAAAACCAATCTTAAGTGCGATGTGCAATATAAAGTGTCTCTGTGTTAAAGTGCTTCCAATTCTATTCACCTCTTCAGTGTCATACATTCGATCTCGGGATAGCAGACCGGAAGAAAGAGAAGCCGCAGACTAAGCGCGACACGCAGTCAACTTCAACCTTATAAAAGATCAAATAGATGACTGTGGATAAACAGGACCAGGAAGAGAGTGATGAGGAAGGGAGCCTTAGGAAGACCGTCTCAAGCAAATGGAGAACTGAGATACAGACCATAATAAGCACATACAGATCGCCAAAGTGAAGATGAGTCATATTTCATTTTTCATATAGACGGAGCAATAAAGCAGATTGCAAAGACTAGACCTATACCAGCTAAATACAAGAATCAAGATATTAGTAAGAGTCAAAAGAGGCATACAGCAAAGAAGCTGAAGAATACGCCGCAATGCATGCCTTACCAATATGGAATAAGAAACCTAGTTGCAAATAATGACAGGTCAAGTTCTATGAAGGAAGTGAACTAAGCAGTACAAAAGATTGCATTTGGTGAACCCTATGTCAGTATAGTGCAAACGTGCAAAAGCATGACCAAAAAGAAGCACCATAAAATGTGCGGCTCCCAGTAGCGCAGAGAAGTATCCTCAGTAAAACGGAAACAGAAAAGAAATAGGCGACCAATGTTTTCAGATATCACAGCTTAGTAGAAGCAAGTACCAAGCCCCTGAGGAAGTTCCCTAGATTCAAACTCAAAGATGGAGGAGTGAAACATGTCAGGCGATCTTTTGTTGATACCAGATTTATAAAATAGATCTGAGATTTAAATGTAAGATTTGCACTAGAAGAGGTGAATAGAATTGGAAGCACTTTAACACGGAGACACTTTATATTGCACATCACACTTAAGATTGGTTTTATAACTCTGTTTTAAATGTGTCATGGGGCCTCATTACGACCCCGGTGGTAGCGCCATGGTTGCCACCGGAACCCTACCGATACCGCCATGGTGAATGGAGCAATTACCGCCCCATTCTAAGGTTGGCGGGGGCAGTAATTCCCCATGGCCCTTCCCCATTCCCATTTTTGCCCCCATAGGGTTCAATGGGAATGGGGAAGGCGGTAATAACGGTACTGGAAATTGCGGTACCGTTATTACCTCTAAAGTCCCTTTGCGGGTCCCGTCCTTAACGGCTGGTTTTACCAGCCGTTAAGGGAGGACCCACAAAGCGAACTCGTAATAGGGCGGTAAGGGCTTACCGGTACCGGTGCCCTTACCGGTACCGGTAATCCCTTACCGCCTGGGTCGTAATGAGGCCCATGGTTTTTGAAATTTGTGTTGATATCTGAACTGCAGAACTGTAAGAATTTCTTAAGAAAGGAATATTAAATACATTTAA
Source organism: Ambystoma mexicanum (assembly GCF_040938575.1). NCBI lineage: Eukaryota > Metazoa > Chordata > Amphibia > Caudata > Ambystomatidae > Ambystoma > Ambystoma mexicanum. Next base: position 560,956,033 of record NC_090931.1, read on the forward strand.
CTGGACAAATATTTTGTGCAAAAACTGGGTGAAATTGAAATGTTAGATTTACTATATACTAGCAGTCCAGGAGGGCTTGTTGGATTATCGGGGATAACATTATGGCTTAGATTTTAATGCGGTATACAAATCCTTTATCATGCAGTATTTACTGCGCATGATTTTTTTTAAAAGGATCCCAACTAATATTATGAATACAAAAATAGAAAAAAAGGTAGCAGACGCCCCTCTGTTCTTTCTGGAGAGGAGCGCCTGCAACCTTTTTTGTAATATTATAAATGGATGTCAAAAACATTTTCTGTTTACACTAAATGTATATTGGGCCTCATTACACGGTAGGCGGAGAACCATGGGGCAATTAGCGCCATGGTTCATGCTGGTAAAATACCGGCACCGCCTTGGTGGAAAGGGGAATTACCGCCCCATTCCAAGGTTGGCGGGGCAGTAATTCCCCCTTCCACCATTGCCCTTCCCCATTCCCATTTTTGCCCCATAGGGCATAATGGGAAAGGGGAAGGTGCTAATTATGGCACCGCAAATTGCGGTACCGTAATTAGCTCCCTGGGTCCCTTTGCGGGTTGGTTTTTAACGCCTGCAAAAAGCAGGCGTTAAATTCCCCAACCCGCAAAGGGACCTCGTAGTAAGGCGGTAAGGATTTACCGGTACCGGTAAACCCTTACCGCCTACCGTGTAATGAGGCCCATTGAGTCACTTACAAGTATTGATGAAAAAGATTTTCATTGGCAAAATGAAATACAAAATTGTAAAATAAATCTTATGTGCCATGTCAGCTAACACCATGTCATAGAATATTCTGTGCACAGCATGAGTGGGCCCAGGAGTTTGAACATTCACAGTGCATAAAGTGTCTCTTATTAGCTACATCCTCGTCACATATACAGCTAACTACTGAGAACTTCTAGTATGCACGAAAACTGCTATTGAAGAATTTCAAAATACAAAAAGGTGCCGCAGAGGTCTGCCTTCCTCTTTGTGTAACTTGTTGGTCCTTCTCCTTTCTCTCTTCATCTTTACCTACTGCCGACTGCAACCTATATTTTTCTTTCTCTAACAGAAGTTTCTTTGAACCTGTGACACTTTCTGGGTGAGCAAGAGAATTAGTCAGTGTTTGAAAGTACTCGTATGACAGGAGTGGACCTGATGCACAGCAGCTGAGCAACAGTGTATCGACTGAGATTTGCTTACTGAATGTGAGTATTCCATATCAGACCAGTCATGGTCGATCCTCAGACCAATCATGGACGATCCTTAGTCCGGTCAGGGTTAGGAACACAAATTGGGAAAAGATGATAGAAACAAAGATAGCTAAGTGGCTTTGCAGCACACCGATTGTCAAGCCATTCCTAGGTGAAAAACATGTTTGAATCTGTCTGTGCTCCCACATACATGGCGATTCAAACACAATAATGCAAACAATGATCCAAACTGACGCAACTGAAGGCAGATGTGTGAAGTTTTAAAGACAAGGTGGCCGGGAAGGTTAATGGGCTGGGTTTTAAAATTGTGGGAATGCAACACTGACAGATAAATCTGCTGGCGAAAGGATAACCACACAGGAAGAGACACTACAGAAGATGGAGGAGTCGCCACACACGCTCACTGTAGAGCTTAAAACTGCTATAGCATGTACAGAAGATCAAGATGGTTGATCCCGAGCATCCACATTTTGGGCATCAAAAGGAAAGCCAAGTCTGGCAGCATGGAGATGTTCAGTGAGCAGATTATTAAGAATACCTTTCTGGCTGTTAAACCAATAGACTGCTGCATGGCTGAAAGGGGTCATGGATTGTTGAATACTGAATTTATAACTTCAACTTCAGGGGCTAGGAGTCCCATCCTTCAGATGGGAAACACAATACGAAATCATAATCCAGATATGTAAATGGTGGATCATAAAGCTAGACAGCTAGTCGCCAGCTTGGCACATCGAATGTAGAGCTCAGAAATAAAATAGTCAAATATGCCATGCTGCACCCAGCAACATGTTTATGGAGGATCATGCTCAAATTATTTCTTACCTGAAAGTTGCTTTTTAATACCTTGTAAACAACAAATATCTAGGGCACTGACTAGGAAGAGCAACGCACTAAAGGGATTGTATTGGTATATTTGTAACTAATTCTATTCCGCCTGAAGGAATAATGAATGAATAAGTGTGCCGAAACAAATGGCATACTAGCAGTACTTGGCGACCAAACTTATAGTACAAATATCCAAATGTTGAGGTTGAAGGGGTGCTACATACCTTTTCAATTCAAAACATGTAGTTCATGACATGTTTTCATACTGTGCTGTCATTCCAGGCCTGAAGACTGGTTTATGGAGGATTAGTTTACAAAGGCAGAATAGAATAGAAGTGGTTGTTCAACCTTCCCTCATTGTAGAAATAATTGAAGACAGCTGAATGGTACTACAGAAGCCTAGAAGATTTCATGCAGGGAGAAATGACCAGTGCATCTCATGAACCACAGGATTCCAGACACAGAGAAGACTTGGATTGATGTGCTAAGCGGAATGGAAGAGACAATGCAAATCTCAAGAGAGGCTTGATAAAGATCTTTCAAGCTGACTTACAGACTGAGCACAATTCAGTAAGTACACTTAGAGATACTGGTCATAAACCTGATGGAGTCATGTGACTATGCAAGGAGAGGTACAGCCTTGTGTTGTGGGGTATTGTGAGACTCGAGGTCAGACTATTGTGCATAGTTAAATGTTTCATGAGGAAGGAGATGTGATTCCTTCACTGGATGACTGCTTGGATGGTCTGAAAGTGCTAGTTATAGTGTGGACTGAGCATGCTGTATCAATTAGTGAGATATGTACGCCACAGTATCTGACCAACTATGAAGAGTTGGGAAATGGGAACAATGTAAATTGGTGATATTTACATTGGATCGGTGCAAAGGATGATGAAGATGTCAACGTGAGGGGAAGGATTTAAGGAGTGCCACAATGTTGATGATGGGTTCATTACTGGAGTTGTGTTATGTTACAAAATAGATCTTAGGACGGACTGGATGCATCACTGCATCGCTGTGTGGACAGTGCTCAACCGGCAGCTTTCAGTGTTGTTCAGATGGACCATCGGAAGTGGCTGGAACTGAAAGTGATAGCTAATCAGTAAGACTCATCGGATGAAATGTGTGGTGCCTTAAGGCAATGAAATAATACAAAATTCTGACAGTCATTAATCTTAGGTAGATGAGTATCGTGAGGCTACTGGAGACTCATTTGATGAACGCACAACATGACTTTGCTTGCTCATCGGCTTCAAGGGGCATCTGCGTATTAATACATACAGCGTTGGGGTTTCATACGATTAAACCAGAGTCAGACTTGAAGGGCAGATGGGTACTGGTGAGAGGGCAATTAAATTGTTGCACTATGATGCTACTAAATATTTATGACCCAAACCTTATTGCCTTAAATGTTACCAGCACATTTGCAACAATGGTTTGAATCATTGCTTGGTGTCTGGATCGTGGAGGAATATTTCAATTCTTTGCTGGCCTCCTTGTTGGATATGTCTTCCCCAAGAACTACTCAATGGAAAATGTGTCGAATTTTCAACTAATATTTAGAACCTGTTTTTTTCAATGTAATCTTTTTATTGCATCAAAATCAGAAAAGGACAGAAACGTAGACATAAATGCCATACACATGGATCCACATGAAATTGATCTCCAGCAAATAACTCCAACCATCCCCACCACACCCAGTCAACCCCTCTCAACAAAATCCTCCCCTACCTCCCACCACCCCAACCCAAATTCCTGAAACCAAATAAACAAAAAGCCGGACAATATACACAGAGAAGAGCATCAAAACCAGCAACCAGCACTGAGGATTAGGTGGCTCCTAAAAGGCCAAACAAAGGTATACCTGTCTAAGTGGATGCACTCAGGGGAAGAAGAACAAGCCATCATCACTCTAGTTTGTGCATATTATGGTTGGGGTCTAAATGAACATGTCAGCCAGATTCCAGAATGTATCTGCCTGTACAGGGCCTGCAGTTCTTCGAAAATAGTTCCTCTCAGCAGAGCAGATTCTAGACAACACTGTTCGCTATTGCTGGTAAATTGGTGAGGTTGGTTTTTTCCAGTCTAGTAGAACAGTCTTACGGGTACCAAACAGTAAAATTAAGATAACACATCAGGTCTCCATGCTAGTTTTCACACCATGCCCAAACAACATTGTTGGCGCGGTAAATTCAACCACTATAGCTTGTATTCCCCTGAGTTTGTGAACAACCTTAGTCTATAATGGTTCAGGTTTGTGACACTGCCAAAACATATGGCCCATATTCCCGATTCTACACAGCCACGCCAGCACTCAGCAGTCCTAGCAATACCCATGTTATAGAGTCTGGCTGGGGTGCAGTAAGCCCTTTGTATGAGTTTAAATTGGATCTCCCTTTGCCGGAGATTGCAAGACACTTGGGTGATCATGGTGAAGAAGTCGTATAGGTCACCTACTGTTATTTTCACCCCAGATCCTCACTCCACATATCCGCCAGGGTTAGATTTTTCTTATAATTATTATGCATAGCAAGAGCATATAGGTTCTTGAGCCTAGGGTATTCAGTGGGATTTTGCTTCACCTCATTCTCGCACAGGGAGGATTCTGCCTGTGCTGTCCCTCGTTGTGTGTGCCCCTATAACAGAGTGTAGGGACTGTGAGAAACCTAAAGGTGTCTCCCTAGCTAGTACCCATGTATCTGTCATCCAGGTGGCCTGGACACGGCCATCGCTATTGGATCCAGCTCCTGGGGGTGGACCAGTGAGGGAGCATCACCTGGATGGGGGGGGTCCTTGGGGAGTAGGAGTGGGACACCGATGGGTGAGACACCGCTATCCCCCTTCTTTCAACACCTTTTCCCCATCCTACCACGTAGGATATTCCAAAACACTGCCACCCCCTACCCCCTTTCCGACATGAACACTTTCGCACAACGCGAAAGACAATGGACTAACACCAGAGCTGTTTACCTGACATGTCCCAATACAACTGTCAGGCAATTGACCAGAATCACACACACACACACCTGACGGCCTTTTCCCTTCCCCACAGGGATAAAAGGTGGAGCATGAGAGCACAGGACGAGCAAGGCAGACAGCACAACGTGAGAGCTAACTCAGCATGACAGTTCAAAAGGAGGCAAAAGATGGCGAATACCGAGAGGGGGACAAGGGGAGAAGTAACCTTGCCCTTTCCTATCAAGGCCTGTGAAACCTCTGCAGACAGAAGCATAAGACCGCAAACAAAGGCCAGCGTGTGTTGCAGCAGATGTCGATGGTACTGAAGACCCTCCTCCGCTGATAGCCCAGCCAGGGAGAGACGCTGGTCTCTGTGGTACCAACCTTGACTCAGTGGAGAAAAAAAGCCATGGCTCATTACAGCCGGTGAGTCGATAATAAAACGGCCTGTGTTGAACGCAAAGTAGCAGACCGATAATTTGAACTTTGGAAAGCTTAAAGGAACTTTTGAGAAAGTGAAGGGAAAGCCTGCAGCAGAGGCGTCCGGCACCACGTGGGTGCTCACCCAGAAAACTCTGGGCGATTACCCGAAGGTAGAGACTACCATAACCAGAAGGTCTTGGGAAGAGGCGAAGATAGGTCAAAGTGGTCATACATGGGTCTTGTAAAATCCTCTGTACCGTCAAAAGACTTTGACCGACAGATGATTACGGAGAAGGGGAAATTAATCCTTTATGGTAAAGTTGGCAAGAGTGAGCCCGGTGGAGGGATGTTAACAAGAAGGGGCGAAGTCTAAGGTCCCATAGTGAACTGTTAGGCGAGAGCGAACCTGGCAGAAGAAAGCCGACAACCAAGGGCAAGTCCAGATGAACTGTTTAAATTGACACTGAAACCTGTGAATGCATGAAAAGCCCAGTGAACCCGAAGGAGGGAGGCGAGCGTCAAAAGGGATCCGAGCCCGAAATTGGGAGATCTTGGGTGGAAAGTTATCACCCAAAGTGCATTTAAGAGGAACTGTTCAATCAATTGGTTGAATACGATTTGGTGAAGGGTCTACGCCCGGAAGAGGGGGACTCAAGGGTGAAGCCGTCACTCAAAGTTAATGAGGAACAGAACTTTGTGTTTGTTGAATGCATCAGGCCCTCGAAGGCAAGGGACTTTTATTGAAAGGAGACTTAACCGTCGAAGAACCTAATAACGGAAACTTAATTGTTAGCTCGTGTTGAGAAGGGTCGAGTGTGTGCTGTTCTCCAACGTCGCACCTTGTCCCGTGCTGAAAACGTGGGCAAGGGAGACCCCTGGCAATCGCATCCTGACTTATTATTTGTGAATACTTCTTTCTTTGTTGAACCCTTATCCCACACTCTTTCTGTAATTAGTTGTACGGAATTGGCAATAGGTTTTTCTTAGTATAGGCCCTTTTATAATGACACAACGCCACAAGGACTGCCTTGCTCCATTCTTAGATTTAAGTTTAGAATAGGCGTTTTTCCCCCCTGCCCTTACAGTTTAATAAACACCCTTGAACTGTGATCACTTGTGTCTGTCTTTACTATTGCCACTATGAGTTCCTTAGAGGACTGGTATTGTTGCCAGACTGTCTGCAAGCCCCTGTTGAGCCTTAATCTTGGGGAAGGGGATGGGTCTGTCTTCCTCAAAGAGATCCATGAGTCGATTGTCACCCCAGCGAGCCTGCAATTGTGCAGTTAGTTGTCCAGCCGTGCCGTATGAAAATATGGCATGGAGTGAGATCCACTGCGGGGCTGTGTGTATTTGTGCCAGTGATCCTGCACATTCTATGCCATTGCGCTACTGTAGGGCCTAGGTTGGGGTGCCATGCAAGGGTCTACGGCAGATGTCGCGTGGGGATCGCCAATATGTCCTGGGTTGTAAAGGGTGCAAGAATCGGAACCTCAATAGCCCGCCAGCTTGTTTGTTCCTCCACATTGATTCATCGTTTGGTGCATCCTATCTGGGGTGCCATATAATATGTCTGCCAGTCTGGGAGTGCCAATCCTCCGCTGGGTTTGGCGGCATGTAAGATGTGTTCATTTAACCTCGCCCTTTTCCCTCTCCAAATAAGTTTTGTCACCAGGGGATCAAATCCGACAAATTGTGCTCTAGAAGGGGGAATGGGGAGCATAAACGCCAGATAGGTTAGCTTGGGCATTGAGTTCATCTTAATGGCATTTATTCTTCCAGTGAGGGAGAGTGGGAGCAGGTCCCATGAGGCCAGATCTCTACGTATCTTATCTGGTATTGGTGTATAGTGTAGCTCGACGAGCGTGTGCAGCATGTGCCTGATCCACACCATAGGTATTTTATGGTCTGTAGTTGGAGCTTGAATGGGGCCACCCCTCACCCCTAGGATCCCAGGATATGTCCAGACGCAGCCGCAATATCTCCATGTTGTCCCAGTTGATGCTGTAGCCAACCACAAGCCCATATTTGCGTAGTATAGCTGCGATGCGTGGAAGGGATCTGGAGCAATGACTGATATATAGTGATATATCATCGGCGTATAGCAAAATTCTATGTTCATCTGGACCCTTAACTATGCCAGACCATCATCATTCCTCAGTTTAGCAGCCAATGGTTCGATTGCCAAGGCATACAGTAAGGGTGAGAGCATGCAGCCCTGTCGAGTACTGGTATGCAGGGGAAAGGGGTCAGAGGTCAGACCATTTGTGACCACCGAGGCGCATGGTATTGTGTACAGTAGGCCCACCATTTGTAGGAAATACCCTGTCAACCCAAATTTGGACAGCGCCTCAAACATGTAGTCCCAGTGCACTTTTTCGTCTGTCTTTTCAGTGTTAAGTGATAGGACCACATCTTCGGGTCGGGCCATCCCTTCTACAAAATGCAGAAAGCGCTGGAGGTTGTCGGAGGAGTGCCTATTCAGAATAAAGCCCATTTGGTCTTGGTGGATGAGTCTGGGTAGCAGTCTCTCTAAACTACCAGCTAGTCATTTTGCTAGCACCTTAGCATCAGCGTTTATGAGAGATATCGGGCGGTATGAGCCGCAGAGTGTGGGATCCTGTCCCTTTTTGTGGAAGACCACTATGTTGGCCTTAAGCAAAGATAAGAGGGAGTTGTCCTGCCTCCAAGGCCTCGCAGTACAATTGTCCCAGCCACAGTTCTAGTTCCTCCTGCATTAATTTGTACATATCTATTGGTATACCATCTGGTCCTGCAGCCTTCCCCGAGTTAAGCCCACGGATAGCTTGGAGTACCTCCTCATCCTCAAGAGGCTTATTTAACAGATCCAGTTCGGCTGGGGTAAGCACTGCTAGAGGGATGTCATTGAGGAAAGCTATGATGTGTTGTATGTCCCTGTCCGGCGGGGTGGCGTAAAGATCTTGATAGAACTCAGCAGCAAACCTTTAATTTATGGCTAAATCCCCCGTGAGCAGACCGCCATCCATACCTTGAATAGCTGTAATTAGTTGACCCCGATGTCTCCTCTTCAGGGCGAGAGCCAGCCTAAAGGGAGCTTTATCCCCGGATGCATAGAGATCATTTACCCACTTAGAAAAGGCCTTCTGAGCCCTGAGGGTGTTAATATGCGTTATTTCAGAGCGCAACTAGCGTATCTGTTTATATGTCAGGTGGTCTATATCTGCTTTATGTATACACACTGCTGCAGCTAGCTCCGCCGTCAGTAGGGATTCCCTCTTTGCCAATGTTTCTTTAGTATATAGCCCAACAAGATATAAACTGCCCCCTAAAGTACGCCTTGAAAGGATGCCAGCAACGGAGTGTTTTGAAGCCTTCGATTAGGTTGTCTTCCCAGAACCTACCTATGTCCTGCTTGAGCACGTCCACTATATCGGGGTATTATAGTGCAATAAGGTTCATTCTCAAGGAGGGGACTTTGGCAGGTACGTCCAGGAGGGTAATGTGCATGAGGACCGTGGCATGGTCCGACAGTGTCATGGGGAGGATTGAGCAGGAGTCAACCATGTACACAATGGTGCATGGGAGAAACCAATAATCCAGCCGAGAATATCACTGGTGGTGGTTAGAGTAGAATGTATAATCTCTAGTGTGTTCGTGTAGGTGTCTCCAAACTAAGATCTGTCTCTGGGTGGGACCAGTCTGCTGCTGTGCAGGGTTGTATCAGTCAATTTCAGGTTGCAAAACCACAATGAGATCCCCCCGTCAGCATCAAGTGGCCCATGAACTGTCCACATGTGGCGAACAAGTGTGTGAAAAACCCAGGAGTGTCGGTCGTGGGACCATATATGTTGATAAGCGTAATGTGCTGGCTGTGCAATTTTCACTGTACAACTACAAAACTGCCCTCTGTGGCGGCCTTCATCATGTGGATCATCAGTGGGACCCGTTGATGAGTAAGGATGGAAACCTCCCTTTTGCCATGGGACGGAGAGTGGGCGGCTTGCCGAAATGTTGGCATCCAAGTGGGTCTCCTGTCAAAAATATGTGCCCATGTAAGTCTCGCAGCATATTTAATAGGCGTCTCGGATTAATGGGATGCCCCAGCCCCTGAGAATTAAGGAATATGCATGTGAATGTGGCCATCAAGTCTCGTCAGGTGGTCGAGCCTCCCCAGAGCTGAGAATGACCATCTTGTGTTTAAAATTCAGCAGTCGCATTGCGATTGTGCATGGACGTTCGCCAGGCAGCATGGGGCTCTGTTGACCCTTTCAATGGTATAGGAGCGAGGGTTGTCGAGGTGCAGTTTGTCCTGCAGGAGTCCGTACATAGAATCTTCTACGTCGTTAACTTCTATACTTTCTGGGAGCCATACCAGGCAGAGGTTATTGCGCCTCTACCTGTTTTCTTGGTCCTCCAGCTTGGCCCCCAGCCGTTGCAGCTCTCTGATTAACCCATCTAGTTCTGTAGTGGCTGTATGGTAATTGTCCTCAAGCATACTTACTCGCTCTTCATTATCCCTAATTCTGTCATCCTGGGCTTTCATTCGTGCAGTTACATCCAGAATCTCTTTTTGATGTCCTGTACAGTGGCGTTGGTCTCTTGGGTTTGTTGGCCCCTGAGCTTCATTTCACCCAGTATCACCTGTAGTTGTGTTTGAATATCCATCTTTTGGGGGTGTCTGGCAGATCTGCGGAGCTGGTTAGCATTGGTGTTGATGGTGTCCTTCCCACTATCATTCAGGTTTGCCCCAGGCTTGTTGCATCCCTGAGATTAACTGGGAATGCAGCGGATTGTCATCCAGAACAGTAGCCGAAACGTACTCTACAGGGCAAGGATGCTCCCTTCGCTGAGCTTGACCTGCTAATTGATTGTGTCCTCGAGGATCACCTCAAATGGGTCCGCAGAAGATGGTCCAGGTTCAGGCAGACAGTGGGGTAGGCAGCCGGGTGTGGGCAGTTCTGATTCTGTGTATTTTCCAGAGGTCTGCGGCTCGTTGATTCCAGTGATTTGCTACAGGTGTCTCCCAGCATCTGTGAGCGAACCTCAGCGATATGGTGAACGGATCCAGTTCAGTATCATCAGCATGGGCAAGCAGTTATAGGGACAGAAATCTAAAGCAGGGGTACGCGGTATGGCAGGCACGCTAGAATATTTGATGCATGCCTATAAGACAGACAGATCCGCCTGTTTGGTGTTGCCAGCGATAGTCAGTTGGCAGTATAGGTGTTCACATTCTGCGTTATAGGCCACATAGGCCTCACCAGGGTGTACAGCAGGCAAGCGTCACCAGCGATAGCACCATAGGGCCTAGGGGAACAGATGTCAGCTGCAAGGTCAGTTCGGAGGGTGTTGTACGCTGAAGTGCCTGGTTTTTCAGCGTCGTATGCTGAAGTGCCTGGTATTTTTCAGATGGGGCAGCAAAGGATATCAGGCCTAATTTAGTTCCATGGCAGCAAGTGCGCTCCTAGGTGTATGGCCCCTTTCACCTTCCAGCTCCTGGGCCACGGGCGTCCGCATCGCGCCACCACCTTGCAGCAATGTGTGGCGCGGCAGCCGCAGGTCTTGCACTGGTAGTGCCCCCAATAGTTTGCACACTGAGGGGGAGAGCACGGTAGGAGGCACAGGAGGCCTTGAAAAATTGTGCCTGCAGCTCAGTGTCCAGAGTTGGGACTGTTGCGCAGACTTTCTAAGTAACAATTGCAATGCCAGCTGCTCATCCCCTTAGTCCTGGCAACTACCCTTCCCCTCAGCTCACTGCTATCTTGACACCGAGAATACAGACTTTTGCAGGGGCTAGGGGCACTAGTACATGTGTTCCAGACTGCGGTCCTGCACTCCTGAAGAGGGTCCCATCAGCAATGGTGCGCCATTCTCGGTCGACTTAGTATCCCCCCATGATGCTCCTACATTAGTGGCACCATTCGCTTGTGTGCGTTCATCCGGGGCTGCTCCGGGTCCGCTCCGGAGCATGTGCGCACCGAGGGCTGGGTGCGCACCGGGTCGCATGCAGATTCAGTCATCTGCCAGCTTCATCCGCAGCAAAGGCAACCTGATAGAGCCTGCAGTTGCTCGCGCCTCCGGTGCTGCTGCTGGGATTTAGTTCAAAGGCCCAATCAGGTCGGCGGTCCCCGCTGCCCAAGGCTGTGTTCCATTCATGGGGCAGGTGGAGAAATCATGCGACAGATAGCCCACTGCAGCTCCTGCTCACGCTCGCCTCCCCTCCCAAGCATAGTTAGTATGGTGGCTGGCGTACCCTGCCACCTCACGCAGCACGGAGAGGTGCGGCGGGTCTCAATGGGCCAATATTGGTGATCGGCAGTGCTTTAAGTGAGGTAAGAAATTGAATTGTCCGAGTGGGACGGGTATGCCCAGACGTGGGTCCCGAGTCTGCCGGGCCTAGAGACCCAAGCTACTCCTCACTGATGACGCCCAACAAGGCTGAAACATGTCTGGGGATGCTTGTGGTCTCGTGCAGAAGGGATGTGACCTAGCAGTTCGGGCTGGACTGCCCCTTTTGGGGTAGGACCAAGCCTGATTTGCATATGGTTTTTCCCCTTCTGTAATGGCTTGGCAGGCTGAAAAACGATGGTCTGGAGGGTTGCCCAGAGCTTTGCCCGTGGTTATGATTGATTCAAAACCTTCCAGCCATCAACTTTCTGTTTTGCTAAAGTCACCCCGAGTGGGACGGGTATGCCCAGACGTGGGTCCCGAGTCTGCCGGGCCTAGAGACCCAAGCTACTCCTCACTGATGACGCCCAACAAGGCTGAAACATGTCTGGGGATGCTTGTGGTCTCGTGCAGAAGGGATGTGACCTAGCAGTTCGGGCTGGACTGCCCCTTTTGGGGTAGGACCAAGCCTGATTTGCATATGGTTTTTCCCCTTCTGTAATGGCTTGGCAGGCTGAAAAACGATGGTCTGGAGGGTTGCCCAGAGCTTTGCCCGTGGTTATGATTGATTCAAAACCTTCCAGCCATCAACTTTCTGTTTTGCTAAAGAAATTGAAGGGGGACATCATTTGGGGCGTGGCTTGCCTGATGGGCGTGGCCTACAACTTGAAGGCGTGGCCTAAAGAAGAGCATGCAAAAATGAACAGGGGTGGTCTTGTCTACATAACTAAGCGCATACTGCAACACTGCTGGTACAACCAAAACGTGTGGTCCTGGGCAAATCATTTAATTGCACTGTGTCTTATCTGCAGCACTTAAAATCCTGGTGTAGTAAATAGTGACAGAGTGTGATATAATGCTACAGTATACAACAGTGTAGCCCCATAGCGTACAGTAGCGCCTCCTCCATGTGAGATTATTAAGAACCAGAATGCAAAATTAAGGAATCATAGAATCCAGATTTGTCTTATAATTTCATACCTGAAATGGGACAGGTTGCGTTTTTGAGTAATCATAACCAGTTTTTCAGAATGTTTTTCTTTATTCCAGAAAGCCAAAAACCTAATAAAATTTAGCTAGGTCCCAATGGTAGAACGGCCAGCCAATCCTGAACCTGTGCTACCTCTGTCCTATGGAGGCCATAAGACACTCCAGACATGCGTGAGCCTCATTGGTTGTCATGAGTGAAGCACAACCAGGAGCTCTGGGCACCGCCAGCTAAGGGCCACATCTAAGCATAGCCGTGCCACCCAAGACATCTTTTCCATCCAACACTTTTTGGTTTTGTTCATTTAGTGAGTCCCCTTAAGTGGGCCAAAAAGGGATCCCCTGCTCTTTTTGCATACTGAACCGAGCTGCACTTCACTGACAAGGCCCCACACAGTCCCAAATATGTTGGGGGTTCCTTGTATTCCCGACAATGCATGAACTTGCATTTAGGATGGATAACTCCTGGCAGTGGCAGGACAAAGACTGATTTGTGTTTGGTTGGTACCCTTGAGCAATGGTCCCGATTGACTTAGAATCCTGGGATGGTAGGTATCCTGAGGAATTGCCAGTGGCTATGATTAATTAACAGCTTTCCATCCACAGAGGTAAGCCGAGACCTCGATTCAAGCAAGACTGAAACATGTCTGGGGATGCGCTTGGGGTTGAAAGGATGTGCTCTTCAAATACTGTCTGTAATAAAATCAGGACCTGAAGTTGTGTTTCCATAATGTTCGATAGAGGTCACTTATAGAGTATAATGCTCACACTTGAGACTTGTAAGATATGGTATCACTAGAATAATGTTTTTCTTTGCCGGTTGAATTTTAGAAACCTTCAGTAAAACATCAGAAGTGTCTTAAGTGACAGATTCCTCGTGTTTTATCAGCTGTTTACAAATCCCAATCATTTGTGGTTCGACAATATTGTGCTGCCCTTTGAGGCACTATTGATCTGCCTGGCAGGTTACTCAATGACAGGCTTTCTGTGAAGTGAAGGCTTTCTGAAGCTAGTGTCTCCGCCATGGGGTTAATGGGTCAAACATTAAAACCCTTTTGTCTCCACTCCTGTTGTGCCTGTTAGAGTGCACGGCTGAAACTGAATTCTTATTCTCAGCCTTACGCTGTAAAAGGCACAACAGGGAGTGGAGACAAAAGGGTGTTAATGGTGGGGTCTTGAGCTTTGACTAACCCAAGTGCCAGCCATCCACAGCTTCGCGCAAACTAGTTTCGGCGAAGCTGAGACGGTCCTGCACTTCTGTCAGTCACAGCTGCCTGACTTAACGAAGTGCTCATCCTCACTTTTTGGAGATTGCCGGATAGCGGAAAGGCAGGCGGGTACACGGGGCTCCAACTGCCAGTGGGTTTATGCAGGGTGCAAGGGTCCCGCAGGCCAAGAGCAACGATTAAGGTGCCATGCTGAAGCGAACGCCAGGCAGGTGGCCTGCATTAGTTTAACGCTTACCCGGGCCTGCATCACACGTGGGCCAGGTGCAGGTCGACAGCTGCAGCCCCCGGTCTTTAATAGCTCCAGGAACCAGCCTGCTGCTTCCCCAGGCTTTTAGCTGTCAGCAGAACACATCCTTATCACGGTCAGGACATGAGGAGCGGGATAAATTCAAGCTAAAGAGCTCAATATGCACAGAGCTCAGTCAGCCAGTAACCATCTTGCTTGGGTTCTCGAGCGCATCTCCCCCGTCCCGCCCCAGAACGTGGCTTTTGAGGAGACCTGGCAAAGAAGCCTCAGCATAAACAAAGGTATGTGACCTTTTTTAAGGCTGCAACAATAGTTGTGAATGGCTGTTGAAGTTGACTCCAATTAAATAGATATTAACTGTTGAGCCCAAGCAAGATGGCCATGGACTGAGCTCCTGCCAGCGATGGCATGAAACGCTAAATCAGATCCTGTCAGAATGCAGTAATCTCCTAAATATGGAGGAATTATGAAATCGCATGCCCAGTGAGGTGGAGGTGGAAGTCAGGAGGAGATCCGCACTGAAGAACCAACAGTGTTAGCGGACAGCCTGCAACTGAAACCCTGAAAGCAGCATTACCCGCCAAAAACGCAGACTACGGAGCGAATGGAAGCAATACCCGCACACAGGCGCCGGCACAGTAAGACTCGCCTACAACAGAGGCGAAGACTGGCCGCTGGAACCGGACCCACAGCATACAGGAGGCGACTGGGACGGCCCGCTGTACACGGCAGACAAGGACCTCACTCAGGAGCAGAGAGTGGGAAGAGGGGCACCCACACCCTCGCCAGCGCGGGCCAAGGAACCTGCAAAGTGGACATCGTGGGGATGGCGGCCACGCCTGAAACCTCGCAGGCAGCAACGCCTGCCAAAAATGCAGATACCTAAGGGTGCGGGAGCGACTCCCACAAACAGGTGCCCGCACAGCAAGATTCCCCCATAACGGTGGTGAGACCTCAGCAGCTGAAGCTGGTCCCACAGCTCGCAGGAGACGGTCGGGACTGACCGCGATAAACTGCGATTTAGGAACCAGCCCCAGGGGAGTGACTGGAGATAGGGCCACCCACACCATCGCCAACGTGGGCCCAAGAAGTCGCAAAGCTGTCAGCGTGGCATAAAACTTGCAGGGAACAGTGCTTGTTGGATACCCATCGAGAGACATGGTAGAAAATCCTGGACAGGAAGAGCGGAAGTCATCTGCGACACGAGACCCGACCGAGACACAGGACTGCAGTGGGAGGCTCCGAACTCCCCTCAAGAGAGGACCGTAAAAAGTGGGCTAGAACAGCCTGTCAAGTGCGCCCCTCGGTTGGGAGAAGACCCCCAGCTTCAGCAGGCACCCCACCGTAGTCGCGGACCACCCGACATCCCTATAAGTAAGTGACCTGTGCACCGGGGACAGTCAGAGGCTTAGCAGGGGGGCAGCAGCATAGCCACCATTTCGGAACAGCCTTATCCCAGCCTGCATGTGCCAGCACTGGGACAAAGCAAGGTCTAGCAGCTACCCCTGGGATACCAGGGATTGATCAGAAGCAGACGCTGGATAGGCGAGCTGTACGAGGGGTGCCGGAAGGGCCCGGCGCATGTAACGTTTAAGGTACCCGGCAAAAACTAACACTCACCAAGGTGCAGTTACCCCGTGATAGTACCGAATACCCCCCGCTCCCACGGGTAGCTCAGTGTATTGTGAGGCCAGGCGCAAGCAGGTGGGGGGACACAATGGGACACAACCACAGAGCGCACAAAGAGCCCCCAGACTCATGGATAGTGCGCAACCTCTGGCGCTAACGTGACTACCACCCAAGCATAGCCTCTACACAGTGCTCAGCCACCCCCATACGGGAGGGGACGGTATTTCCCGAATTGTTAGAGTGCAATTGCTCGAATGACACAATTGACCGTTTTGCAGTGGTCCAAATTGACCTTCTGCACAATTGTTATATATATATAATGGGTTGGGATGGGGTAGTAATAATATAAGGGGATTGGGTGGGGGGTTTAGGAGGGTGGATTGGGTGGGGGTCGCGGGGGGTTTTCCCCTCGCATATATAGCCTAATTGACCGTTTATATTCGGTCAATTGTGCAGAAGGTCAATTGTCATTCGGACAATTGTAATGCAAACAATTCATATACAACCGAGGGGACAGCTACACCAACCGCAGGTGAACCCTACATGCAGTGATCCCGGAGGGAGGCTATCCCGGCCCGCTACTGATTTTGCGCAACCCTGCCTGACTGGAGAAGCCATAAGTGCGCCAACCAGTTAAACAAGAAAGAAGCACTCCCCCCTCAAGTGAAGAAGGGCTTGACCGTAAGGGACAGTTGCAGGGGCATGCAACAGAGCGATCAGGCGCCTGGTCTGTAGGACACCCCCGGCACTAAGCTACTCGGCCTACCAAGAAGGACCAATTGAAATAAGGCAAAAAAGGATGTCAAGACACAGCTCCAGAACATACTGGAAGAAATGCAGATAATAGGGTATCGTTCCCAGGAAACAAATACAACAGTTTTGGACATAAAAAGGGATCTACAGGATGTGTAGACTTGCCTCGTGGCTCAGGCTGAGAGGATAACTGACCATGCATTAGCGCAATTGAAGATAACCAAACAACCACAGTGACAGATCTATATGGGGTCATTCGTGAGGTACAGAGGCTGGGGGAAAAGATTGACGATCAGGAGAACAGGTCACGGCGGACCAACCTGAAGGTGGTCGGCCTCCATGAAAATGTTTGAGGGAACAGAACCAGAAGCGTACGTGTATGATTTCCTCCGAGACGCCCAACGCATGGAAAATCTGAGGGACCTCACCATCGAGAGGGTACATAGGGCTCCAATTCCTAAACCAGCACCAAACGAGCACCCCAGGATTATAACAATGTGACTCCAATTTCCAGCACAAGATGGCCATCTTCAAAGCCTACAGAACCGCAGGCCCAATCCGAATCGAAGAAGCAGACATCAAGATTTATAACGACTACTCAATGGAAGTCTCCAGACGGCGGAAGGGCTTCAACCCGATCTTTCAGGCACTCAAATCCTCAGACCACAGGTACTAGCTAAAATTCCCAGCAATGTGGTGCATCCATGTGGCCAAGCAATGGCATTCGTTTGACAACGCAGAAATGGCATGGTGCTTTTTACAACATAGCGACTTGGTCACGACAGACTTTGAATCGGCTGGACTAAGGATCAGACTCTATAGTTACACGCTCCTTGCCACCCGCGGTTGTCAGGCGCCTTGACTGGAGCATATGGCTGCGGAACGGGCCCCGGAAGGGGCACAATCTCTGGGGAAGGGTGACAACCCACGGGCTGGCATCCAAGAACCCCACATATGGGCTCACTGGCCAATTATTGGGCCAAGGCTGGCTGGTTGGCCTGGACAATGTTTTTGTTCAGGGTTTTGATTCGGCTCATAATCGAGACAAAGTTGTTTTTTGTTGTGGGAGCTTTCCCGTAGGTTGAAGGTTCAGGGGTTTAGACAAAGGTCATGCTCAACCTCTATAGATCCAGCCATAGACTCATGACAGCATGTCCTGATTAAGAACAAGATCAGACCAGCCTGCTCAAGTAAACAATGATTCATATCACCTGGGTGACACTCAACATTCAAGGTTTGGGGCACTCTATCAAACACAGGAGAATGCTAAATAGCGTGAGGGACATACAGGGAGATATCATCTTCCTGCAGGAAACCCATCTTGGCAATGCAGAGTCGGTGAAGCAGAAATGTGGGTGGGTTGGCACAGCTGTCCACTCACCATGCATGGTAAACGGGGTATCCATTCTCATCAATAGGCCGGTTCCTTTCCAGATTAAGCACACATGTGGGGATAAGGAGGGAAGATATACTTGTACAGGGACAAATCCACCAGCACCCTATCACATTGGTAAACCTTTACGCCCCCACTACCGACACCCCATCCTTTTTTATCCGTACATTCTCGGCATGCGCCCAATACATGGGGAATATCACTATTATAGGGGGAGATTTCAACATAACCGTTGGGGCACCACCCTGGGTAATCTTACCAACCCGAGGAAACTGACAACCCTTCTGTCGCTGATGGCAGATCTCTGCCTCATAGATATATGGAGAAACACCCATGGACAGTGCATAGATTTCACATTCTATTTGCACCGACACAACAGCTACTCTCGGTTGGATTATTGGCTAGCACCGGTGAACACACTTCACTTATCCAGAAACTGTACTGTTCTGCGACCACCTTCTCAGATCATGCCTGCCCCGATCTCACTGCGCATCACACTCCCAGACACACTGCGCAGGCTCCCGGCATGGCGACTAATCCGAGTCATCCTGCAAAACCCAGACCTTATACACAGGTTCTGGGAATCTAATCTGGGGCCGGAATACACAGCATATGCATGCTGGGACGCCTTCAAATCCTTCTTGACAGGGCAATGTATTTCACGCTGGTCGTATAAATGAAAAACCCTGGGGGGAAACCGAGACCTGGTTGACGGAAGAACTCAGAATCTTAGAAAAGCGACATAAAGTCCCGACCAGGCAGCTGAGGCCCGAACTAAACAAGCTGAGAGCAAAGATCGGGCAAATTACCGCAGACACAAGCTAGTCGCAAACTTTCTATCTCAAAAGGGATAGGCCACTGCGGATGATGGCGCTAGCCTTAAAACAAAGACAAGCTGCGCAAATGATCGCCTCCATCAAGGGTGCCGCAGGCAATTTAGCTGTTGGAGATGATTGTATCGATGCGCAATTCGCAGAATATTATCGAAATCTGTATACGGCATCAGAAGCATGTGCAGTTCAAGATATGGAAGCATTTCTTGACTCCATAGAAATACCTAAGATCCCCGTGGATCAACGTAGAATGCTAGACGCCCACATTGCGGCTTCCGAAATTGCAAACGCAATAACATCACTCTCCCCGGGTAAAGCTTCCGGCCCTGACAGGATCGCCATTGATCTCTATAAAAGCATGAATGAAGAGCTCGTACCCAGACTGGAGGAGAAGCAGTGACACAGGGTTGTCTCCCACAATCAATGCTCGCTGCAAATATTATAGCTTTCCATAAGGGCAGGAGAGACCCGGAAATATGCAGCTCTTATAGGCAGATTTCATTGATAAATGTGGATGCCAAAATACTGGCGAAATGCCTGGCTCGCCGTATCGAAAATTGCCTGCCGTCCGTAATACATGAAGACCAAAGAGGCTTCATCCGTAACAGACACTCGAGCGACAATATTCTAAGGCTGCTACATGTAATTGCTGGTAACAGGGATCCAGAGGATATAGTGCTAGCAGTCGATGCGGAGAAGGTGTTTGAAAAAGTACAATGGGAATTTATTTTTCGGATCTTGCCTCTCGGTATGGCTTCCCTCTGCGCCTCATTTAACTGATCAAGTTGCTATACACAGGCCCCATGGCCTCAGTGGTCACCAATGGCATTGCGTCTCCGGTATTCGACTTGCAATCAGGCACGCGTCAAGGGTGCCCACTGTCACCCCTCCTGTACGCCTTGTCCATAGAGCCCATAGCGATTAAATTGCGCACTGATCCAGGCTGGACGGGCTTACGTCAAGATGGGGAAGAGCATTTTATCTTTCTCTATGCAGACGATCTGCTGCTCTACATAGGCAAATGCCCCTCATCCCTCCAGTAAATACGAATGCTACTGCAGGAGATAGGCCCGATGGCAAGATATAAAATAAATTGGAGCAAGTCTGAGGTTATGCGCCTAAAACAAGACATCCCTTGGGAACCCGGAGGGGTAGCCCCATTCACACTTCAACTGCACCATGTAAAATACTTAGGGATCATTATCAGCGCCTCGCTAGCCGACCTCTGAGATCTAAACTACCCACAGATCCTGAGAAGCATCAGTCTAGACCTAGGCAGATGGGATGCTGTGGCCCTGTCTCTGACAGGTAGGATAAATGTGCTGAAGATCAATTAATTCCCTAAACTAACGTACATAGCTATGATGTTACCAACCAGCCCGACACCCAAAATGTTCAGAGAACTGGACAAAGCAATCGCCAAATTCATTTGGAGAGGGAAGAAAGCGCAAATCTGCCTAACCCTACTACAGGTCGACAAGACAATCGGTGGATTAGCAGCGCCATCGTTAAGAGCCTACTATCGGGCAGCCCAGGTGTTCTGGATGATAAGCTGGCTAGACACGAGCGATGACACCAGCTGGAGGGCCATGGAATTGGCCCTGATGTCCCTGCTCTCCCCAGTCGAGATCATGGCTATACCACCAAATAAGCTCCCGATGGCACGCAAACATCACCCGATTGTAGGACCAACGATTAGCCAATGGCTTAAACTTCGGGCCGCACAAGGGGTACCAATCCAGAAAGCACTGGGGTGGTCTAGCATACGGGCGGTACTATCATACGGGCTAACACAGAAAGTACACCACAAGCAGGATAAGGAATGGGCAAGTATCTGGGTTATGGACATTAGCGGGAGGGGACCCTCTTCCAATTCCAAGCAGCACGCCACATCCTGGGACTCGACCAGGGAGAATGGCTCCAATATCGCACCATACAGGCCACGATCCATACCCACACGTCATTGGAATCCCCCCTCCTCACCCCAACGCCATGTGAGAAAGAGATGGACCAACATCTAAATGTCTTCCCACACCTTTGCACTTTCTATTCGGTGGAAATCCCTAACAACCAGGGCAGAACACACGCACTTACCAACGCGTGGACCGAGGATCTGGGGGCGCAAATAGATATACCAAACATCCTTGAATATTTCGCCCCCATGCCGGCAGCCCCCCTAAATCTCAAGAACAGAGACATCCAGTATAAAATCATACAACAAATGTATTACACCCCAGCCAAGCTACATAAAATGGGGATTGCCCCCGCAGCAACCTGCTGGAGAGGCTGCAATACCCTTGGTACAATGGGACACATGATGTGGGAGTGCCGCACCCTCACCCCTTACTGGCGCGGAGTGCATCAGCAAATATCAGATATTGAAAGGGCAGACATCGCGTTCACCCACAATGTAATGCTGTTTGGGGCAGATGTGAAAGAATGGCACACAGAAGCACTAACACGCAACTTCTGGTCATTAATTGGAAGGCTAAATCTACACCCTCAAGGGCAGCATGGGCCACACTTCTTTCTAAGACATGTCTATCAGAGGGAGCTGCCTTCAAAGGCAGTCGGAGCTCTGCCCGACTAGTGGGGATCGGTACTGGGAGATACTGTACCCATACATTTAAACCTGAGCTGGGGACAGGAGGAAAAGACAGACACCTCACCAGTAGAACCACACAGCCATGGGTGGGGACATATAGCAACAGCTAACTAGGACACACATCCACACCTTCTCTATTATTATTATTATTATTATCCATCTACACCTACACCGCTGGAGCGGAACCTGTTGGGGTTGGGGGGTGGCAGTTTAAGCCAAAGAGTCGGCAGGGGAGAGGGAAAGTTGAAACTGTTGACCTTTGACTTCTTTAAGGAACTCGAGACAGCAATGGTTGACGTAATTAAGTTGGCAATATGTGCGCATAAGTCTTATTTGCCTGTAATGTGTTATAAAATGAATAAACAGATGTTTCACAAACAAACAAAAAAATAGATATTAAATGTTTACAGTGCGCGGGTGGAGAGTTTGGTTGTGTGTTCATTTTACAATGGTCTAGGTGCAAGACACTCCTAACATGGCACCCTGGATAAATGAGCAAGAATTATTGGCAAGTTGGAAATGGATTGTATGTACGATTCAAACAGAAGTACGGGTATTACCTTCCAGGTTGTTTTAGTTGAGGATTTTAACATTTGGTTAGGCACCATGGGCCAAATCATGAGTTGGGCCGTAGCCCTTAAATGCGGCGGTAACTATGTTAGTGCCGCATTTAAGGGCTGGCCCGTTCACGAGTTGGGTGCTAAATCGGCTGTGTTACCTCCAGCTTTTTGGTGGAGGTGAAAATCCCATTTAGCACCCTGTTTTCCCTGCTATACGGTAATAGCGCCCCCAGCCCAATTCGGTCCAATGAATCCAATGGAGAATGGGGATTTACCGTTACTGCCCAACCTTTGATATGGCGCTAATAAGGCCGGACCGGGTGGCGGTAACGCAATTAACGCCGGGCAGTATTGCGATGGTGTTACCGCTGGGATACCGTGCCAACTCGTGATGAGTTGGCCCATGTATAATGAGTTCAAGAAAGGGCTTATTGAAATGTAGGTGTGGGGTATCCAAGATGATCTTCCCTATAGCGAAGCTGCCTATTCTTTGGATATTAGTTTGAAATATTTTCTTTAAAACAATTGTACCTGTGCCATAAATGGCTGATGTGCTTCTGGCACTTCAGCAAGACCGACATACAGCAAGTTCAGTAGGCAATCGCTGGATATGTAAACAAGGAAAAAATAGGTGATATTTGGTGTGAATGTCATACCAAACAATTCTTGAGAGAGACAAAAGTGATCATTAAACAGAAGTAAATGGCAATGAGGGGAATAGAAAAAAAGGTTTTTAGTGCTTAGAAACAGTTGACCAGATATGGGCTTCATTAGGAGTTTGGTTTTTTGCCATTCGTTTTGGCCATTAACTGTGTTACTGCCACTTTCTTTGGTGGTAATGGGATTGCTGCTGCTTCAACCCCACCACGAATTCGGATTTTGGAGGTGATGTGTAGGGTTTACCTCCACTATATGACTGGAGGTAAACCCTCAACTTTGCCTCCAAAAATCGTCAGATATACAGCGGCACAGTTCCTGCTTGTGATAAATCCGCAGAAATCCCCATGAATGATTGATTTGATTGATTTGTTATTTATTATGCGCCTGTATACACATGTTTCAAGGTGCAACAAGGCAAGTGAGGGGGGACAAAGGGAAGACAAGGCAAATGATCTTACTATGCCTAGTGTCACTTAGATCGTGCACATGCGCAACAAGAAGTGCATGGGAGAGGGTACAGGGAGAAGTGCACCCAGAGCAGCAGGACCCTGAGTTAAGTGCAAGCAAGGCTGTGACTACAGGGGCAATGCCAGCACGGTAGTTCAAGGTTAGCCAGGCAGCAGTGCAAGGTGGGCCAGGCAGCAAGTGGATGTGGGACTGGTTGGGCGGGGGGGGCAGGTGTCCCTTAAGACTCAGGGGACACTGAGCAGCCATTCAGCAGATGGAGAAGGAGCAAGGGCAGGTTAGCAGGGTAGAGGGGGAGAGAGAGAAGAAGAAGAAGAGAAAAGGAACGTCTTGAGGAGCTTCCTGAACTTAGAGATCTGGTGCAAGGCGAGAGAGTCAGGAAGGCCATTCCAAAGGTAGGCACTGGCAGAGGAGAGATCTAACCCCCATTCTCAGCTTGGAGAAGCGACTCACCCACAGAGAATTAGAAGTAGACGAGCAGAGGTCTCTTGGAGGAAGGTACTTAGGAAGGTAGAGTTGAAGGTAGGGAGGGCCACGCCCCAGAAAGCCCTGTGGACGATGCAGAGGATCTTAAACTTGATCCTTGCAGCCACCATGAGCCAGTGGAAGGATTTCTGGGGCGGAGAGATGCGGTCCCTGGGCTTGAGGACAAGGATACGTTTTGCGGTCCTCTTCTGGATGAGTTGAAGAGGACAAAGAGTAGAGTTAGGCAGATTGAGAGAGGCTGTTGCAGTAGTCCAGCCTATAGAGAATCGGGGCTCTGGACACAGTTGACTTCTGGGGAAGGTGAGAAAAGGGAGAATACCTCTGAGGAGGTGCAGCTGGAAATGGGCCTTCTTGGCAAGGCCTGTGATGTGTGGAGGGATGGAGAGAGTGGAGCTGAAGATGACCTCATGGTTTTTTGTATCACAAAAGGATGAGGGAAGAGGGCCCATGGAGGGCAGCCAGAGTGAGAGAGGAAAAGCGGGAGCAGAGGTCCCAATGATGAGGATCTCAGTCTTACTGGCATTAAGGCAGAGATCGTTGGAGGCGCACCATGCCTGAATAGCGGATAGACAGTCGGGGATGAGCGAGGAGGAGGCCGAGGGTAGCCTGAAAGAGAGCTGCGTGTCATCCGCATAACACTGTTAGTTAGAGGAAATGGTAGAGATCAGGAGGGCCAAAGGGGCTAGATAGATATTGAAGAGCCGGAGGAGGGTGGATAGAGATCTGTGGAACACCACATGTGGAGAGAAAGGACCCAAGCTGAACTTGGGAAGGTCCGTCCTGGAGGAAGCAGGTCAGCCACACCAGAGCCTGATCTGTGATGCCCAGGATCTCGCAGAGACAAGTAATCAGGATGTCGTGTTTTGATTGTGTCAAATGCAGTGGAAAGGTCGTGGAGAATGAGGACAGAGGGAGAGCTAGAGTCAAGATTAGAGAGCAGATCTACACGGGTGTTCAGGAGTGCAGTTTCCGTGCCTCTGGCTGCTCTGAAGCCAGACTGACGGTCATGGAGACAACCAACAGATTCAGTGTGCGGGGTTAGCTGGCAAACAGCCAACTTCTCCAGGAGTTTGCCTAGGAAAGGAGTGAAATAGATTGGCGATATTTTGCCATAATGGAGGGGTCTGCAGAAGGCTTTTTCAGTAGGCGGTGCACAAGGGAATGCTTGAAATGAGAGGGGAAAGATCCAGTGGCGAAGGAGTGATTACAGAAATCGGCCAAGGCTGGAGCGAGAGAACCAATGTTGTCTCTAATGGTTCTGGAGGAGCAGGGGGTCACCTGTTTGGATAAGACTTTCATAGACCGGACTTGTCGAGAAACATCATCAGGTGTTACAGGAGAAGGGAGGAGAGGAGAGGAGAGTAGGGGTGGGGGTGGCCAAAGGGGGCCTGAGTGAGGTAGCGGGAGAGAGAAGAGGAGGAGTGTGTGGACAGGATGTCCTGGGTTTTTGTGGTGAAATGAGAAGCCAGAGGTGTGCAGAGGGCCTGGGTAGGCGTAGAAGGGATATACACTGCAGTAGGATTGGCCAACTCCTTCAGATTTTGAAAAGTTTGTCCGTGTTGTTACAGGCCGCAGAGATGCGGGCTTGAATATGGACCCTCTTCTTAGAGAAGATGGAGAGTCTTTATTGCCTTTGGAGTAGGCGGCAGGCCGGTTTGTCAGAAGGTGAACCCAAAGCTCCCCACTTCTGTTCAGCCACTCTGCACTTGCGTTTCAGAGCGCCTAGATTGGAGTCGTAGCAAGTGTTTCCCTTGGTGAAAGGCTTCAGGCGGATCCTCATGACAAGGGCAAGGCTTTCCAGGGTGTTAGAGATGGAAAGGTGCAGGTTAGAAAAGGCTGTGTCAGGATAGGAGTCAGTCACAAAAGTAGGTGGGGGAGAGAAAATGGAGGCAATGGCGGCCACTGACACTCGGTTCATAGGTTGAATGACCGCAAACAAAGGTGGCAGTGCTGGGTGGGCCTTTGCCAAGGGGACAGGAAACTTCAAGTGAGAAGAAAGTGGTCAGTCCAGGAGAGAGGAGTAGTGAGAGGATTAGGGAAGGGGATGTCTGAAGAGATGAGAACATCTAAGGTGTGTCCGGCAGAGTGAGTTGGGCCAGAGGATAGAATGGAGAGGGAAAGAGAGTTGCATAGGTTGCGGAAAAGCCCAGAGGAGTCTAGGGAATTCGGGTGGATGTTGAGATTACCAAGGAGGAGAAGCTGTGAGGTAGAGGAAAGAAGAGAGGAAGTGAGGTCAGCCAATCTAGAGAGGAAGAGGGTGCCCTGGCCAGGTGTCCGGTAGGTTGTGGCCAAGGTCAGAGAGAGGCCAGTAGAGAGAGAGAGAGCCTGCATACCAGGCATTCAAAGGAGGTATAGGTGTTAGTGGGGATGATGGAAGCAGGGATCCACTCAGAGAAGATCAGGGCCACTCCGCCTCTGGGCCTATTGGGCCTGAGCTCGGAGAGGATCATGTAGCCCTCAGGGACAGAGCTGTCCTTGAACGATGTCTCGGTAAGAGCAAGAACATGTAGATCCAGGAGCTCAAGGAGGTGGCAGATGTCAGAGGAGTGTTTGACAGCAGAGCGAGAGTTGAGAGTAGTCACATGGAGCAGGTTGCCGCTTTTGAAAGACTTCCAGGGAGGGGTACAGGGGAGAGGAGTACCCATCAGAAGTGACAGAGGAGCCATAGAGGTGGAAGGAGGAGGCGGCAGAGGTGCCAGAGAGGTAGTAGATGGCATGGGAGCCAGAGCAGTAGAAGGAGGTCGCAGAGGAGCCAGAGGAGCCAGAGAAGTGGTAGAAGGAATAGCAGGAGAAGGAATTTGATGACGCGAGGGAGGCACCTATCAAATAGTAAGAGATTGGACTGAGGGCTCTGGACCATGACGGTGCCCTTTAGATAGACATCAATGATGACTCTTGAGGACTGGAAGGAGGCCAGGAGGACCTCCCACCGGGCGCCACCATTTATGGGAGTAGAGGAGGAAGGAGAGAGAAGTGCGACCATATGAAGGGTCCATAGGTCGGGAGAAGGAACAACAAAGAGGGTGTCAGTGAGAGTCTGTCTGGAGGAAGCGCTGACATAAGTGTCAGCGATGGGAAGGCCTGGATTGGAGACAAGGGTGTCCTTCTTAGGCTTCTTCCTTCCAGTCTTGGTGAGGAAGAGTAGGGTAGGAGATAGAAAAACAGAGAAGAGGAGGGAAATTGAGAGCACCATAGTAGGTGTGATGGAGAAAACAGAAAGGGAAGGCAAGAGGAGGAGAAAAGAAGGAAGCACTGCACAGAACTACGCCAGACAGGGTGCACAGGGCAGGGATTTAGGAGAAAAAACAGGGGGGGGTAAACCGAGCAAACAATGGGCACAACAGTGCTGATGGAGACCAGTAAAACAAAGGCAGCAACAGGCAGTGAGAGGAAAAGCAGTGGGAGCCGACCAGGCTCAGCACAACCTAGAGAGGAAAAAGGCCTGGAGGGCAATAGTAGTGATCACAGAGTAAGAGGGAACCTAGGGCAGAGGAGAAGGCCTAGTGAACACAGCAAGCCATGTGCAAGCACACCCAGGAACACTCACCTGGAGGAGAGAATGCAGGAGAAATGCAAAGAGCAGTGATGGAGGCCAATACATTGACCTAGCAGGAAAAAATGTAGAAAAGTGCACGGAAACGCAGAGAAACAGAGATGGAGGCCATAGACATTCACCTACAAGGGAATACATGCAGAAGATGCAGGGGAAATGCAGAGAAACGGTTACAGAGACACAGAAAACAAAGTACGGCTACCCGGGAGAAGGACAGCCTAATGGATGCGTAGAGACAGTGCAGGGTGAGAATCGCATTGAAATGGAAGTACCCGCGAGGTAGGTCAGCTTAGTAGGAGACCGTAATGGCTGCACACTCCCCAAACCCCCCACCTGTACCTGTCTTACCCTGAGGTCACTGCTGGTCGACGGCTGCGCTGCATGCTTGCACTCTGTTCCAACTCCTTTGTCGCCAAACACCCGCGTTGCACAACACCGCAGCCTTTTCCACGCTTCTTAAAGGTTCAGATACATGGACGCAGTGCACGTGCTATGTATCCACGGGCGGCGGCTCCTGCGCACCTGCATCGCACAAACGGCGGCCTTGTCCTTGGACTGCAAAGTGGGGGTTAACACCTCCTTATTCCACACTCTAGCCTCGCATTTCAGCGATACATCCCCTGGATTGATCAACAGTAAACAAGTTTGGTGGTAACTGAAAAATTCACAGAATTACTACTATTCTCGTCATGAGGACCTATGTCTCTATAATGACAGTGGAAATTATTATATGTAATGGAATAGGGCAATTAGAGATTGTATTAACAGGGTACCCAGATTCTATAGAAATACACTAAGTCATAGAAACCGAGGTATAAGTGTGGGGAAATAGCTTAATTTTACTAGGACTATCGGACCGAAAAAAAACAAATATCTGTTTTTCCCGTAAAGGGCTAAGTAAGGACCCGAGAAACAAGCAAGAAATTAGTTGAGGCAAGTTAGAATATAATCTTACAACTTTCAAACATTACAGTACATTTCATCATATAGTTACACAATAAAAGGATAATTTGTATTTGATAGAATTACATCACGTTATTAAACTACTTAAAACTGCGTTAATATAACAAATTAAAACTGATGAATCCTTTATAATCAAATCATCCATAACAGCATCATTAAAATATGCACAAGTAATATCCAGCCTCCAGAGACACTCTTTTTCACGGTTGTCAAGGTGGCAATCCATTTTCCACCCTTGGTCTTAGCTCTTCCCACTCAATGCCTTTCCAAGGACGTTCTTGCCAATCGAAGGGAGGATTTTTCAATCACCAACCGTGTAATCTTCAAGCACAAAACACATATGGAGTTCACCAAATGGCAGGCCTGGGTTATCTGTTCCACCGAAATTATTTTGTGCTGCCCCCTAACACAAGTTGTTAGTGTTGGAATCAGCTATTTGTTATGCAGGGATACAAATCTCTGCGTGGGGAAGAGGTCAATACAAAATGGGCCATGGATTCTACTGGCCACATTGGCATAGGTTAAAGGATTTATTTTCCATGTGGGTATGAAAAATGCCAGACGCAGCACCCCCCCAAAAACGTTCTTACATATTGCATAGTACGGGGTTTGGTTAAATACCCGCCAAGCACGTTTCACAACCTGGGCGGTTTTTGTTCTATGAATAATTCAGTGCCATCGAAATAGTACTAAGCCTGTCTAGTGTGATGTTCTCAGACCAATTCCAAAGCTTTGCTTTGCCCAAGCGTATGTCAGATTTTACCAACGTATTTGGGCTAAACAATAGTCTGGTAGTTCAAAGTTTATAAATATGGTCTTAACAAATTTTAATAAAGTTGGTCTGTGGATTGACCTTTTCCTGAGATTTCTCCAAGGGCACTGGAGAATGGTCTACCTTTCTCCATGCTGCGTACGGTAACCCAAAACAGCAATCGTCTAATATTTATCTTGATCTCATCCAAATGTGGTCTCATGTTCAATGCCATCCTAATACATAAAGAGGAATTTCAATTACATTGCAGCTGGCTCCAGTGGCCTAATCTCCCTACACGACCACCGAAGTTGAAGTACAAATTAGGAAAAACTATCCGAAAATAGTGATCTCAAAAAGGGACTAGCAAAACCTAATGTGTGAAAATCTTTAAGCAGCAATACATGCCAATGACTGCATGGTATTCTGAAAAATCCTAGGGAAAGTTGAGAACCACCATGGTGTCGCCCCCAAATGAAATGTTTTAGCAGCTGTCTAGATATCCTGTTTTTCACATCTGCACAGCGAACAAACAGTGCAGAGTCAAAACGAGCGCAGTCCTGACTATTCTTTGCTGGAGGTTGCAGTAGCGGCCTACTGGGTAAAATAGTCAGATCCCATTGATGGTCTACAAAGGAATTAATTGACATATATATTTACTTGCTGTAA
The DNA here is from genome assembly GCF_040938575.1 of Ambystoma mexicanum. Taxonomy (NCBI): domain Eukaryota; kingdom Metazoa; phylum Chordata; class Amphibia; order Caudata; family Ambystomatidae; genus Ambystoma; species Ambystoma mexicanum. Next base: position 560,985,605 of record NC_090931.1, read on the forward strand.
GACGTTGAAATGGGCCTAAAACCTCAGAAACCCAGAAAATCTCTCTGCCCAGAAAGGTACCATGCAATTTGTATAGATTTTACTCCAAAGCTTTTGGGGCCTGTACTTTTGAGAGACATAAAAAGGGGTGTCCAATCAAGCTTGGTGATTGGTTCTTGGAGGGAAGCAAAAATTGTTCCTCTCTTCAGGAAAGGTGATAAATGCAATCCTTTGTGCTTATAGCCATATCCTTGCCAGATAGCAAAGAATGTATTGAAAAATGCTCTTGCAGCATCTCCAGGATTGGACAGACAAGCATTTGATTTTGTCACATGCTTAGTTAGGTTTGGTTTTAGAGTTGGAGTAAGCATGGTTGAACAGTGTTTTAACTTTAGTATTTTGATATTCCGATATTTGCACTGCAAGAAACAACCCTTGTATAAGGCATTTATGCGTTTAAAAACTGCTTTTGGCATGGTAAATAAGGTGATGCTTTGGACCTCCTTGCAGGCCATTCTACATGGGTTTGAGCAATACCCTGCTGCCAAAAACTTCGAATGAATTTTAGAAATCCAAAAGTGATGCTCTTTGGATCAAACGGGTCCTTTAAAATCACACTCAGCATATTTTGAGTAAAAATAACAGTTGTAAAGTAACGTGTTTATTCAGGTGTACGATTTGTTTCCGTTATTAAATAGAACTCCGCTGAGGAACAATATGGCTCAGCAAAGGAGGTCTGCTAAGGTTCAATGAGCACTTTGCTAGCTCATCTGTTCCCGGAACGATGATGACATGGAAGGCAAAGTCAGTAATCTCAGTTGTCTATGTCACAGAATGCTGGGGTGGCTTACAGGCTCACCCAATAATAATTAGGAGAATACGTTCCTAAAAATATATTAAAGGTAGCAAAATCAATGGCCAAGTTATACATTTGAAATTTGGACCGGAATATGGTTAAAATAAAGCTTTGCCTTTATTGCATATGATAATACAGGAACTGAGAGCATTGCTGCAAAGTAGCTTAAAACAATGGTTTAAATGCATTGCAAGAAGTGGGGAATAATCCCTTTTGTCCCCCATGTTAAATTTGACAGATGGGAACATCCCTTTGATCCAGAGGTCCCATCCTACCGAAAGTCCCAACTTGGACTTGGCATCATGGGGGTCACCCGGAATTCCACCCCTGCCGGGCATCCTATCCCGGCAGGGGTGGACCCCTTGCTCATTATTCTTAGAGAGGCACAGCTACACCCTACTGATGAGGTTCAACCAGACCGAAACACGTGTCTGGGGTTGCTGTTGGTACTCTTGTTCAGAGGAGAATTGCCTAGCATTTCGGTGCTGGACTGCCCCAAGGCAGGACAAAGACTTATATGTTTGGGATATTTCTTCTCTGTGAAAGATAGTGAGCTAAAGACTCTGGGTAAGACTCTTGTAACCAGGACTCATGTCTGGCACAGAGTCTCCCAGGACCCCCCTTGTTGTCTGCATATTTCAAGTAACTTTGGGTCTCACCCTAAGTTATTAGGGGAATCCAGACGTGGACCCCTTGCTCACTATTCTTAGAGAGGCACAGCTACACCCTACTGATGAGGTTCAACCAGACCGAAACACGTGTCTGGGGTTGCTGTTGGTACTCTTGTTCAGAGGAGAATTGCCTAGCATTTCGGTGCTGGACTGCCCCAAGGCAGGACAAAGACTGATATGTTTGGGATATTTCTTCTCTGTGAAAGATAGTGAGCTAAAGACTCTGGGTAAGACTCTTGTAACTAGGACTCATGTCTGGCAGAGAGTCTCCCAGGACCCCCCTTGTTATCTTTCTAGAAAACTGCAACTTGACAAATAGCCCGTCGAACGTGTAGCTGTCAAGGAATGGCTATATGGTCAAGAGGCATATGCCCTACTGTTAAGGTTCGCTCTGCTCGCTTGTCTGGTGCCCATGTCACACATCCACATCCTTCTCAAAGGGTGCATTTTCCCTTTTGCTTCTCCCCTATGGCATCTCCTTTTTTTCTAGCGTTGGAGGTTGTCAGGGAAACTTTCCATGCTTACGGGTCATTCATGTCTCTATGCTACGCTGCGTTCCTCTATGGCACGCAGCATCTTCCATTGCCATCTTGTGACTGTTGACTCCGCCCGCGATGCGGCTCGCGCCTTTCAGAGCAGCATAAAACACTTCGGCCTCCATTAGCCCAGCGCTTCTGATTAAAGTCTTTACTTGCGCTATGGTTTGTAGATTTCCTGATTTATTTGACTTCTGCATTTGTCTTACGGACTGCTTCTGCCTTGTGATTCTGCTCTGAACTTGCCTGCTCATTGATTGAACTTTCTGCATGCCTTTCAGACTGCCTCTGCCCTGTAATTCTGCGGTGAAACTGCTCTCAGAACAAACAAACCCTCTGTTTATTAAGGATTTCTCTGTCTTGCTGTTTGGGAAGTTTGCCCGCACGCTGTCTATTTCCTCAGTCCACCTCAAGGAACTCACCTGTCATTCTTCACAGAAACCGATTCTTCCTGGTATCGACTCCCAGAGTCCATTTTCTACACCACAAACTATTTGGAACTTCCAGCCCACTGTCGTGGTCATGAAGTCAGGGGCACAGGCATGCAGGGGTCACATGCACAGGAGACCTGGGTGGACACTGTCCTGGCGCCTTTGGCACCAGGCTCATGAACAAAAGTAAACAAGAACATCCATTTAACACCAAAAAGCTTTTATTATGGACATATCACTTCAGATGCATTAACCTTGAACATTCCATCCATTAAGCAGGATGCATTAACCTTGAACATTCCATCCATTAAGCAGCCCCAAGAGTATTCTTGGGTGTGGCTGCTAACGGATTGCCTTCGCACGTGCTCACTCTATAGGAGTGGCAGGGTGTGGCTGGTAAGCCGGCCCTAATGGGCGTGCCCACGATCTCAGCTATATACTCTGCCCCGATCCTCAAGACAGATGCTTCGCGTTATTCTGCACTTGCAAGCAGCGTAACGCTCACTGTCGCCTGAGGTCAGACTTACCTTTGAAGATCCTGCTTCCTGGACATCCTGCTTCCTGCCAGCATACTTACCAACTGAGGGAAGCTGTTCTTACCTGTACATCTCATTGGCGAACCAAGTATTCATCTTTACACTTTCTGGAATGCCGAAATCTTCATCTTGGCACCGTAGCACGACACGCTCCATCGTCGACAGCAGCGCCTGCAAGGTAAAACCGAAGGCAAGGTTAGACATCGAAAAAACAGTCAGTTTAAGGTTGCGCTTTGCCATACTTAGCGCTTTCCTTAACCCATCACTTATACCAGGTTATCCAATGCTGCAGTGCTCCTTCTTCATCTCCTATTCTGTCTCAGGGTGAGTACTGACACCTACATAAAAATGCTAGAAAACGTTTTAAAAGAAGAATGACGATCCACCAGGGGGCGCCGAGATGCACTGACGCATCCGCACTGGTCTCCTCCAAAGGGCGCCGTAAGAGGGACCTGAGCCCCCCCCAGACCCCTAGGAGTGCAGTGTTGACCCCCCCGCGGATCACTGACTCAGCGGAGCCCCCGCGGACCCCAACTCCGATCTCCCGGCGTGGAGATTTCGCCGAGATCGGACCCTCGGAAAGAGGAGGGAGAAGGAGCTCCGCCTTCCCCCGCGCCGCGGCTCCGCAGGAAGTAACGGAGAGCCGCGGCTCGGGTAGGCCCCACGGGTGCTGTCCCCCTCCACACCGAACTTCTCTGGGGCGGATCCCGCCTCCCCAGGGCCTCAAGCGGGGCCACAAAAGGCCTCGAGCAGTACACGGCTCAGAACCGGGAGAGGGAGTGAGCCCAGCCTTCCCCAGCACCGCGACCCCTTGCACGGGGCGCCGGCAAGCCGCGGCCTACGTGAGGCCTACAACACAGCCGGTCGGCGCGGAAGAGCGCCCCCCACCCGCTTCCCCCTGGACCTCGTAGCGGGGGCTTACGATTCCTCCTGAACCCGGACGAGATTGCGCAGTGCTCCGGGCTGCTCCCCGCCTCACTGGGGAGCTGCGTGCGGGGCCCGGCGGATCGAGCCCCCCCCCCCCCCGAGCCCACCGCTGGACTGTGGAGCTGGCGCAGGAGTGCACTCAGGAGGCACGGCCTGCCCCCCCAAGATCTTCAACCCCATCGACGGCCGTGGGGCCAGTCTTCATCGGAGATCCCCAGAGGCGGAGGCCCCTGCAAAGGTGCCCACGACAACCCCTCCACCCCTCCCCAGGCGGGCCTTCCCACACAGCTTGGGAGCCGCACGACGGGAGCTCAGGGGCGAGGGTGCCCCAAATCAACAACCTGCAACCAGCATCACGGAGAAAGGGGTACCCCCCCCCGGGCCAACCACAGCGTTTATTGAATGACCCCAAAATAGTGACCACAAAGACCGCCAGTACAGTGGCGACTTGAATCAAACCCGGGACGAGGAGTGATAGGCCCGTATCGGCTGTGCCTTGGAGGCTTGGCCTGAGCAACCTCCCGCCCCAACAGTGAGTACAACGCCGAGGCCGTATACAGGGAAGACCCCCCGCTGCCCTCCCCCTGGCATAGTCTGGTGACCCGACGGTACTGCCCATAGGGCCTAGGGCATTAGGGAGAGGATCCCGTGGAGATGGTCAGGGGAGGCCTATGAACTGGAAGGAATCCCTGCAGAGATTTCGACGTAAACCCTCAGGCTCGCCAACCCGCCCGGAGATGGCGGCCCCGCCACCCCTGGACATGTCTGACACTAGCACGGTCACCAAAGGCATGGCGGCCCTCCTGGAGGAAATAAGAGGCTTCAGAGCAGACATAACGCTACGGCTGGATACTCTGGATAAAAAAGTGGACAACATAGACGACAGGGTCCAGGCGGTTGAAAACAACACAGCCTCGAATGACATTTTCGAGACGCAATTCGACATGCGCCTATCGGAACTCGAGAGGAGAGGAGAGAAATGCTCCCTAAAACTGGATGACCTGGAAAATAGGGAACGACGCTGTAATCTTCGCTTTTTGGGGTTCCCGGAGCGGGAAGGTGAAACGCAAATGGACATAATCAAAGCTGTGAACGCAGTAGTGGGATCTCTCTTCGATGGGGCCAACACGAATGAACCCACAATTGACAGAGCTCACAGGGCGGGAGCGATCAACAGAGGCCCCAGGTCCATTCTCGTGCGTTTCCACTACTTCACGGAGAAGAACAAAATTCTGGAACTGGCACGTAAGAGGGGCCCGGTGGACTGGGAGGGAGCCCGGATTTCGGTGTACCAGGATCTGTCTGCCTTCACCCTGGCAAGACGTTGTCTTGCCAGACGTTCCCGCTGATGAAAATGCTCCAAACCAAGGGGGTCCGATACAGGTGGGGATACCCTTTTTCGCTTTCTTTTGAACTGGAAGGGTACAAATATGCCCTGGTCACGGAGGATGACATTCGCAGGGTGTCGGGCGAACTTCTCGGCGAACCAAATGTGGAAGGGGAAGACCGAGAACGTGGAAGAGAGCCCGTCGGACCCGGGAGAATTAAGGCTTCTCAGGAGAGACGTAAAGTCCGAGGCCACAGGAAGTTCAGAAGAGTGGCTCCGGCATCCCCTGGGCAACCTGACACCTGAGGAACCCTAGGAAGCTTCACGGTCTAGTTTGATTTCCATGTCATTGGGGGAAGCACTGTGATCATTTGTATTCTGAACATGATGGGGGGGGCTCAAGTTGTGGTTGTTGGAGAGTTTAAGAGCCCGGAGGAGGGAGACAATGGTGGCCTGGCTCAGCGACAGGATGAAGCCGCTGGTCTAGCAGGCGTTCAGGGGGGAGGTGGGAGGGGGAGGGAAAGGTTGGGGTTAGTTCGAGAGGATTCTAATGGGGCCAAGCCAAGTTTTCTGGTCTGTTTTGCAACTGTGGTTTTGTTATTGCACTATAGCGGGGGGTGGAAGCACTGCGGGAGCGCTGGAATTATTCGTCCCGAGAAGGGAGACATGAGCTCTTACCATTGCTATGATGGATGATTCCTTGCAATATTTGACAGTGGGTTCGCTAAATGTGCGAGGACTCAACTCTTCCACCAAAAGGTCGTTGCTGGTGAGGGAATTCACAAGGCTCCGGCTCCATTTCTTATTTGTACAAGAAACACATTGGGTTTGGGACAGGGAACCAAAGCTGAGAGCTAAAGCTATTGAACAAGTCTATGCAGCGTCCTTCCAGGCCAAGAAGCGGGGAGTGGCCCTATTGGTCTCCCCCGGGGCTCACTTCGTTCTCAAAGCCCAGAGGTCAGACCCGGAAGGACGATATATCATGGTGAAAGGGGAGGTGAGGGGTCGGCTGTTCACCCTGGTTGGTATTTATGCTCCGAATGGGGCGCAAGATGACTTCTGGATGGGGATGAGAGAGAAAATCGTAGCTTTTTCCGAGGGTACTTTACTGGTTGGGGGGGATTTTAATATGGATCTTTGCCCTGATAGAGACAGGAGCTCGCCCAATCCATGCCCTAACCAACGCCTCCAAAAAAAACTGGCCGAGGCATTTCAATCAGTTAACGACGATCTGGGCTTGAGCGACACACACCACACAGAAAAAGATCGAGCCCCCGACTTCACTTTTTTCTCGAAACCCCATGCTACTTTCTCCCGTATTGATTATATCTTGGTTGACGCCACGATCCGGGGCGAGGTCACGGAATCGGGGGTAGAGGTGGTTCCCTGGACAGACCACGACATGGTTAGAATAAAAATGGGTGTGCCCCCGGCCCCGCCACCTGGGTCCTTATGGAGGTGTAACAACCTCCTTTTACATGATAAAGAGGTGCGACGATCCCTCCTTACAGCCATCACCGAATACTTCTCTATCAACGACAACGGGGAGGTCGGACTTATGGGTGTTTGGGAGGCATTCAAGGCGACCATTAGAGGCATTCTCATCGAGACAGGTTCAAGAAAAAAGAGGGAGAGGGGACAGGAGGAGACACGGTTGAGGAAAAAGATAGAGGCTATCCAACCTGCTGGGAAACTAAAAACACAAATGTTCCCCGGGAAGTGGGAGGAACTCCAAAGGTTGCGCTCAAGCCTGGCAGACCTCCAGGTGGGACAAACAGAAAAAAAGCTGTCCTTCCTGAAACAGAAGTACATGGAAAAGGGGGAAAAGGCTGATAAAATACTTGCTTGGAGGCTCCGGGAGCTTAGAAATAGTAGGAGGGTTAACTCCATCCGGCCACCGGGAGGGGAGCCAACTGTAAGAGATAGCAAAATAGCTGAACACTTTCGGCACTATTATGAACGCTTATACAGCTCGGAATACGTAGGGGACGGAACCGAGATCGACAATTTCTTGGACTCTCTCCCGATTCCCGGCCTCTCACCTGAAAAAGCAGACATACTGGATCTCCCCGTATCTCCAGAGGAGATAATAGATACCATATCCTCCCTGAAGAGTGGAACAGCCCCAGGCGACGATGGGTTCACAGTCAAATTCTATAAGACTTACCGGTCTACGCTAGCCCCGTTTATGGCCAAAATGTTCAACTCGGCACTTGACCAGGGCACCCTCCCACCTTCGATGATGTCAGCACTGATAGTAGTAATCCCCAAAGAGGGGAAGGACCCTTCCCAGTGTCAATCATATCGCCCCATTTCCCTTCTTAACGTGGATGTCAAGATCCTGGCCAAACTTCTGGCGAACAGACTGGCGAAACTCCTCCCCTCACTTATACATGGAGATCAGGTAGGGTTCATCCCAGGACGCCAGGGGTCCGATAACATACGAAAGACCCTAGGCCTCATGTACGAGGCCTCGAGGCAGGGGAAAGAGGGCTACCTGCTAGCTTTAGATTCAGAAAAGGCCTTCGACCGTGTCGAGTGGCCTTATATGGGCAAAGTTCTCCAGAAAATGGGCCTCGGGGAGAATTTTTGTAGATGGGTCTCGACACTATATAATACTCCCACGGCAAGAGTTTTGGTTAACGGCGGCACGTCGGAACCCTTGGCTCTATCTAGAGGAACCCGGCAAGGCTGTCTCCTTTCCCCCCTTCTATACGCTCTGGCAATGGAGCCTCTGGCCATAGCGATCAGAGCGGACTGTGAAATTACGGGGATACGCTGTGGCGACTGCAATTTTAAACTCTCACTATTTGCCGACGATATCTTGGGGTACCTAACCAACCTCCAGGTCTCACTACCTAGATTATTTGATCTTATAAACCTCTATGGGGCCTTCTCGGGGCTTAAGATAAACGCCTCCAAGTCTAGTATTATGCCAATGGGTCCCGGGGACAAAGACATTGGGGATCGCTCGGAATTCTTGGGAGTGAGGATAGAACGTGTGTCCACCAGGTATCTGGGCACCAGCATTCCTAGGAATCTCTCGCTACTATATCAGTTTAACTTCCCGGAGATCTTGGCCAAAATCAGCAGCGATCTCAAACGCTGGGCTCCCCTTACACTCTCCTGGTTTGGCCGTATGGTGACGGTTAAAATGAATATATTACCTCGCCTCCTGTATCTCTTCGCAGCCCTCCCTGTGGTCATACCTGAATCCTTCTTCGAGGTTCTACAGGCCCGAGTCCTCCAGTTTATATGGGACGGGAGGAGACCAAGAGTCAAATTCTCCACCTTGACCCTGCCGAAGTCTCACGGTGGATTCGCCCTCCCCGACTTCAGATTATACTATAAAGCAGCTCAGCTCCGGGTGATGATGGAGCACATGCGAGAGGATATGAGGACGTACTGGACATATATAGAAGATATTCACACCCACCCTAAAAAAGTTAGAGATCTACTATGGGCCTCCCCTAAAACCATCACCTCCTATCTTAGAGAACACCCCACACTGGCAGTCCTATGGGCAATCTGGAAGCCGAATAAAGATAACAAAATGCTGTTGTCCTGGCCGGCCCCTTTAACATCGCTATGGGGTCCCCCTATCAACCTAGACACCAGAGGCTTCCGCGATACGCAAGCTTGGTCAGACATGGGGTTGGAGAGAGTTTCCCAGCTCTCCCGTGAGGAGTGCTTCATAGACTATGAACAATTGACCGAAGCACTGGGTGATAAACCACCATCGATCTTTGAGTACTTGCGTTTGAAGGGAATTCTGACTCACCCTCGGTGGGCTGACAACCTAACCCGCCCCCTCACCCCCTTTGAAGAAGTAATAGCTAAAAGTGTCTCTCGAAAGGGCTTCCTGTCCAAGTTCTATAGTACCTTGATAACGGCTAATCTGGAGGGTAGGCAACCCTTTAAACGTATATGGGAAGAAAGGCTGGGTATGGCGTTGGATGACCATACATGGAGGGCAGTTTTCAAAACCATATTTACCGGTACTCTGTACACCGCAGCCATGGAGCATAGTTTCAAGATTCTCCACTCCTGGCATCGCCCCCCAGCTACCCTCTCCAAAATGTTCGCAGAAGTATCCCCCTACTGTCCTAGGCTATGTCACCAAAGAGGCACATGGTTCCATATGTGGTGGGGATGCCCGGTTATTCAGGTGTACTGGTCGGAGCTTCTCAGCTGGATTAAGGATATAGAGGGATTCTGTCCATCGCTTCTCCCCTTAGAAATCCTCCTGGGTACTCCCATGCCGGAAACGGAACAGAGTGCATTCCCGAGGGTCATCAGGGCCATGTTGAGGGCGGGGAGGCTAGCATTGGCCCAAAAGTGGAAAAGCGCCTTAGCACCAACCAAGGAGGAATGGCTCGGTAAATTAAGGGTTATATGTACTTATGAAAAACTTACGGCAGTGAAAAACGATAAAGTCTCGGAGTTCTCACAGGAATGGACAGCAGTTCTCCTCCACGATGAATGTGTCTCTATGCGACTGTAATGATGGCTCCCAATATGTATCCCCCGGGCTTACCCCAGCGCCGGCCCTAGAACTGGAGACTGTCCATCATTTTGCTCTGGACCGCGCTGCTCCCATGATGTCAAATTGTATAACAAGTGCATATAACGATGTTCGAAAGCTCTCACTGCTGCTTCTGTAACCTGCAAAAACCTCAAAACTTGGTATGTTGCAAAGTTGGGGGGGAGGGGAGGGTAGGGTTGGGGGAAGGGGATTATGTTGAAAAAGTTGGGGGGGTGGGGCGGGAGGGGGGAGGCGGGATGGGAGTAAAAAGTAAAAAATACCGTCAGTTATGTTTGCTAAGTGTATTGCTGGCAGGGATGGCTCGCGCACCCTACCTTATATGTATTATGTCAATAAATACAAAGTTAAAAAAAAAAAAGAAGAATGACTATGGGATCTGAATGTGACAGACAATGGCAGGTGGATTTAGTGGATTTGAGTCCTTTTGAAAAGGAGAACGATCACCATCTAGACAGTGATAGATAGTTTATCAAAATATGCTTTTGGCGAATCTTCAGGGATAAGACTGGTTCAAGAGTGACAGCCGCTTTGAAGCATGTCTTCAGTAGGGGACAGATGCCTGCAAAATTATAAACTGATGCCGGTAAGGAGTTTTTAAATAGGCCCCTCAAATCTCCTAAAGCAACACGACATGCCAAATTTTATAATGCACAGTGAGGTTAAGTTGGCTATTGTGGAGCGCTTTAATAGAACCTTGAAATCTAAACTCTGGAGATTTTTCACAGCTAATAATACACATCTTTATGTGAACATATGTCATCCTTTTATAGATGTGTATAACGACAGCTGTCACTGGTCTATTAAAATGACACCAAAGTCTATAACTCACGGAAAATTCATTAACAGTGTGGTGGAGAAACTTGTATGCGAAAAGGTTATCGGAGAAGGTCAAGAAAACACACCTGCAAGTAGGGGACCACGTCAGAGTTTTCAAGTTAAAAGGTGTCTACACAAAGGTGTATCACCAATCATTTACAGATGAAATTTTCATAGTGACTGAAATCTCTGTGAAAGAGGGGGGATATACATCTACCAACTGGATGATTATACTGGGGAAGTTGTAAGCGGTCATTTCTATACCGAGGAGTTACAGAGGGTTACAAATGATCCACAACGTCCTTATAGGGTCGAGAAAATTATTCAGAATAAAGGTAAGGGGTCCAAAAAACAAAACCTTGTGAAATGGGTGGGTTGGCCTAAGAGGTTTAACATTTGGGTCAGCGCTACATCTCTGAAGGATCTAAAAAGCCTTGGAGCTCCCTGAGAAGATGGAGAACACTGCATTTCACATCACCTTTGTAACGCTTCTTTAGGTACATTCCCCAACAGCGAGATATCAAACTATTGCGTTAAGCTGGCTCAACCAGTTCATTTACAAGGCTTGTGGGAAGCAGGGCTGATATTCAATACCCCCATACTTGGGACACCGTAGATAGAAGTCAGGCAAAGTTTACCAACACGTGTGAATGACCTGTTGAATTGTTATGCGTGGGTGTTCTTCAAGGTTTTTACCCCAGCATACAAGTGCTGTAAGATGCTATCAACAAGTCGCTCGCAAACATCGAGAGCTATTCTGATATGCAGCTGTTTCTGGATAATACTCAGATGAAAGTATTTCTGAGATCGACCGATCTTACCACACAGTTTATATGCACTGGGAAACTCTAGGTTGTTGGGAACCATTCAAAATGTGAAAAGTAATATAGCTTTGGACAGAACATGCGTTGATATTAATGGTGGTTTTTACAGCCTCATGATCAATAGTGATATAGTAGAATATCAAAGGGTTAGTGAATCCATATGCCCAACTGATGAGAACTGCCGAAGTCAGAGGTAAAATAACGGCATTATTAAGCCTGATTATATCCCCATTTCTAAGTGTCATTTTGACACCATCAATATACAGAAAAGGAACGATCAGGGGGAAATTGACTCATTTAAATACATGATGATCCAGGGGAAACTACACGTGCTCACGAGTAGAGAGAAATATTATTAAGACATGAGGCCTCATTACACGGACGGCGCCAGTATTTTTCCGAGTCTGCCATGGTGAATGGCGGAATTACCGCCCTATTCCAAGGTTTGTGGGGGCGGTAATTCCCCATTCACCATGGCACTTCCCCATTCCTGCCCCCATAGGGCTCAATGGGAATGGGGAAGGCGGTAATTACGGTACCGCAAATTGCGGTACTGTAATTACCTCCAAGGTCCCTTTGCGAGTCCCGTCCTTAACGGCTGGTAAAACCAGCCGTTAAGGTAGGGTCCCACAAAGGGACCTCGTAGTAAGGCGGTAAGGGTTTACCGGCACTGGTTCCCTTACCGATACCGGTAAACCCTTAACGCCATCTGTGCAATGAGGCCCATGGTATCCATGAATAACTATGGGGAGCCGTACGTCTTGGATTATTATCTCAGGCAGGCTGGTCATGGCGATCAACCCTACTTCCAAGGAGCACCGTTAGGTATGGCACAGGTTTAGGGAGTATTTTCAGAAGTCTCTTTGGGAGGGCTATGCAAGCCAAACTGCACGTGAAAATCACAGCTACAAATATCGCTATGGATGTGGTCACCAGCGCAACAGCAGCCATCGCACATCTTTTCAACAAACAAACGCAGGAGGGTTCAGGCCTGGTTTACGTTGGGAAAAGCGCAAGCAAAAAGAAAAAAGATAGCAATGCCTAGGTGGAGGCCTCCGAATTGAGAGCCGCTCAGAAGAGAAAACGCACACGGAAGAACAGACTGAACAAAAGAAATAAAACCAACCCCAAAATCAATATTTTCTAAAAGATGGCCTTCATCCATTGTGCCTCGGGGGAATGTGTCAAATCCGAAATAGATCTGTTTGCCATACCCCCCAACACAGACATGCATTGAAAACCATTTTTTCATGGACGTTGAGACCCTCGCTGCACTATCTCCTCTAGCGTCCATAGAGTTTTTCATATTGGTCTCAACGGAAACGTACCTGGATCTGAATGACGCCCTGCTATACCTGACTTGTAAAATAACAAAAGTCGACAGGACAGCTATTACAGCTGCTGCTAAGTGTAAGGAACTCATGGTGACAACAGTAAAGACAGACACAAGTGATCACAGTTCAAGGTTGTTTATTATTCTGTATAGGTAGGTTGGAAAAACACCTAATCTAAACCTAAATCTACGATGGGAGCAAGCTATGACCATCAAATAATAAGGCAATCCTAGTGGTGTCTTGTCAAATAAAAGGGCCTATACTAAAAAAAAAATCCTTACAACTAAATACAAAAGGAGTGTGAGATGGTATTCACAAGAAAGAAAGAAGTGTTCACAAATGATAAGTCAGAATGTTATAGCTAGGGGTCTCCATTCCCCACGTTTTGAGCACAGGACAAGGCGGTACTCCTGAGCGTAGCACAATCTCGAGCTTTCCCACCACGAGACTACAGTTCCGTTTTCAGGCATCAGGATCTTCAGTGGTTAAGTCTCTTTTATATAAAAAAAGTCTCTTGCCACCAAGGATCTGATGGGTTCAAAATAACAAATCAAACAATTCCTTTCTGTATGTATGGTAGGTGATGGCTTTTCATCCCTGTATCCCCCTCTTGCAGGTTCAAATCCCTCTCGAATAGCAGCTTCCCTCTGTCTGGTTCACTACGGCTTTTAGTCACAAGATTTCTCTTCTTGCATTCACAAATCTTAATGTCTTTTTTACAATCCTCTGTGAACATCCCTCTGTCGGGTTCACTCTTCTCAACAGTGTTCATTGGGGCATCATGCTTTCGCCAGTTCTGTCGGCATCCCTCCCAACGGGTTCACTCTTGCCAAACACACAGTTACTTTTCCTTTCTCAAAATGCAGGATTTGTCTCCCCCTAGCTTTCCAATTACTTGCTGGTCAAAGACTTTCGACTGTACAAGGGGTTTTGCTAGACCCTGTATGAACCCTTTTACCTTTTCCTTGTGGTTCTCCAAGGGCCTTCTGGTATCGGTAGTTTCAACAATGGGGAAATCACCCAGAATCTGTCGAGTGAGCACCCCCTAGTGCCGGACCCCTCTGCAGCCGGTTTTCTCCTTAATTTGCCATTCGCAACTTTTGTTCAACACAGTTTGGGTTCTTACCGGTCCTCCCTTCGACTCAACAGCTGTGATTAAGCGCTCTGCTTTTCTTGTCTCTGAGTCGAGGATGGTATCCCGGTAGCAAACGTCTCTTCCTGCCCTGATTATCGGTGTAGGAGGGCTCTGTGTACAGTTGACATCTGCTGCAACACACGCTGGCTACTGTTCACGGTCTTATGATTCCTTTCATGGAGGCTTCGTGGGTTGGGGTTGAAAAGGGCAATGCCGCTTCTCTCCATGTCACCCCTGTGGTTCTTAATGCTTTTCTCCTGCTCTTGAACCTCCGCCCTGGGATAGCTGTCTCGTCATGCGGTTTGCCTTGCTCGTAGTGTGTTCTTGTGCTCCACCTTTTATCCCTGTGGGGAAAGGAAAGTGCTATCAGGGGTGTGTGGTTCTGGCCAATTGCCTGACTTTTCCTGACCCTTGTGTTGGGACATATCAGGTAAACGGCTCTAGTGTTAGTCTGTTGTCTTTCGTTTTGTAAGAAAGTGTTTGTGTGGGAAAAGGGGGGTAGAGTGTCTGAGTATCCTACGTGGTAGGACAGGGAAAAGGTGTTATAAGAAGGGGGATGTCTCCTCTCACCCATCAGGGTCCTGCTTCAACTACCCGAGGACCCCTCATCCAGGTGATCCTCCCGCACTGGTCCACCCCCAGGAACTGGGTCCAATAGAAATGGCTGTGTCCTGGCCACCTGGATGACCGATCCCTGGGGACTAGCCAGGGAGACACCTTCAGGTTTCTCACATACCCTTCCTCCATGTGATGTAGCCACATTTGTTTCACAGGGGAACCAGGAAAGAAAATCTACATTTCACTGGTCTTTTTCTTTTTGGTGTTACACAGTGAAACAATAGGATTGTAGGTCTAGAAACCATTGCATGACCTGAGGGTTGGAATTTTGTGTTGGCTAATCCTAACTATCGGTGAGTGATCTGTAACAAGTGTGAACTTTCATCCTAATAGGTAGTATCTAAGATATATAATGGCCCACTTGATGACCAGGGCCTCTAGTTCCAACACCAAGTAATTTGTGAACAGTTTACGACTAGTAAATAATATGGGGTGTTCCAATCCATCGCAAACCTGTGACAGGACGGCTCCTAACCCTGTAAATGAGGCATCCATCTGTAACACAACTCCTTAGAGAAGTCGACTACCTTCATGATTGGGTTCTGGCACAGAATCTGTTTCAAGGTGTTATAATATATCTCGTCATTCCAATGAAGTTTCTGGGGTTCGGCATTCTTAGGTTTATCTGTCAGCCGGGCTGTTTTGTCCGAGAAATTCAGGATAAACCTACGGTAATATTCTATTAACCCGTGAAAAGCTCTAAGATCTCTTTTGGTCTTAGGGGTTGGTGTATCTAAGATGACTTTTACCTTCTCTTGTTTGGGCTGTACATTCCCATTGCCTATGAAGAAGCCAAGGTATGTTACGGCTGACTGGACCAATCTGCACTTAGCTGGATTAGCAGTTAGGCCAGCGTTTCTGAGGACTTTCATAATGGTATAACAATGGAAGGGATGGTCCTCCCAAGTCTTACTATAAATGACGAAATGGTCAATATAAGCTCCACAGAAATCGGAATAGGGTTGTAGGATTTAATCTATGTGGCGTTGGAAAGTGTCTGGAGCGCCGTCTAAACCAAAAGAAAGGACTTTGAATTGGAACAGTACCAGAGGCGTTGAAAACACACTATTTTCCTTATCTGGCCCATGTACTGGAACTTGCCACTACCCTTTGGTTAAATCTAGGGTAGATAGAAAGGTGGCTGCTCCAAGTTTATCAATTAGGTCATTGATGCGTGGCATGGGATAGGCATCGAAGTCCGAAATGGCATTAACTTGACGAAAATCTTTGCAGAATCTCCAGGAACGGTCAGGTTTTGTGACCAACATGACGGGAGAGGACCATGGACTTTAAGAAGGCTTGATATATTGGCTTTCAACATTTTGTTGACTTCCTCAATCACTATCTTGTTGCTGGCTTCTGGCAGTCTGTCCGGTTTTAAATGAACCACTTTACCTTTAAGTGTTCTAACATAGTGCTATGTTCCTTTTACTCTTCCTGGTTTTTCTGAGAATACATCGGGAAATTAGACAACTACATCTTTTAGATCTTCTTGTTGGATAGATAGCTCGGTAGGAATAAAGTCAAAGTTATCTATTTATTTGGGAACCAGACAGGCTAGTACTTTGGCATGGGTAGCTGATGGGTTCTCTTTCCATTCTTTCAAGAGATTTACGTGATACAAACGGACCTTCTGTTTTCTGTCCGGTTGGGCTACTTTATAAGTACAGGTTCACGTTCGTTCTACTATCTCATAAGGTCTGTGCCACTTTGAGAAAAGTTTGTTTTCTGATGTGGGTAAGAGGACCAGTACTTGTTGTCCTATGGAGAATGATCTTAAGTTCACTTTTTTGTCATGAGTGGATTTTTGTTGGCTGTGGGCCTTTTCCTTATGAGTACAAACTAAGGCTCAAACCAATTTCATATGTTCTCGCATTCTGGTTGTGGGTTGCGAGATTGGAATGGGGGCCTCCTCTCGTTCTGCCCATGTTTCCCAGAGCATGTCCAGGACATCTCGGGGCTCTTTGCACAGAACAGTTACAAAGGAGAGAAACCTGTGGAAGCCTGAGGGATTTTCCTTACTGCAAATAGTGCCCACGTGATCATTCGGTCCCAGTCTTTCCCATCCTTATCTACCAGTTTCCGTAAAATTAGCTTCTGGGTTTTATTGAATCTTTCTACCAAGCTATCTGTTTGGGGATGATAGACAGAAGTTCGCAAGGTGTTAATGTGGAGTAGCTCTTCGACTTCGGCCATAAGCTTTCTCATAAAATTCAAACCCTGGTCTGTTAGTATTTCCTTAGGAAAGCCGACCCTGGAGAAATAGGGTAGAAGCTGTTCAGTTTCTTATCGGTCCTCCCTTCGACTCACTGGCTGTTTTGAACCGCTTGGCTTTTCTTGTCTCTGGAGTCAAAGACAGTACCATGGTAGCAAGGGTCTCTTTCTGTTTATCAATGGAACTGGATCCAATAGCGATGGCTGTTTACTGGCCACCTGGATGACAGATCCCCGGGCACTAGTCAGGGAGACACCTTCAGGTTTCTCACATAAGGTAGCCACAATGGCCTATCCTGTGGCCACCCTCTCAGGTTGACATCACTCTAGGTAATCACTACATTACGCAGAGTGACAACATGTATGCCTATAGAGCATACATAGAAAGCATTCTGAACTACAACAATAACGCTTTATACACTCAGCTGACAGCAGAGCTTTTTTATAAGGACACGGAAGTGCATATGGAGGATTATCCTCTAGATGGGTCTAACACTGGGTTTATAAAGAGAGCAATGTATGCGAGATGGAGTAGAAATTGATTTACTATGTCGTCTACACTCTGACCTATTCTTCCTGGAGAAACGTATGGTTAATGGTGTTGATCTGAAAATCAAACTCTCTCGAAATAAAGATGCCTTCTGCCTGAACAGCGATGACGCAGAAGGCCTATAAAATGGTAATAGTATCAGCAAGTTTATGTATTTAGATGCTCAATGTGTCCCCCATGGTCAGATTAGCTCACGCTGACGCTCTATAAGTATCTAATTTACAATACCCCGTGGATAGGACATCCTTGAAAATCTTCAGTGTACCTGCTGGTAGCTGGGTCGCCAGTCAAGATAAATTATTCTTCGGGCAGCTACCTGAATTATCATTGGTTTTGTCGACAACACTGCTTTTTCTGGGGATTACGTCAGCAACCCTTTTAATTTTAAACAATTCAACATCAACTACGCTGCTCTTTTTAGTAACAGGGTCGTTATACCGTCCAAAGCCCATAGCCCCAGTTTTGAAAACAAAATTACGATTAGGGAGTATTTGGGTCTAGTCTTCATCAGGCAGTAAACACCCACATGATAAAGGCTTTGTGATACGACGTCACGCCTATGATGGGGGTTACTTTGATTTGAGACCTGACAATACATCATCTGGCCATTATAATCCGATTAGGAATGGCAATCTATACATCAAGGTACGCTTTGCTGCAAATTTACCAAACACTGAATCTAATCATTATGGCTCTATTTGATTCTGCCATGGAACTCAACAATCAACGCCAGGTGCTGTACAATATGTGATGGATACCCACCAGATGAAACTGTTCCTGAGTAAAGACAAATATGCTAATAAAATATTCTGGGGTGTGTATTCATGTGATAACCTTCCAAGAGTCACCCGTCAGCCTTGTGGTGAGCACCGATCCCCAGGATCAGGAAGGCACCCACTGGATAGCGATGTTTATAGACAACAGTGCAATAACGGTCTATGATAGCTTTGGGTACTTCCCAAGCCAGCAATATACAGAGTCACAATAGTGGGCTATGTTAAACATAGTGCAGCTGTAATACGTTATAATAGAACACAGGTACAACATCCTGAAGTTGTGATGTGTGGGCAGCACTCCTGCTATTTTGTATTGAAAATGTCTGAGTAACATTCTCTGTTGGGGCTTATGCAGACCTATTCACTTGATCGCAGGCAAAATGATCTGATGGTAACTGCTTTTGTGAACAAGAACATATATCACATACCCCCTGTAAATGCCTTTAATTCTTGTCAGAAATGCATCCTTTTTCCTTACACCCTAGAGCTATGTACATTTGCAAATAAAAAAGTTTAAAATAAATAAGAGAAAAAGGGTTTTGTTTAAAATCACAAAAAATTTTTGTTTCATATTTTTCAGAAAGACTGCCTGCATGTCTAGACATGTTTGAAATGATTAGACGTAAAATGTTTCGTAGGTATAGATGATCAATGTATTTATTAAAACCAGAGCCCTTTCTTTTACAGAATCGAAAGTTATCCTTATATTAAAAAAAGACATATATATATTACACGGCCCGCGGGAGCGGCTGTGTAGTTATGGTTAAGTTGCTAAACTCATAGGAAGAGCACTTTTTGCTGCGTAGCTCCATGGCGGGGTACAGGTTGAGTAGGAGTGTTGGTGGCAGTGGTGTCTATGTGGTTTGTCGCAGTTGCTGATATGGAGACATGCATGGTGGCATTACGTTGCTGTGAGTGTGTTCCAGGCCTAGACTATTGGATGCATGGCCGAAGACCGTAGGCCGTAGGCCATGCATTCAAGAGCCTAGGCCTTGAGGACACGCACGGCAGTAATGCATTTTTCAATGTGCATCAGTTAGAGGGTGGTGACATGTAAGGAATTGGTGTGGAGCACATTTAAGCCGTTATAGGCCACTGTTGCAAACCTATTGTTGGTAGGTTGGCAGTGGCACAATATTTTGTGAATGGTAGTGGGTACACCCATAGTATGTGATTGAAAGTGCACAGGGAGGCAGGAGAGTGTGTCTTGTTTGTAAATTATGGGAACTGTTGCAATTCTTTACTGCATAGCTCCATGGCGGTGTCCTGTGGTTGGAGATGCTGCAGTGGAAAGTCACGCTCTGTGGGCACTGGGTACAATGCTTGTATACTGTCAGTATGTTGCAGGGTATGGTTGAAGGGCAGCTTATATGTGCTTGGATAGTGTGCTG